>NC_133876.1:3518316-3528161 GCF_044706935.1 Curcuma longa | reverse complement strand
CACTACAAGAAATCATAAAAATAGCGACGAAATATTAGCGACGATTTTAATTTTCGTCGCAAAAAAATTTTTTAGCGACGAAATATGCTATTTCGCCGCTAACATAATGTTTTGCGACGAAATTTAATAATTTCGTCGCTAATATATGTTTTTAACTATAGGTTAGCGACGAATATTTGAAAATTCGTCGCTAATATTTGTCTAGGGATATATTTGCGGTGAAAAATTTAATATCGTCGCTAAACGTTAAATATTTGCGGCGAAAAAAATTTATTTCGTCGCTAATCTTCATCTAAACCCCAACCCTTCGTCCCGTGCCCTAACTCTGCGCCCGATCTCCTTAATTTCTCCCCTTTCTCCGACCGAGCCTCCGTCTCCCTTTCTCCGACGCTCTCCTTCGACGCCTCCGCGATCTTCGACGCCGCCTGTCCACCTCGACACATCTCCTCCGCCGCTGCGCTGCCCCTCCTCCGCTGCTCCTCCTCCGCCACAGCTTCTCCGCCGCCACAGCTCCTCCTCCGCTGCTCCTCCTCCGCCACAGCTTCTCCGCCGCCACAGCTCCTCCTCCGCCACAGCTTATCCACCGCCACAGCTCCTCCTCCACCACAGCTTCTCCGCCGCCACAGCTTCTCCTCCGCTGCTCTGTCCTGGTCAAGCTTCGAAGTAAGGGATCGATTTGCTGAACTCTGTGTGTGGTTAGGATAATCGGTTTGCCAATTCTCTACGTTGCATTCACTCCTCTCTCGATTTCCTTACTGCAGTTGGTGGCATCTTTATTTCCGAGCTTCCCTGTTGAAGCAAACAACACGAAGAAATTCAAGCACTGCAATCCCAGATCAAAGGTATTGACCTATACTCTCTCTTTGAAGCAAACAACATCAAATACAATTCCAATGGTCCAATCCCAGTGAAATAGAAATACGTGATTAGGATTTGACCATAACCCTAATTGATTAGGATGTGTGCTCTATTTGTTGAAATTGGTTATTAATTCAACTAGTGTTTCAAATGCAAATGTTATTTAAGACCTTTGTTCTATAATTATGAACATGTCTACCATTGCTAGGTTTAACATCCTAGGTTTAACATTGATGTTTGATTATTAATTCAAGTAGTGCTATGTAGGGAGCATTAACTTACTATCCTAGGTTTAACATCATGTCGGATTGATGTTTGTTTAGGATATAGTTTTTCTTATTCTTTTTCGCTAACTTTCCGTAGATTTTCTTATGCTCTTATTATGATACATCCTCCGGTTTTTTATTCTCTTATTATGTATTTTAATAAATGAAACTTCGATAATTATAGAAATTATTGATCATGTTTGAAAATGTTCATAACATATTTACATACTTTTTTATGAGCTATTTTAGGGTATGAAATTTTTCATGTATTTCACCAGGTTGTTTAAATATGGATAAAAGTTGGATAATGATCGAGAATCGGATTAGCCATGAATATATAAAAGGGTTACATGAGTTCTTAAAGATGGCGAAGAATTATATGATAAGTTTGAATTTATCAAAAATTCGTGTGATCTCGGCGGTGTGACAATTTTTTTAAATATGAATTGGATTATGTTCGAGGACATCTTTATAGGTGGGGATTTGACAAATTATATAAAGTCTGGAATTTTCATGAGAAGCTGCTACATCATCTGGTAATATAAGTATTGATAATGAAACTGCAAACGATTGTGATTTTGAAGACGATGATTTTGAAAACATGTTTACTGATTTAAGAAATGCACAAAATATCAACATCAGCGGACCTCAATTCGATGATATCCCTACAAATATGAATCCAAATGATATGAGAGGAAGTTATACTTCAATGTTTGAAGCAGCAAAAAAAGAGTTGTACCACAATTGCACAAATTTTTCTATATTCAATTTTTTGGTGAAGTTAATGCATGTGAAGGTGTTAAATGGCTGGAGCAACATTGTATAACTATCGTATATATAATGTATGAATTACAATATTAACACATTAATTTTTTCAGATCGATCAGTCACAGCGAAAAGATCGGATTACCGTCTTTAATGAAACTCATTACAGCACGTCAAAATGGTGGGTTGGGGAGAGGGCCGCAACTGCATACGTAAGTTATTTATAATTTACTAAATTTGTTATTAATCATGTAGAATTAATTATATATATATTTTAACATATTTGTTATTCTTAGGATGATATAGTCAGACTGCGTGATGAATATGTTCAGACACAAGAAACTTCAGGAAATGACATCGATGTAGTACAAATTACGGATACAGTTTGTGATCGAGTCCTCGGTACACGCTCGGGCTATATTAGAGGACTTGGAAGTGGGCGAAAGCCAGTTAGGTCCACTTCTTCAGATGCCACCTCCTCATCTAGAACCACTAATATAGCACTTCTTCAGATGCCACCTCCTCATCAGAGTCCACTCCTCGATTTAGCTACGATATTATAAAAACTCGTCGCTAATATTAGAAATTTTAGCAACGAAAGTTTAATAATTCGTCGCTAACTTTAGCGACGATTATAGGCTGATTAGAGACGATTACTATTTCGTCGCTACTGTTAGCGACGAATTTTTGAAATTTCATCGCTAATGTTAATTAGCGACAAGCTTATAGCGACAAATTTAGCGACGATAAAATATCGTCGCTAAGATATGTTAGCGATGAAATTTTTAGGTTAGCGAAACTGGTGGTTGATCAGAAGCACACACAAGCGAACTCAGAAGCATCAGTCGACTGGCACTGTAGCTGCAGTCGACTGGGGCCAAACAGAAAGTTCAGTCGAGTGGTTCAGTCGACTGGCATCAGTCGACTGGCGTTGAGCAGTCGACTGATAGACTGTCCGTTGGGTGACAACTGGCCAATTAAATGCGAATTAAAGAGCCGTTTGAAGCCCATCAGTCGACTGGCCTTAGGAGCAGTCGACTGATGTACGAAAAATGATAAAAAGAGCAGTCAACGTCGAAGAAATTAACACTTGCTTCTTTCATCTTTCTGATTGCTCTCTGATATTGTAAAACTCTCCATCTTCCTCCTCAAAACCCAACTACATATCTTGTACGAGGAAGAGAGCTTTTTGTAAAGGTTTCTCCGCCTTCGAAGCTTGCTTTGAGAAGGAGGTTTCTTCATAGTGGAATCGTCGGCTGTGTGTGTGGATCCTTGGATTAGTCACCTCGTTGAGGTGGATACCAAGTAAATCGAACGGGTTAGCGTATTGATCTTTTTGTTCTGTTTTCTTTTGCTTCCGCTAACTATTTTGCAGAAAGATCGAAAAGCGTTATTCACCCCCTCTAGCGAACGCACCGATCCCAACAAGTGGTATCAGAGCAGGTTACCTTCGGAAGAACCAACGCTCAACCGAAATCATTTATGGCGTTTCAAGAGGGATACAGCACCGCACGACCGCCCTACTTCGATGGCAACGACTTCGCGTATTGGAAAGGTAGGATGGAATACTATTTGATGAACGACATTGACATTTGGTTTAGTGTTATAGACGGATTCGAGAAGCCAAAGGATGCTCTTGGATTTCCTCTTCCTACAAAGGATTGGTCAAAGGACATATGCAAGAAGGCACAAGCGAATGCGAAAGCTACAACGACCTTGTAGTGCGGACTCTCTAAAGAGCAATTGAGCAAGGTTGGTCCATTCAACTCGGCCAAAGAATTGTGGGAAAAGCTCATTGAACTCAATGAGGGCTCAAGCGAATCAAGACGAGCCAAGAGGGATTTATTGGTGGGACAACTTCAATCTTTCTCAATGAAAACAAATGAGAATGTGAGCCAAATGCATGGACGATTCAAAGAGATCGTAAACGGCCTCCATGTCATTGGTGAGAAGATTGACAACCGAGATCTAGTAAGGTATGTGCTACAAGCTTTCCCCCGAACCACTCTATGGGCATCAATGGTCGATGCTTATAAGGTGTCAAGGGACTTGTCCATTGTAAAACTAGATGAACTATTTTGTGAATTTGAGCTACATGAACAAGCTAACTTGTCTACAAAAGAGAAAGGTATTGCTTTGCTTGTAGAAAAGAAGGACAAGAAGAAAAAGAAGGAGAAAGAAGTCCTCATCCGAATCCGAGCAAGAAACTTCTGATAGTGATGAAGAGATGACGGCCAAAGAGATGGCACACTATGTCAAAAGAATGATGGGGAAGTCAAGAAGATTTACTAGGAGGGACGTCAAGAAGATGTTTACACCATCTAGAGGTAAAACACAAAATTCAAGTTATAATCCTAATGTGACTTGTTATGAATGCAACAAAAGGGGACACATCAAGCCAAATTGCCCGGATCTAAAGAAGAAAGAAGACTCAAAGGAAAAGAAGAAGAAGGATAAAAATAAGAAGGAGGTGATGGTTGCACAAGCTACATGGGACACCTCAAGTAGTGACTCTTCGGATGACGAGGAGGAGTTCGTTTGACAAAGCCAAAGTACGCAACTCCTTATGTTGGGAACCATGTTGACTTTAGGTCCAAGGACTAATAGTAAATATAATAGCCACATGAGAAAGTATATGACATCGCGTATAACGATCCATGATACTTTCTCATGGCAGGTCATTCAGTATACATTCTCCAATGTATACCTATGTGTCAACTTGATATCTCATATCCATGACTTATGAGATCAAGTCATCGAGTTGACCTATATGCTAGTCTCATCACATTAACATTGTCCCTGAATATTAATACTTGACTTGGAATTATTAAGAGTAGTGTTCTCTATATCATCTCACTATCGATTCAACCAATCGATGATATAGATATAAACTAACTACTCAAGGACGTTATTATACTTAGTTATTTGGCACCAATACAAGTAAGTATAATAACCATAAAGAAATGCCTTTATAAAAATATGATACAATTAGTCCATACATCAATCATCACATGATTGGCTCTAGGGCTCTCACTAAATTGAAAAACGCTATTCACCCCCTCTAGCGAACGCCTCGATCCCAACAGGGTATTCAGGGAGAACACAGGAAGCCCAAGCCCATCAGAAGGTCAAAACCAATTCCTCCTCTAGGTCCCTGCTATAGCCTCTGGATAAAGCCTCGTATCCACCTGAGAAATTCTGTTAAGAATTCTATTTATTCTAAATCCTAAACAAAATTTTGTTATGATTTTTCATAGAAAATTTGTTAAGAAAATAACAAAACTTAATTAAGAAATTTTGTTAAGAAATTAATGAAATTTTATTAAAAGATTTTGTTAAGATAATAACAAAATTTAGTTAAGGAAATTTATTAAGAAACTAACAAAATCTTATCAAGATATTTTATTAGATTTTTTTAACTAAACCTAAATAAGAAAAATTTGTTAGATTCTTTTTATATTTTCTAAGATGGCATAGCTATAAAAAGGGAGGATTAGGAGAGGGAAAGAACACACAAAATCAAATTCTCTCCACCTTGTTTCCCTAGGGCCGACGGCATCAACTCTTCCCCTTCCCTTTTGCTAGGGTCAGCGCCCCTAAGGAACCCTTCCTCTATTGTTCACCCAAGCTTCCTCCCCTTCCCCTTTTGCTAGGGCCGGCGCACAAGGTCCCTAAACCTTGCTAGGGCCGGCGGCCAAGAAGAAGAAGGAAGAAGAAAAAGAAGGAAGGGAAAAGGAAGAAGAAGAGGGAGGTTTCTCTCTTGCTTGCCATTAGATTAAGAGAAGGAATTTTGGTGGAGTCATCTTGGAGGATCATTGCCCACACAATGTCCAAGAAGAGGAGAGGAATACAACAGAAGATCAAGAGGTTTTCGGGTAAAGAACATCTCCTACACAATCTCAAGAAGAAATGTACAATTTATTTTCTACTACGTAAATTATTTCCTTTACATATGGATCCTGAATACCAACACAAGAGCCCAATGATCTTTTGCATCAATCAAGCACATAGTTGATCGAATATGAGGGCTGCTTGAAAAGATTCTATCTCTGAAAATTTTTGTTTGGCAAGAATTAAACGGAGCGGAATTTCAGGCGCCATCAGTTTGGTGCTTTCTTTGAAGAAGAAGCCTCCTGTACAGTGGAAGTGTTGGCGTACCCGGAAGCATTGACAAGGGCTTGATTGAGCAACCCGCCAATATTAGCGCTAAGATAAAGAATTGGATTATCAACTATTTCATCGACAACTTCATCCTCGTCGTATATTGGTTCACTAGTTGACTCAGTTTCATCTTCGTCAGGATGAATAAATTGGGGTGCTGAATCAATGCAAGGTAAGAAGATGGAGATTGGGGTTCATCGATAGATGAACCAAGCTGCTGATTGTCGTCGGACAAAGTGGACTTCTGGTCTTCGATCAACACTTCATCTAGGTCTATCTTTTCTTCGTCAGCATCGTCATAAACTAGATCACCAAATATTTCGATCTTGTCATTGTCTCCATTGTCGCCTCCTGTGTTCAAATGATTAGGAAGTAGGATTGATCATACTCAATGTTGTCAAGGTCTGCATCCTCATGGTTGTCTCTATTGCAGGAGGAAAGCGGAACATAGAGGGGTTATGGAGCTGATATTTTCTTGAAATTGTAGGTGGCGGGGTGGTTGATCTGGTATCCCTCGAAACCAAACTTGCGCTTCAACATCTCTCCTTGATTAGAAATTAATAATTTTTCAAAAAGGGAATAAAGGAACTTACGGCCTTTACGATCTTGCGTTGCTAGATATTGGAATAACTTTATGACTTGTCTTTGTAGATGTCGAAGTATCTCGTCTCGAATGCTACGATCATGGTACAAGGCTTCCTTAGCCAAAATTTGTCTGTCACAACCATGGTCATGACCACAACGATGATCTATCAGATATAAGAGCTGACTTTTATGATCTTGCGCCATAAGATGCTGGAATAACTTTGTGACTTGTCTTTGTAGATTTTAAAGTATCTCATCTTGAGTGCTACGATCATGGAGCACGGTTTCCTCAGTCGAAACCTACCTGTCGCGACCACGATCATGACCATGACGACGATCCATCACATTTAAGAGCTCTGATACCAACTGATGCTAGGCGAAATAGTGATTATCTTGCGGGCAATATTGAATCCATTGGTTCGACTGTGAACGCCGAAAATAATCTTCTAAAATCTATTAATTCAAGAGAATACCAGGAGATAGGAAAATAAATGGAACTGCCAAAAATATTATTAAATCAAAAACTTCTTGTCCTTAAATATCAACTCATAAGATATTTATATAGACCCAAAACCTTAACTCGTAAAAGAAAGAAAAACCCCTAATAAAAAGAAAAGTTTCTTAACGGACTCGAAATCCTAAAAATCTTAAACTGACTTAAAAATTCTAAATTAAAACTAATAGAAATTTTTAAAACTACTCTAAATATCAAAAACTTCCAAAATTACTAAAAATAAAAATTATTAAAATTAGTAATAAAAATTTTCAGATCATCTTCCATCAAAGTCTCACATTCAAAATTTAGAGTTTAGTTTATTTTAGTATGACTAAAATAAACTAAGTCTAAGTTTATGTCTGAAATTAGTTTTGGATCTTAAACTTGTTGGATTAATGGTTAATTCAATATGCATTTGAGATTCTCAAACAGGCCCACAATTTTAATATCCACATTTGTAATTTTGTTTGCATTATTGGATATGCATAAAAATTTGAAAAGGTTTTATTACATAAGACTTGGAGGTTGAGAAAATTTTGAACATGATCTTATCATATAAGATCATGTCAATTCTAAATGTTAGGGTTGGATCCTAACTTTAAGTAATAGCTAGCACTACAGTGTGGGTTATGTGATTCTCCAATTGTGCTCGTGAGACAGACGACGACGGATGTGCTCATGTGGATGTCATAGAGGTGCGGGCATTCTAATCGCATTAATATCGACTTCATCCTCCATATTCATAAAGGTTTATGCATTAAGAGGTAACATTCTACAACAATGAGTAATTAGAATTCGCATGGATCCTTGGTGGGTTCTTTTTCCATAGTGTTTTCATATTTTATTTTGCTATGGAATTCAATAGTGGTATCAAAGCCACTTGCAAATTTGATTACATTATTTTAATGTTCGCTTTTATATTTGATATAAATGAACATGTTTATTATGATTGTTAAATGATTTATGGGAGGTTTTTGATTAATCTAGCATGAAACAAAAGTAGTTTAATTCAATTAAACATTAGTGATTGTTTAATTTGATTAAACAGCAATGTTTGTAGCATGTTCATGTTAATTCGAGTATATGAACGACACAATCTAGTTTCATTCGACTAATCAAACAATAGCATATTTCAATACGATTGATATGAATGTTATAATCTAGTTTCATTCAACTAATCAAATAATGATAGCCAATCAACATAGATCGTAGATCTATGTTTAACATGTCGTAGGTTGTCTAAAGTTATTTTGAAAATTTTAGATAAGAAAATTATTTCCTAATCCATTATAGAAAATTTTTAAATTTGAAAAGGTTTCTTAATTTGTTAGGAAATCCAATTTTAGAAATTATTTCCTAATATGATTAGGAAAACCCAATTTGGAAAATTGTTTCCTAATTTAAATTAGAAATTTCCTAATTTAGAATTATTGCCTAATAAGATATGTAATTAGATTTGAAAATTATTTCCTAATCTAATCAAAGAATTATGATTTATGAAATCAAATTCTTTAACATATTTATTTTCTAAATTAATATATAACAACAATGACATGACTTATGTCATAATTTATGTCATAACATATGCATGATTAATATGATTAATGTTGCGTTGTATATATGTGTCATGATTATGTCATGTAGAAGCATGTAGATAGTTTTTCTATTTTACATGTAATTTATGAGAGCAAATAAAAAAAATCCCTTATTTAAATTTTAAAGATTACACCTTCCATTAATATGGTCTAGAATTAGAGTTTGAATTTTAAGCATGGGTTGTTGGACTCTCTCCAAGCCCAACTTAAAATTAAACATATTCAAACCATTGAGATTTGATCTCATGATTAATGGGTCAGCTTTAACTTGAAGCATTGACTTGTTGGACATTCTCCAAGATTAATGTGGATAGGTGTGATATTGGGTGATATACATATGATGTATATATGTTAATGGGTTGATAACCCGACATTTATGCAAATATCAATAAGCTGATAGTATAATGTAGTAGTTATATATACAAGATATATAATTGGTATACTTGATACTAACCACTAGAAATAAGGATGGCTTGTTGGACTCTCTCCAAGGTTATTTTTATCTATAGTAGATATCAACCCACTTGGTAAAAATCTACCAGAGGGGTCAATTTATCCTTGTTGAAAGCCTTTGGAAACTAAGTAGGTTGATAACCTTTCATACCATGCTCTAGGTGCTTGTTTTAGTCCATATTAAGTTTTCTTTAGTTTGAAGACATAATCAGGATGGTCTTTGTCTTCAAACCCTGGTGGTTGACCTATAAAAACTTCTTCTTTTATGAACCCGTTAAGAAAGCAGACTTTACGCCCATTTGGTAGAGCTTGAATCCTTTATGAGCTACATAGGCTAACAATATTCTTATGGATTCAAGACTAGTTACAGGTGCATAAGTCTCATCATAATCTAATCCTTCAACTTGACTAAATTCTTTAGCTACTAATCTAACTTTGTTTCTTACTACCTCCCCTTTTTCATCTATTTTGTTTCTGAAGACCCATTTAGATTCTATTATGGATTTATTTCAAGTTTGGGAACTAGATGCCTCATTTGATTTCTCTCAAATTGAGCTAGCTCTTCTTGCATAGTTATTATCCAATTAGGGTCTAGTAGTGCTTCTTCTATTATTTTTGGTTCAATATTTGAAATTAGAGCTATCTGACTTAGGTTTCTATAAATGA
>NC_133876.1:3515481-3518216 GCF_044706935.1 Curcuma longa | reverse complement strand
CCTCTTCACCCTCAGATTTACACTAAAAAGCCCCAGATCTACTCTGTTCTATCTCTTTCTTGAGATCTAACAATATGAGCAGTATCATTAAGAGATTTTAACAGATCTGGAGGATCCGACGAAAGGAGATGAGCCGGAGAGGTGCAAAGGGAAGGAGCCTGCCAAAGAAAAAGCTCCATCGAAAGGAAAGAGCACTGCTAAAGACAAGGGGAAGCGAAAAGCCTCTGAAGGGATTTTCGAAGAACATTCATGACATCATCTTTCCGAATGAAGATCAGAAGGCGAGGTATAACTATTTAGCTTCTTGAAAAATTCTTTGCTCTCGATATGCTGATTCGTATACTATGAAATTGTTAGAAATTAAGGATGATCTTGATTGGATGTTGGACAACTTAGGTTGGATTGCTTCATGAATTGTAGGCATCCAACATACCTGAAAATCACATTGGAATTCCTTAGTTTTCTAGAGGTCTACTTTACTAATGATGAAAACTACAAAGGGAAGATCAATTTTAGACTTTTTAACGAAGAGTACAAGTGGACCCTAGATGATTTTAATAATTATTTTAGATTTTCAAGAGATAGGACTAGGGAATTAGATAAAAGGTTTATCAGTACCCGGTGTTGGAAGATGATTACCGACTCTGAAGAACCCTACGATCCGTCTAAGTTTAAAACCTCGATGTTGCAAAACCTAGTCTTTAGGTATCTTCACCGAGTCGATGACCAAGACTATTTTTGGTCGAGCCGAGAGCGACGGCGTAGTGAGAAAAATGGAACTATATTGTATATGGGCAATGCTTCATCAGGTAGAATTTGACTTAGGGTTCCACTTTCTTCAAAACCTAGTCAAGATAGCTAAATCTTCAACAGGAGCTATAGTAGTTGGAGGTCTTATCACAAGCATTGCTGTCAGCTTGGGTTACGAACTGGAACACTTAGAACCTGTCATGGGCAACTCCAAGATTGATATTGACACATATTTGGCGATGAAAATGATTTGTAAGTTCGAAGGGGAGTATGCTTTTAACAAAGCGTCTGGATTTCCATTCCCATTACCTAACCCCTCAAGAACTACCATTAGAAAGGCTAAAAATTGAATCTTACGTTCTCCAGTCCCTAGTCGCTCCTCCACTCCCGTATATGAGCAAGCATTAGAGTATGCCCATGAAACTTTGTATCATGAACCTTCTTCCCTTGGAGCTGAGTGATGAATTGGGATTTTATTAATTTTAAATCGATTTATTCTTGGGCTTTTACATGAAAATGATCATTTATTGAATCGATTTAACCATATTTGTCCCATATTGCATAATCTGAGGTTGATATAGTTTTTATGATTTAACGGTGAAATTTTGGCATTTAATGGATTTTTATTGATTTTAGGGCTAAATCGGATCCGACTCTGAGTTAACCGCGGTCAAATCAAGTCAGATTTGTCAAATTGATCCAGCCAACATGAAGGATATGACTCGGATCGAGCCTGATAAAAATTTCGCAATTTTTTGGAAACCCTAAGAAGCCCTACAGCTCAGATCAATGTGCACCGTCGGATTCAAAACAGATGGTCCAGATCATCAGATTAATCAGATATAAAAGGCATGGTTTAATTGGTGAACAGTGGCTGCGCACTGTTCACCTTCGTCCCGAAACACGCCCGACGCCGATCCCCTTCTACCGACGTACCATCCAGGCCAGCCCCGTCCTCCCAAACTTATCCCATTGCGATCCTTGATCAACGAAGAGTCCAACGCCGGCCGATTGGGTATTTTTCCGGCGACTGGAAGGGCGCGACGGAGAGGGTCTTTCCGGCGTTTCCAAACTCTTTTTCCGGCGATTCCGGCGGTCTGCGGCACAACACGAGCCCGAGCTTCGAGGAGGGGTTCTCCTGGGATCGCTGAGCTCTCCTGTGTCATCAGAAACATCATCGGAGCAATCGGAAGTGGAGGATTCCAGTTTTGCCATCTGAACAGCTGCTGCCGAGCTCAGTTTGCACCGTAGAGGGTTTCTTCGGGGTTTTTCTGGATTCGAGCAGCTAGCAAATTACCTGAAGACCGCGTGGAAGACTCCAATTGGATCTAAGAGTTTGTTGACACCAAACTAAGGAGAAGCAATCGGAAGAACGGGATGGATGCATTTACTGTTTTTCTTGTTTCTGTTTCTGATTTTTACAGTTTCAGAATGTTTCTGTTTTTGTCTGATTTCTGAAGATTTCCATTCTGATCCAATTCTTAGCAGTTTGTGTACTTGTTAATGCTTAGCTGTTGTTGGATTCAACCTTATTTTAGAGTTTGTTTAGCCTAGTTTACTCCTTACTTGCCATTTAAACCTGAACACAACAAAAACAAAAGAAAATCAGTTCTGATTTCTCATGAACACTGTTCCGTATCATATCAGGTTTTAGGTTTGATCAAATGTTGGGTTTTGTTAGTGCATAGAGTGCTAATGTTAGTCAATTGTCAATTTTAACTATTTCGTGCCAAGTTACTGTTGCGTGCCAGTGTTTAGGGTTGCATATCAGATTATAGGTAGCCAGTTTAAGTGGTTAGAGTAGTTAATTGGTTGTTTACCTGTCTATGAAGTTAACTCATTTTTCATTTGTTTAAAGTGTGTTGAATTCATGCATGAGTATTGGAATTTTATTTCTTGCATTTTTGCCTGAGATTGAATCCATACAAGTGTTTGATAGACCTATTCTTAGATTTCATGTTTCTTGCTTTTGGTAGTTGCATTTG
>NC_133876.1:3442165-3515381 GCF_044706935.1 Curcuma longa | reverse complement strand
AGATTTGTCTCAACAGATATGAAATACAGCACAGACACGGAGAACTAGAATGAGTCAAAGACTAAGAACAAGGAGAACAACAAAGACCGCTTGCAACTTAAGTCTGTCTCTCCAGAAACCAGGACGTTGCTCTTCTTCTTCCTCTCGCTTCGAGTAGTAGTTTGAGCTCAAGATTTCTTGAACAGTACTTCAAAAGAATGAACGTTCAAAAAGTCTACCTTCCTCAGCGTCTCCTCAGCTTCTTTTGATAGACCTGCATCCTCGATTACTGTGCCCAACGGACCTCTGCCAAAAGCTGCAGCCTCCCTTCCCCGCTAACTGCAGGTACTGCTATCAGCTTGCTCTGCGCCGTTTGCCTGTAATCCTTTTTGCAGAAAAGACAGCTCAAAGATCGCCATAGAACTTCCACTGTTCATTTGAAATCTTTCTTCCAACCATATCCTGTATACCTGCATACTCAAAAGTAGCATTAGAATATTTCAATATAAGAACAGGATAGGAGCAAAGCAATGTAACAGTCATTCGGTCCCGAGTCTTGCTACTAAAGCATTCTTGGACCATTCAGGTTCTGAGCCACCAAGGCTCTCTGAACAATTCCCGTCCATTCGCACAAAGCTCCCGGCCACTCAGGTTCTGAGCCACCAAGGCTCCCTGAGATCGAGCTACCAAAGCTCACGGTCCCTTAAAGCTCTCCTGGATCTGTCCCGGTCATCAGCACCAAGCTCCCGGCCTAATCAGGTTCTGAGCCACCTAGGCTCCCTGAGATCGAGCTACCAACGATCACGGTCACGAGCCGAGCTACCAAAGCTCTCCCGGACCTGTCCCGGCCATCAACACCAAGCTCCTAGCCACTCCGGTCCTGAGCCACCAAGGCTCCTCCTGGACCATCCCGGAGATCAGCTACAAAAGCTTCCTCCATTCTTCCACGAGCACCAAGCTCCACGGTCCTGAGTCACCAAGACTCCCCTTGGACCAATCCGGAGACGAACTACCAAAGTTCTCCCCATCCGCCCACGAACACCAAGTTCCCGGCTAATTCTGTCCTAAGCCACCAAGACTTCTTCTGGACCAACTCGGTCGAGAACTACTAAAGCTCTCTCAGATCCCTCATAAGTACCAAATTGCCGGTCAAGACGGACTTCCCATACCTCCAGAATTCTCAGACATCAACTCAGAAGTGATCAGGCTGCTTGGTGATCGACCACATGGTCGATCGCCTATCGCTGATCGACCATGTGGTCAATCAGAAACCTCTGGTCGACCACCGGTCGATCAGACTAAGCTGATCGACCACGTGGTCGATCAAGCTGAGCTGATCGACCGTGTGGTCGATCAGCTGGTAGGTTCCTGCTCCATCTCCTTTCTCTCGGGCTTTCTCCCGACCATTATCCTTAACTCCCGGCCATTCTCATCATCTTCCTGACCTCACTAATTCCTACTAGGATAGTTTATGTCCCGGACAAGTACTTGAGTGTTGACCAACTTCCCGGGAAAACCTAACTTAGACCCGGACAAAACTTTCTTTTAACTCGGTTGGCCAGGCTAACACTTTCCGACCATGTCAGTGTGAACCATTCCCAACTTCTCTTGGTTAAAGTAAACTCAACATTATATGCCCGGTTAGGATATCCATTTCCCGGCCAAGCCTGAATACGTCTTATATGATCAGGGTAATTTTTCCTTGATGCTTACCCGGCCAGTGAGACCTTCACTTTGTTTTACCTTTCCTAGTTAGGTTCATCTTCTGCCCGAGCTAAATCTTGCCAGTCAAACTGGTTCCCGGAACAAATTCTTCTCTCCGGGTTAAACCTTCCGGGGTATGTTTTCTCTCGGTCAAAATAGTACTCTCCCGGAAAACTCACCAATCAACTCGGAAATTAGAAGGTCTATGAAGAAATCAAAATTTTCCAAGTCAACTTTGATATGTTAACCGTTCGACATTTGTGGCCCAGGCACAAATCAAATTTGCAGGTCTATGCTTTTATATAAGGGATATTTGAGCCCATGAAAATCATTTCATTTGCAATATCCATTGCAACATCAAAATTGTTACTTAGTTCAGCTTTTTACTCCCCAAGGGTTTAGAAGATTGTCTATTATCTGAACAGTCTATTCGGGAACTTATTGTGGCTGCTGGTGGAAGGGTCTTGACGGCGGATTGTTTAATGGTGAGGAACCCTGATTCAAATGCATCTTCATTTGAATCATATCTCTATTTCATTTACACAGAAGACATCCTGAAATATTATAATTCAAGAAATTTTACAAAGATTAGAGATGAAAGACTTAAGAACAAGATGACATGGTTGTTTTGCCTAAAAGATTTTTGCTTGTCATCATTCGGTGTAAACAAGCAGAAGATGAGTTCGTGGAGATATGTACCGTTGTTCATCGCAAAGCATTCAGACTTTTCCATTAGTGTAGCCAAATGAGCCTACCAACATGCTTTTTTCCCCATAAATTTAGTCACTATCAACAGTGTACACCTACAATACAATGATTGCACAAGGTCAGCTTTCCCAACAAAAACATTTTTATTTCTAATGACAACTAGATTGTCAAACAGAAGAGTGATCTAAAATTGTATAATCTTATTATATATAGTTTCCTGATTGTATTTGTAAGAAGTATTCTTATTACCTACCTTGGAATTCATAAGATTCTCAAGTTTCTGAATCTGACATCTATAAACATCATGTGAATTTGAACCTACACAAAACAAAACAGTCAATAATAGATGTTCATGTTAGAATCCTAGATGCTCCAGGTCTACCAGCATGACCTACCATTGGAATACACAAGTGACTGAGGCCATGACAAATATTCTAGGAAGCTCATAGGATGAACTTTCTAAATGACGATGGTAGAACTCCTCTTCTACAAACAAAACAGTTAATTATGAATAGAAATAAACATTTTGGGAGGTAGTTGATTTGCTGATCAAATTCAAAGTAGAACCTGGTGATCCTTGATAGCACAGTAAAGCAGACCCACTTGTTTCTGATGAAGTCAAATAACGAGTAAGCGCCAACGACTCAGCTGCATCACCTCCACTGCCATTAAATGACAATCAAAATAAATAAGCTATCAACAAGCTACCGATGAATGACAAGGTAATACTGGGGGCATACCCTGTGACTTCCACTGAAATTGTTAGTGGGGACAGGTAGGAATCATCTAGATACTTGGAGTTCTTTTGTCTACACAATTTTGTTCGAATTAAATGTGAACCATGTCAGAACAAATCATTTCATAATGCAGATGAAGTACTGCCAAGGATAATAACTGACAAATGAATAATTATAGATGAATAAAAACAGAATGTATTATAATATAATAATATTAAACCTTGGTAGCCGATATAGATGACAGAAATTCTTCGTCTTCAGAATATATCATGCTCATTTTTGGTCTCCACCAAGTAGTCCGCTGCATCTTCCTCAAATTCCAACAAGCAACAAGTAAAACCTAAACCCTAATCTGACGGAGGATCTTGACCCTCAGTCGAGTTAATATGCTTTCCTCCCTCGCGCGATGCAGAGAGGATCGACGCCGACCGCGATGGAGAGAGGATCGTCGGCCGGCGTCGTCACTCGAGATGCCTGTTAGGGTTTGAGGGACGCAAGCGCCGTCCAGGAGGGCCGACGGTGACGGGAAACAAACTCCGCAACCAAGAAAGAAAGGAGCGGAGCAGAGAGAGATGGGCGGCGTCTGCTAGGGTTTGCGGGACAGGCGACGTCTGCTAGGGTTTGAGGGACGCGCGGCGTGCAGGAGGGCCGACGGTGACGGGAAACAAACTCCGCAACCCAGAAAGAAACGAGCGGAGCAGAGAGGGACGGGCGGCGTCTGCTAGGGTTTGTGGGACGGCCGGCGTGCAGGAGACCGATGGTGGTGGGGAAACAAACTCCGGAAGCCAGAAAGGAGCGGAGCAGAATCCGGGCGACGTGGGGCGGAGGAGGGCGATTTTGGGATCACAGAATCGTCGTGGAGAGCAGAGGAGGGAGAAGGAAGCGGCGCGATTTTGAGGTTTGACCGGGCAATTTGGGAGAGACGGGATTTTGTAGGGCTTCCCCGAATTATATCTTTCCCTCGGATTTGAACTTTAAAACGAGCTATAATTTAGACTTTCCTGTAGTACAGGAAATTCCTCCCTGACTTCTGATCCTCCTCCACCTTACTGTTGGAGAACGAGGGATAGGACTGGATGGCTAAAAACAAGGGTTTTGATTAGTAATTACATAAGTGAACTTCCTACATAATATAAAGATAATGCAAACTGATTCATTAAAATGATGTGCCGAGCAGATCAAAACAAAATAAAGTGGTGTTCAATTCAATTAATATATTCTGCTGCTCTACCCTCCCCTTTTCTGTCGAGCACTTCTTCAGCCTTCTCTGCCCTTGCGAACTGCATTCGCTCCTTGCTTCTGACCACACCTAACTCCTCGCTGTCTTCCATTGCTAGTTGGCCGGTCCTTCTCTCGCAGCCAGGGACCTGCCCGCCTCCTTTCCTCTTGAAGAGAAGAGGCTGGTAAGAGCATCTGCAACGGTGCGTTAATCGGCGTTAATAACGCTGAGAGAGAGAGAAAAAATTGACGTGGCTGAGAGAGAGAGAGCATCTGCACATTAACGCGTTCATGCTTTTGAACGCGTTAACATGCAGTGAAGTGGGTCCCAACACCTTTTTTTTATTTTTTAAAGTCTTTGAACGCGTTAAAACCTTATCACCGTTGCAGATGCTCTTAGGCATGAAAAGAATAGGTAGCTTCGGCCCCTCTTTTTATATATATATATATATATATATATATGTAGGGCGTCTGCTGAGGTGAAGCCACGTGGCTTCCACGCGTGCGCGTGGCCAGGGAGAAAAACGCCGCGCTCCTCTGCCTCCATTCCTCTCCTCGCGATCTCTTCTCCGCAGAAAAACCCTAACCCCTCCGCCTCTCTCTTCGCCGCCGCAAACCTCCCTCCTCCGCCTTTCTCTTCGCCGATCCTCCGCCTTTCTCTTCGACGAAGAAGACTCTGTCACGGCTTGTCTCCGGATAAGGGGATCGGAATCCTTGGGGCTCTTCTCTTCCTCCTGCACCATCTGCACCTCCCCCGTCATCGTAACCGATCCGAACGAAGGAAGGAAAAAAGCCAAAACCCTATAAGGCAATTTCAACAATCATCATCAATTTGCAGGAAAAACAACCAGTAGAAGAGACAAGGTAGGGGTTTGGCCGCTGCTGAGCTGAGCCGCATCTCCTTGGTTCGGCAATCGGCTCCACGTTCTCTGGGTGTTCCTTCTCCCATCCATAGACATCCATGGGGACTTCCGTGCAGATAACGCCGCTTTGCGGCGTCTACAGTGAGAACCCTCTCTGCTACTTGCTCTCGATCGATGGTTTCAACTTCTTGATGGACTGCGGATGGAACGACCTCTTCGACCCTAACCTCCTTCAGCCGCTTTCCAGGTTCTTCTTTTCTTGTCCTTTTCCCTCCCCCACATTTTTCTACTGGATTTATGCTAGCAAGCTTCCGTATGTGCTTGTATTTTTTAAACGTGGTAAATTTTTGGTTGAGAGCTTAAGTTATAGCTATATCCTTCTCCCTTTTGTTGGTTTAGTAGACAAAGAAAGATTTTTATAGCTTCCAGATTTTTTTTTCCTTCACATTTGACCATACGTGGGAAAATTTAAAAAGAGAAAAAGAATATGTGGGATGAAACTGGGTCGACGAATTGTAGATTTGGTGGTCCTTTGTTATTGCTATGGTCAGTTTATGTGTTTCTTGACTAACCTTCTGCTTTGACAATGTAGGCTTGCCATCTTGCGAATTTAGTAGTTCTTTCAATCTCATGTCTTGAAGATACATAATGGGCTTAAAGCAAACAAATTAACTTTCCTTGACAATACTGTTCTAATATTGTTTTTGAAAAAAAAAAGGAAAACTGAAGGTTTGTCTTGCTACTTTTCCTTACCCTATAGGCATCTATGATTAGAACATGAGATCAATGTAATCAAGACACCATGGAGGATGAAAAAAAAACTCAAGCAATAATATTCTCTGACGATCTGTTGAGGAAAGGAAATAGAAAAAATATCGAACGTGCTTACAATTACTTGTTCATCTGAACAATATGCTGAATGATCTTAAACTAAGTGGATCCTTGTAACCTCCTGATTCTCTCTCTCTCTCTCTCTCTCTCTCTCTCTATATATATATATATATATATATATATATATACCTCAAGGACAGTGAAAGAGAAGACCCTAATATTTGTATCCCCTACACATATGTAAGGAGTTATTGATCAGCTGTGGCTCCCAAAGAATTTTGAGTGAAAATTTTGATTCAGAAATTTATAACGGTTAATAATGCCTCCACTTTCCAATAAAAGGAAAGTAAAAATATAACATGTTCCTCATCAATCTGTATTTGAACAAGCTTTATTGTGATACAAGGTTTCTTGGCTTAAGCATACAACATTGCAGATAGAAACTAAATTTCCTTGACTAAGACTACTTGGCAAGCTAAAGCCTTTTTACTTTTTCTAATAATATAATAGAAAAAAAGTTTGATTGCTCATAATTGCCAAATCATTAGGGCTTGAGTATGGTCAAAATTAAGAATTGTAATCATTACATACTTGAAGGTTTAAAATGTAACAGTTGCATGATATTGTATTTCCTAAATGAGCACCTGATAGTAGTTAACTTTACTATGATATGAAGATTGCTAAATCTATTTCCATCTTTGTGAGATGCTTGTGTGCATGCGTATCATGTTTAGTGAGGAAGTTACAGTTTTTTGCTTCTGCATTCTCACTCACCTATTGCAGAATCTTTATGGGAGTACTTCTTTTCAAGTAAAAAAGAACATCAGAATGGAAGCACAATATGAATCCTTAATAATGAATAGTGCTACTGTGCAAGCATGAAATTTCTAATATATATAGCTTTTATCTCTAGAGTTTTTTCATAGTATTTTCGTGTGCTATTTCTCTTTCTTTGGCAGTAGATATTTTCAGTTATAATGAATATCTCTGGCATCTTTATTATTCACATCCATTTTTTATTAGATCATTGCCAATTGGTCTTTCTGTCACATCTAATAATACATGATATTTCATCACCATTTCAATAACCAAAGAAGTTTCACAACTATCAAAATTTTACGAGGGATATGCATTAAATGCTAAACATGCCTTAAGAGTGTAAATTTACAATAACTTTCCAAACAACTTCACGGTCACTTTTCTTGTAGAGACATGGTCATGTTTTACTTGCAAAGATGCATGCATTACTATGCTATTTTTTAAGCTGTGAAGTTTCAACGTTACTATTTTTGTGCATTCCTATAACCATTTTTCTCATCAGTAAACTTCCTCTAAGTACGCAGGGTATCATCAAAAGTAGATGCTGTTTTACTCTCACATCCAGATATTCTTCATCTAGGTGCTTTGCCGTATGCCATGAAACATCTTGGGCTCACTGCTCCAGTTTATGCAACAGAGCCTGTATATAGACTTGGTCTTTTGACCATGTACGATCACTATCTTTCCCGACGAGTAAGCATATTCTCTAAAATCTTAGTTATGCTAGAATACTTATGTATGGTCTTACAAATGGCCTCCAATGGTGCTGATTTCTTCCTCAATTCCTTTTCAAGTGTTATTATTTCTTCTACAAAAGAATATTTTTAGCAATAATATCTTTATCTCTATGTTTATTATCTATTTAGCTTAAATTCATTTCTACTCTTATCTAGAAATGCTACTTAGTGTTGATGTGGGAAAAATTATCCACTAACTCCAAAAGCTACTGAATGAGTGGCATGTGAGTTATGAAGATCAACAGTGTGAACAAAGGTTGGATCTGTGTGCTCTTAGTGCCACTACTACGAGAGCGACCATGGCTATTTAGTTTGGTCAACAATTAAAACTTACTAAGAGACAGTGTTGTAAATGGTAGTAGGCGGTGGCGGGCGGTCAGTGATCGCCTACTGTCTCGGTCGCCTAAGGGGTTGAATTTTTTTAAATAAATAAATAAATATATATATATAATTAATAGGATAATTTTATTAGATTTTAATTAAGTCTATTTAAATTATTCCAATCATAGTTAGGAGTTGATTAAAATTATTAATCTAAAATTTCGGTTAGATCCTAAGTTTACAATAAAAAACCTATCTTTGTTCGGCGTTTCGGCTTTGGACGTGTCGTCGGACCCGGGCGACGCTTCCAGATGCGTCGCTTGAGCTTGGCGACGAGTCCAAACCCGTCATACGAGCCTAGCGACGAGTCCAGATCTATCGTGCGAGCTTGGACGCATCACTCGAGCTCAATGACGGGCTCAAATGCGTCGCCTGAGTCTGGCGATGCGTCTGGACGTGTCGTGGTATGCATCCGAAGTTGAAATGCCGAAACTATTAGGTTTTTTGTGGCAGCGGTAGGCAACAACAGTGATGGTGGTAGCATCGGTTCGAGGCGGAAGGAGGGATTGCGAAAGTTTTTTAACCTACCGCTGCCTAAACCACTGCCTTTCACAAATGCGGTGCGGTTGATGTCTGCATCCCGCCTAGGCGGTAGGCGGTCACCTCAACTGCCATTTAGAACATTGCTAGGAGGTTTTCTTAGATCCACAGGGACACTTTAGCCACGTGGACTTTCACCATTAACACATTCACTTTGAGATTATAAAAGGTTGTCAAGGGCTATATAGATTAGGAGGAAAGATCAACAATAGTACCTCATAATACTCTAGGTGATTTTTGGGCGATAACTAGTCACTTCCTTGAACTATTATGTTAGAGATTTGCCATTTCACTACAACAAACCCAACTGACCCACTGAACCCTTCAACTTAGTTCCACCCTAATCATTAATACTCAAGCTAGACACCGATCTATTTCTCGGTCCCAAACCCGGATAAAGGAGGAGGGTTGCGTTAGGTTTGCCAACCAACGTCAAACTAAGACAAATGTTTAATGAATAGATCCATTAAACTATTGTGCTAATGTTAGATTATTTTCCAGAAGGAACACGTTGCAGGGTCCAATTGTAATATCTCAGCAAGGATCGTTACATCTCCAACATTCAGGTGTAGTGATAAATATGCAAGAGTTCGCATTACAGGGTTTGACTGTAACATATCGATAATGACCGTTACATCTTTATGAGAATTTAAGTGTAGTGTTAAATAGGTAAAAGTTCTCTCACTATAGCTTGGATAAAAATAAATATTATAGTAAAATTAATAGTCTAAGATTTGAAATATGGAACATAGGAACCCTCACTGGTCAAGCAATGGAGGTAGTAGATACGATGATTGAGAGAAGAATTAATATTTTCTGTATAAGAGACAAAATAGGTAGGCGAGAAGGCAAATGATAGAGAATTCAGATTTTAAGTTATGGTACACAGGAAAGAGTAAAACAAAAAATAGAGTGAGTATTGTTGTAGATAGTTCGTTAAAAAATTAAATTGTAGGAGTAGTTAAAAAGGGGGATAGAATTATCTTTCTCAAGATAGTAGTGGGAAAAGAAACTATGAATGTAATTAGCACATTTGCACCTCAAGCAGGATTAAATAAACATACCAAATAAAAGTTTTGGGACGACCTAATGAAGTATTACAAAAACATTCTTCGTCAAATGAATGACAACCTATATGTGCATATCGGAATGGAAAATGAGAAATATGAGAGGGTGCATGGGGTTATGAGTTTGGAACAAGAAATGAAGAAGAAAAAATTATATTAGATTTTACGATAGCATATAACCTTATACTAGCTAATACGTGTTTTAAGAAAAGATACCACTTGGTCATGTTCAAAAGTGAGAATAATAAATTGCAAATTGACTTTCTTGTGGTTAGGAAGAGGGATTAAAAAATTTGTAAAGATTGCAATATTATTCATGGAGAAAGCTTAACTACCCAACATAGATTAGTAGTGTTGGATATGCATTTCAAAAATAGTATCAATAAAAGGAAACTATATACAACTCCTAGAATTAAGTGGTGGAAGTTAAAGGATAAGAATCAAAACATATTTAAGAAAGTAGAAGTACAAGTGTTATATGAAATATACAGTGACTTTGATACAACATGGATAAGATGATATCAAAGTTGAAAATAGTAATCAAGAGTGTATTCGGTGAGTTAAAGGAGCATGCACTACTAAGTAAAGAATCTTGGTGGTGGAATGAAAACAGTACAAGAGAAAGTGAAGGAAAAACAAACAACCTATAAGGAATTATATATTTGTAAAAATAAGAAAAATTTAAAATAATATACAATAGTCAAGAAAGATGCTAAGAAAGCAGTAAATGAAGCCTAAGAATGAAATTTTTAAACGTTTATATTGAAAATTAGATACAAAAAGGGGAAAGATACATTTATAAAATAGCTAAAGTGAGAGAGAAAGATAAATGATCTTACCCAAATAAGATGTATTAAAGATGAATGCAATAGGATACTAGTAAATAATGGACAAATAAACGAGTGTTGGAAGTAATATTTTCATCAATTTTTTAATGAAAGTTTAAGTGTTCAACTTAGCTTAGGTAATTTAAGTAGATCAAATGAGTATAGAAACATAAATTTTTATTGTAGAATTCAATCTTAGAAGTAGAACAAACTTTAAATGAGATGCAAAATGGGAAAGTCGTTGGATCAGATGATATTGATAGAGATATAAAAGTGTCTAGGGAAACAAGGTATTGAATGACTTACAAAATTATTTAACATAATATTGAAAATAAAAAAAATATCTGATCAATGGAGGGTAAGTACTCTAGTTTCCTTTTATAAGAATAGAATAAAAATTGTGCAAACTATAATAGTATTAAACTAATGAGTTATACCATGAAACATTAAAAAAAGTAATAGAAAAAAATTAAAGAAGGAGACGACGATGATCGAAAATCAATTTGGATTCATACTTGGAAGGTTGGTAATAATATATTTTCTCAGACAATTAATTGAAAAGTATCGGGAGCAAAAGAAAGATCTATACATGGTATTCATTGACTTAGAAAAAACTTATGATAGAGCTTTAAAATAAATTATATAGAGAATTGTAGAAAAGAGGTATTAGTGTAGCATATATTGAACTAATTAAGGATATGTCTGAGGATGATTAGAGTAAAGACTTCAAATGGATTAACTGAAACATTTTCAATAAAGATAGGGTTACATCAAGGATCAATACTAAGTCCTTATTTTTTTACATTAATCATGGACGAACTAACTGGACATATTCAAGACACAGTACCGTGATGCATGTTGTTTGCAGATATTGTTTTGGTAGATGAGACATATGAAGGAGTAAATGTTAAACTAGAAGCTTAGCGGGAAACATTAGAAGTGAAATGTTTTAGGCTTAGTAAAGTAAATACATAATAGATGGAATTTAAATTTAGTAATATTAGACGTAATTAAGATAGGAGATGATATTGTTTTAATAGATGAGACATGTGAAGGAGTAAATGTTAAACTAGAATTATCTAAAAGTGAAATGTTTTAGGCTTATAAGTATTTAGGATTATTTTTTAGATGTAAGATTGTTAAGATAGGAGAGGATGAGTTGTCTGAAATTAAGAGCTTTAAGTATTTAAGTCTTTTTGCAAAACATAGAATAGAGAGATGTCTTACATAGGGTGGTTGAAATAAGAGGAAAGTGTCTGGTGTTTTTGTGATTAGTAAAGTACCTCTAAAATTTAAAAGGAAAGTTCTACAAAATAGCGGTTAGATTTGCTATGTTATATGATGTTGAATGTTGGATTATAACTCGGGCACATAAGCAAAAGATGAAAGTTGCAAATATGAGGATGTTAAGATGGATGTGTGGATATATGAGGATAGACAGAATAAGAAATATGAGCATTAGAGAGAAAGTTAGAGTTGCATCTATTGAAAAAAACTCCGAAAGACACGTTTAAGATGGTACGTACATGTATTTAGACGAACCAATAAATGCTCTAGTTAAGCGATGTAAAACTATGACAAATACATCCATTAAACGAGAAAGACAAAAAAAAAGACTTGATTTGCAACAATAAAATAAGATAAAATTTATTTAAATATAGACGATGATATAGTAGGGGATAGAGCCCAATGATGTATAAGGATCCATATAGTCGATACCACCTAGTGGGATAAGACTTGGTTGCTGTTATTTTTTGCTATGTGTAGACTTCAATATCTATCATGTGTTGCACATAATAGATCGATGCCATCTATAAGAAAGTTTTAAGCATGGAGACAAATAGTGAAGAGAAGTATGTTCAAAACTTATTTGGCTCTCTAGCGAAGAGGATGCCTAATGCCACATCAAGTAAGGAGTTGAACTTGAGGCTCTCCTTGCAAAATAAAGAAAGTACTCAATTCTAATGCCATAAACTTGGAGGTCCCATCTAATTCAATTATGATAAATAAGGAGACGTGGGAAGCAATGAATTATTAATTGAAGTTGATTGTCAGTGTGGTGTGATGAATGCGTGTGGTGTGATGAATGCTCCTCTATTTAGTGAAAGGAAAGAAAGATGCACCAAAGGCGAGTGCAAGAGTGATGGGTAATATGAAGGGAAAATATGAAATTTGATAAGAAAGTACGAAAGATGATTTTGAGCAATTGAGATCGAGAGAGAAGACTCTCTCACATATTGCTACTAGGTGCATTGATGAGGGATATATATGGAAGAACGAAGTGAGGCAACTAAAAATTAAACCCTTTCACAAAGAAAATCCAGGAGGAAGTGGAACCCACTATTCTAAAAAGTGGCTTAGGTGAGTCTAGGTGAAATCAAAAAGTGATTACTTCACCAAGTAATTAAATGACCCCATATGTTGGTTCTTCCAAATGGCTTTAGGAGGATTCTCTAGGTGGTCTAAGTAGTTTGCTTAGGTGGTTAGTGATCTAAGTGTGTTCATTAAAAAGCCAATTTACTTTTAGTAATTGGTTCACTTGAATAAAAGATAAAGGATGATAATAAGAAATCTAATCTGAACCCTTTTTATATTGTTTTTTCCTCTTAGGAGGGTAGGCTATTATGACATTAGGTATCCATCATGGATTTAAATTTCGTATTGTGTCTGTTGGCATGGGTGGAATTTGCCATTCCGCCTGTCAACCGACAACGACACCATATCGACATTGCGACCGTGAGGTCGTTGCGACCTCGTGAGGTCACGAAGGGTGTCGCGACTCTAACAACCACCTTCACGGGGCTACGACATTTGCAGTTGCGGCTCATTTTTTTATTATAAATAAATTATTAATTATAAAACTATTATATAACTATTAATTATAAATAATAGTTATAAATATAATATATTATTAATAATCGTTATCAAAATTAAAAATTATTTTAAAATTTTAAAAATTTTAAAAAAATAATTAAAATTTTTTAATATAGGTTGAAAATTGAATGTGAATTTAAAATATTCTAAAAATGTTCCAAAATATAATTCTTAAATATTTTAAATAAATTTTTTAAAAATAAGAATTTACAAATACATTCAAAAAAATTTAAGACCTTCAAATAATTTTATAATTATCTTTGAGTGTTTTGAATAATTTTATAATTTTAGATTTACTTTTGAATTTTGAGAATTACTTATTTTTAAAATAATATTTAAATTTATGCCTTTCTGTAGCTACTGGAAAAATTTAATATGCATTATCTTATGAAAATATTGAAATATGAAACAACACGGGAAATATAACATCAATAATGAGCATATATAATAATCCAATATTCATAGAATTATTTTCTAATTAATACACAATTTTATTTAAAAATTTTAAAAAGTATTGAAACTGTATCGTTCAAGTCCAGGATCGAAACTAGAGCATGGCTCAAAATTTTAAACCTTGGTATCAATTGTAGCATGAAACTAATGCCATATATTGTGCTTCCTTTTTTGCATTGTGTCAATATGAAGTTATCAAATTTAAGTTTATGTATAATTTGTTGGATTAGATATATATATTGTTATATACATTTTATTGTGTTATGCATTTTCTTTATTGCAAGGAGGAATTTAATGTGTTTTATTGTATTTATGTGTCTGTTTATAAGTATCATTTGTTTACTTATGATTATGAACTTATTTTGACTGATTGATTAATAAACATTGTTAGTTATATATGTTAGTCATCTATAATATTACTACATTCCATTTATTCCTAATATTATTTTAAAGCTAACTGGTTACTGCTTAGTGGATCAACTGTGTAGTGGGTCGATTGCCTATCGCTGAAATCACATTTTAGAATCTTATTAGTCCCAAAGAACTTTCAGGTTTGAACATAGACACCTATGATAGGAGTAGAAACTCTTGAGCATGTCCACACTTTTAATTCCTTAATGTCTTTTCATGGGGCCTTAGTTTCTCGATTATATTGGGTTATCTAACAACCTTGAAGAGGGTAGCATTGTGATGGTTTGCTTAATTATCGCTTAGAGAGATTGTAAATTTAAAGGTGCTTAGTCAAATTTTCCAAGTATATTTTATAAGTAGTAGTAAGATAAGGGAAGTGTTAATAGCATGATGAATTGAAACACAGGATTGATAAGCCATTTTAAAATTCATAAGTAGGTAGATGATTCCCATCCAAGTATTCCATTGATGACTGTTTTCAAATATGCCTCAAGGCCTTCTTGGTTCTCAAATTCTTTATATGAAAATCCTCATAAAGATTATGCTGAAATGTTATAGCAGGCAAGCCAATATGCCATTACTAGCAATGTGATACAAGCTCAAGTGACATCAAATGGTTAAGGAGCTGAGAAGGTTTTATTAGGAGAAGTATATGAGGGAATTTGATAGGTGTCCTAATGCAAACATAGAAACTAATAATGTAGGCAAGAAAATGGCTTGATGAATAATTGTAGAAGAATTCAAGATTGGCAAATTTGCAGATAAATTCTAATTTTAATATGAGTGCTCAATAATTTAGGAATTTGCCACATCTTCTGTTTGGTAATAATCACGAAATTAATTATTGTTATCCCAAAGTCTAGCATTTTTTCCATATTTAGGTTATTTATTTCCTCATTTGTTTTAGAGTCAGGTCTTAAAAAGGGATTTAGAGTCCTATCGTTCAATCAATTATAATATTCCTTTCCTCTGTATGAGAATTTCTTTATGCGAACTTTGTTATCTCCTTCGCTTTATCAATTTCATTCTAATCTTCAGTGTGATTTGAGGAGTTCGATTTGGCATCGTCACATCCACCTGTAAAGGGAATACACATGAATGTGAAGTGTTCATGGAAATAAAGGATCGAAATTTGTTGTTGCCTGAGATGCAACTAATTTAGTTTACGTTTCACAAGGACAAAACCAAATATTGCCATACCATCCTGAGCATTGCCATGATACTAATGGATGCATTCCTTTAAGGTTTCAGATTAAAAAATTGATCAGGAATGGTCAACTAAGGAAGTTGGTCAGACCAAAAGGAGAATGCACTGAAAGAGATAGAGGAAGAATTGAGGATGATAAGTTGGATAAAGCGCAAGCCAATTAAGTCATCAAGGGAATATTTGTTTAGGAAAGATACTTTTAGAATGTGAAATTTGGTAGCTGAGTTTAATAAAGCTTAAGTCAAGGCCTTTTGTAATTGTGCAAAGAATTAGATGTTTTCCTTGGTCTATGGAAGATATGCCTAGAATTCCGAGGGAGATAGCTGAACATCAGTTGCATCTCTGAGGTAATATACAGCTACTGAAATTTTCTTTGGGAAAGGAGTGAGGCTATAGATGAGGACATGAAGAATTCATTAAAGGTTCTTCAGTTAGATATACTTTTTGACTTAGTTAGCCACTGTATTAATGGAGGAGAAATCTAATTGGAAGTGAAGGTGATGTTATATTTCACAAGCTTGAATAAAGTCTGCTCACAAAAGACTGTTTTCTGCTTTCTGCTACCTTAGATCAATCAGATGGTGGCCAATACCAGGGCATATGAAATGTTGAGTTTTTTGAATGCCATCTTTGGGGACAATAAATCTGAATGGTTAAGGCGGATAGGTCTACACAACCTTCTAAATTTCAAAAGGTATCAGGTCTTGTGGAGGCTGGAGGCTAATCAGCCTATATAGCAATGAAAGATGATGCCCAACTGACACAACACATATAGAGACGAGGTCAAGCTATGATCCATACTTTCAAACTTACCACTATAGTGGGAAAGGGAATCCCAAAATGCAGCATATAACCAACTTACTACAATGGAGAGAAAGTAGAATAAGAAAGAAGACTTATCTAAAGTTGAATTTTTTTAAAATCTTGGCATTTTGTCTCCTACTTCTCTTCTAATATTTATCTTCCTCCTTTGTCAATAACTTAGATAAGAACTTAGTCTATTTTCTCAGTTAAACTTTCTTTTAGTACCCCAAGTGATAATCAAGCATGAGGTGGATGCTTCTCACACATCCAAGGTTGAACGTGTGTTTCATAATATTTTGTAATAGTGCCCTCCTATTTTGGTCGGGTACTAGTTGCTGCGAGGGAGGAGGCAAATGAAGAGGAGTACAAGGTACAGGAGGCAAACAAGGGGAGAAAGTTGAGGAAGAGGTAGATGAGGCGACAAAGAAAAAGGAGAAAGAGGTACATGAGCCAGTGGAAGAGGCATACCTTGAAGAAGCCTCACCATGGAAAAACCCTAGCATCGCACCTTGCATCATTGCTTGTAGAGCATTACAAAACTTAGCTTTGCTCATGAACTGCTTCGTCTAGGTCTCATGCCTTCTTGCGTGCAGGTTGGGGGTGGAACGAAAAATTTCACCCATGGCAATTTACATGGAACCAAATTTGAAATTGTGCCAACATCTATCAATCAAATTATTTCTTCTTGAAATATTTAATATTCCCAAATCCAAAATATTTCACTCACATTATTATTTAATGCCCAAAAGATATAATAATGAGTACATGGATGTTGTATGTATTTATCACTAAAAACTAATGTGACAATGATTTTGAATCTAGCTTGAGAATGTCTGTGACACATTCAATAGAGTGCCTATATGAAAATTTACAATACAAGGTCTTCTATGAAAAAGTTGATAGTGTCTTTAGAGGAGTGAGAGATCAGCCCTAGGGTATATTGTGAAGTTTGACAGAGATTGAACATTACATCATCAAGGTGCTTCGGGATTGCTTAGAATTATTTGACAGCTTGTCAGTATCTTTGGTTTCTATTGGCCTTGAAGTTTAGCGCTCTTGGTTCTGGAGGTGGGTTTTAAGGTCACCTATTATTGGAGTTGTGATTGAGCCAACACAGTTTACTGCTAGGTTGACATGAGCTGTTTGACCCAAAAAATCTTCAAAGGCTTCAAAGTCCTAGAATGTTGGGGCATCAGAAGTTGCTCCAATAGAGAGAAAGACCTTAGCCTTTTTTGAAGGCTTGAGATCCTTGTGCTATTGGCAAGCCTCAAAGGGCATCAACCTCTTCACATTATACAGTGTTTTTGCAGCAGCTGGATATTCGTTAGGGCAACAGGAGCTTTGGCCATGGTAGTCTCAGAGCAGGAGTTTTAGCCCTGGAATCTTTAAGAGGGGTTGAAATCCCTTTGCAAGAACAGCTCACCTCATGTGATGTTTCTTTGATTGGAGTTGTCTTGGGGGTGTTCTGGAGAGCATACCACAACAAAGTCAAATAAAATAATGTCCATATCTGCATGGAGAAGAAGAGTCATAAAAATGAATAGTAAAGTTATTGCTCAGTGTAAGAATCAAAGTTGAAGAACTCCCAAATCCAACAGCTTGGAGGTTTTCTTCACACAAATTGCCAAGAGAAATAAAAGAACTGATATTCTGGGATAAATCCTTTACATGACATGGTTCTTCCTAATGAATTTGTAAAGGACGTTGAGCATCATGTCCTGATGAATCCACTAGTGGGTATCAGCCATAAGTGGTGCGAAATCTAGAGGAAGTTTTTCTTCCATCACCTAATGGAAGAGGGAATTCTGTTAGTTTTCCATCCTGTTATGGGAATATATTGCAACCTGGAGAAGTAGACTCATCCCTCTAGAGAAACAGTCTGCCATTCACCTCAATCTCTAATGCATAGCTCTCCACTATGAAGAGTGATAACCAATAGGTGGCACTAGGAGTGTGTGGAAAACCAACACTCTCTTCAGTGCTTTCGCAGATGGATTATTAGGGGATGGAATGAAATCAGAGCTCGATGTCTAAAATGATAATATCCAATTAAGTTAGATGGAGGAATGTATATCTTATCTGTATTAAAACTAGCGTGACATGAAGGAGAAAAGACCTTGGGATACAATACTTATGTCTTATCTTCTCAAGCTTTGGTTCAATTACTATTGATGGCTGAGTAGTACTCTTCCCAGTTGGACCCTTCAGTTTCTGGCTGCATGTGGGATGCAGGTTATGAAGATTGTGGTTCTTCCATCAAGGTAAAGTGGATGAATAAGCAGTTTGATCGAGTTGACTTCAGTTTGGGCAAGGAATCAAAGTTAGCTTAAGTGTATGAAAACCATACACATAGAAGAAGTATATGGATGTAAAATTGGAACTTTAGTTAAATGTTGAACAGGACAGTGGTGGTAACTACAAAGTAAAAAAGTTAGCACAAAGAAGGGAAATACTTGAAGACAGAGATATGTTCTGAATTGGAGACAACTTGAGCAAGGAACATTTGCAGCAATAAATGAGCAAAAGTAGAAACTTTTAATTGACAACACAATTTATGATGTGGCAAAGTGTAGAGAGACTAAGTTGGGAGGGTGGCTTGAGGCTGGTAATAATTAGGGGAAATAAGAGTTATCTTTTGGTACTAATTATGGAAGAGTAAGAGAGATTTTGTTACATATTCTACTAAAACACTTCGTAGAACTTGATATAAGAGAGAGGAACTGATCTGGATTAGATTGTCCACTCCCTTGAAAAGTTGAATGAATGCATATGCGTTCTGGAGATTAACAGTGTGCTCAGGATTTGATTCCTTTGCACCCAATGTCGTTGCTGAGAGAGCGATGTGTCTAATCAGTTTGGTCAATAACCATAGCACACTAAGAGAGCAGCTTAGATCTAAATGGACACTCCAGCCACGTGGAGCTTCACCATTGGCCAGTAGCTCACTTGGACTGGCTGCATGGAAGGGGACCTTTTTTTGAGGAAAGATAGCAACACTATCAAAACCAAGGTTTAAAATATCGAACTGCACGGAAATTTTGGTCTCGGACCAGAACGATACAGTTTCAATTCTGTACAGTACTGGTATAGTTTCGATATTTTTAAAATATAAAATATATTAATGAAAATAAAAAATTTAATTTAAATAAAACCTATTTAAATTATCTTCAACTATAATTTGATGGATTTTAATAAAACCTATTTAAATTATCTTTAACTATAGCTAGGAATTCATTATTAAAATCTCCATTAAATCCTAAGTTAAAAAATCCAAAAAACCTCCAAAATCATGACTGCTCACCCACGGTCGCGCGCGGCACCTTCGGTGGCGTCGCCGAGACCGGGCGGCGCCTTCGGTGGCGTCGCCGGGCCCGGGCGGTGCCTCCAGAGGCATCGCCGCGCCCAGGTGAGGTGTCTCCTGGTTGGAACTGCTGTGTCGGTGCTGTGCCGGTGTCGGTCTATTGGTGGAACGAAAAATTTCGCCTGTATCGTGCGATACAACTCGAAATTTCAATCCCTGATCAAAACTTTGTATGATTTTTGAGTGCCACCTCATACTAGTCTACCAGAGATTAGGCATCTTGGTACAACCAAACCAAAACTGTTCCCCACACCCTACATCTTGATTCCATCCTAATCACTAATATCCAAGCCAACTACACATTGATCCATCACAAATGGGTTGCCTACAGTTTGACCAGACTCAACCTACTTTAACCGGTGCAAATCAGTTCAGTCGTGCTAAACCTGACCCCAAGTTCAATTCATGGAACTCTTCTGTACATAGTCTTTTCTAGCTAGCTTCCCAAATTAAGATCTTATTCAAGGATTGAAATCTCGAGCCGTTTCACTTGATATCGGTGAAATATTTATTCTACCAGTAGACCGACATTGACACCAGCGTGCTGGTCGGGATACTGCTTGGATGTATCGCCTCGGGTCCGGCGACGCCTACGGAGGCATTGCGCGAGCTGCGTGTGCTCTGGTCGCACGACCCGCATGTGCCCCGATCGCACGGAATTCAGATTTTTTTTAAACTTAGGTTTTAATAATAACGTAGCTTAATAATTTTAATCAACTCCTAGTTATAGTTGGGATAATTTAAATAGACTTAATTAAAACTCATAAAATTATTCTATTATTTTTTAAAAAATATTTTATTTTTTTAATTTTTAAATATTTAGATTAAATTTTTTATTTTTAGTTAATATATTTTAAAAATACCGAAACTATACTAGTACGGCACGTTACGGTACCTAAACTATATCGTTTCGATCCGGAACCGAAACCTCTGCATGGTTCGATATTTTAAACCTTGGTCTTAGTAAGATAAAAAATTAGCAGACTTCTATATCCTATGTGTGTTGCCTATAACTAGTATTTATATGATAATGATCGTTGAATGTTGATAGATTTATGTGACTTGTCAAGTAATTTGTGCTTGTTATATCGAAAATGTAATACAACCTCTTTCAAGATTGACGTGACTTTGTGTCTTGCACATTGCCTTTATAGCCTACTTTGGTGTTACACATAATTTATGCACGGATAATGGTCTGACCATACATGCACACAACTTCCCAGCATTTGGGAAACTTTGGAACAGCAGAGGGAATGCCTGCAAGGCTCATATTCACGTTTTGTTATGTTCAAAATACTTTCTTCCCAGAATTCAGATGACACTTCTTCAATAGTGATTGTGTTTTTTCTTCTTCTGTAATCAATAAATTCTTGTTGATGTTTGTCATTCCTATCCACATGAAAAAACAGGCCACTAATACTTACTTTTTCTTCTTAAATAAACATTCATCAGACTGAAAGTAATTCTTAAATAAGAGGGAATTCAATACTAGAAAAGTTAATGTCTACCTCTATACATAGAGAGTTTTCCATACACCTTAAGGATAACTTTTCTGCATTTTTTTTCAATTTAACATGCAAACCTTTTTCAGAGGTTTTCTATTTAGGTTTTTGTTTCTTCTATTTTAATTCTAAATTTGTTCTCTTTCTCTCCCTCTCTCTCTCTTCTTTAATTTGCAGGAATGCTCTGATTTTGACTTGTTTTCTCTGGATGACATAGATGCCGTCTTCCAAAATGTTACTAGGCTCACATACTCACAGAATTATCATCTTACTGGTTAGCATTTTCCAAAAGTGTCTTATGTTGGAGCAAATGAACATAAAATTGAGTTGCTGATGTGTTTGGTTATAGATAAAGGAGAAGGAATTGTTATAGCTCCACATGTGGCGGGACATCTTCTGGGAGGTGCCGTCTGGAAGATAACTAAGGATGGGGAAGACGTAATCTATGCAGTTGATTTTAATCACCGTAAAGAACGGTAACAAGAGAATTCTCTTAGTTATGGAATCTATGGAAGCTATGTGCAATTCTATTTTTCTGTATGGTGTAAAATGTGCTAATTGAAGCTGTTTGTTAGTCACTTGAATGGAACTGTTCTGGATTCCTTTGTGAGGCCAGCTGTTCTGATAACAGATGCTTTTAATGCTTTGAACAATCAGCTCTACAAACGTCAAAGGGATCAGGAGTTCATTGGTATTCCTCCATCGATGCTACATAACAGAAATCGTTTTTCTAATTCATGCATGAACACCGCATCTGATGGTTTTCTTATAGTTTTAACAATGCAGTAACTGCCTTCTTTAATTTTAATGAAATAATGCAGAGGAACCCTGCCGTCTTTATATTTTCTAATTAAAATATTGTTCTTCCTTGTATTGTTGAATTTTTTTTTTTTCATTTTTGACTGATGAATTAGTCTTGCACTCACTACGACTAGAAGTGTTGGTCTACTAGTCTGAGCATATGATAATCATGTTGACAGATATTTTATGACTGTTTTCTCAAAGTGCTTTTGGGGATAAAGCGCTTTCAAAGTTAAATAAGATATTTGGTAAATTAATATTAAAGGTGCTTTTACTCAAAGCACTGCTTCCAGAAGCCATTTCTCCAAATGCTGGTGAGAGAGTACTTTAAAAACTACTTTTGCATAGCAGTTTTAGATACTTCTAAAAATCAATATAAAAATTAACTAAACAATAATATATTAAACAATGTTAATATTGAATCTATAAAGTAATTAAAAATATTATTTTTTTCATATATTCAATTTAATATTTAACATTTTAAAATTGATGTTTAATTCAATATTTTGTTAACATAAAATAAAACAAATATAAATCATTGCTTATATGTTAATATTGTGCAGATCCTATGGAAAAACAAAAATTATTTTAAATATTATTTATTAAATTATAACGTTGATTATTTAATAGTATGAGCATAAGTAATTTGAATAATACTTTGATAATTCAATAATATCATTATGATTAAATTAAGCATTAAAATTTGTTTAAATAATAGAAGGCATGTATTAAAATTTTTATTCTGTTAAGTATACATTAAAGTATAGAAGTTATTCTATTAAATTAAAATATCGTTTATATGTTAGTAAATATTAAATATATATTAATGATTATTTTTTTATTGAATAATTGTACAAAAAGATTCATAAAATGTAAGTAAACACCAGTTTGGACAAACAAATAGTTCTTTTGAAGTTTTATTTTGAATGTAGTATCACATTATAATATTTTTTATAATGAAAATAATAACTCAATCACTGAGATATTTATATTGTAAAAATATAAGTTAACAAAATTATTTATTATATTCCATATCAAATAAAAGTTTAAAAGTCAATATGTAAATACCTAACTATTTTAAATTTTAACTAATGGTGTAAAATTACCAAAGTATGCTTTTACCAACACCAAGGGTTGTAAAATTACTTTGTGGTCTGATTTAGATTACCAAATAAGAAACTATCCTTAGGCAATGCACTTTACCGTAATGTTTTTTTTTCCTAAATGCAATTTTGAAATGCAAATGCAATGCCAAACCCATCCTAAATATTGACTACTGTGGAACCTGGCATGACTATGCATGATGTGTATCTTTACAATCAATAATGGAAAATGGTAGTTCTTCTGTATTTCTGGACCTCATGTTGCCTGTGATCTTTGCTTTACAATATAATCACTAGATATGCTTAAATGTATTGTTGAGGTAAAAATTTCTTTTTCTTCAGATGCTATACTGAAGGCCCTGAATGCAGATGGAAATGTACTTCTTCCAGTTGATACTGCAGGAAGGGCATTGGAGCTTATTTTGATTTTGGAACATGTTAGTCTTCTAAATTTTATATTGCTCCTCTTATAGATTGAGAGGTTTCTAAAGTTAATTGTTGTGCAAGTGCAGTATTGGGTACAACAGCATCTCAGTTTTCCTATCTACTTTCTGACAAATGTGGCTACAAGTACGATTGACTATGTGAAGAGTTTCCTTGAGTGGATGAGTGATTCTATTGCAAAATCATTCGAACATACGCGTGATAATGCCTTCTTGTTAAAGTAAGTTTCCTTATACTTGTGTTGAATTCCATACACATGTCAATTCTTGAAGGTTGATATGATTGTAATACATTTGTGATTTGCATTTAACCATGCTCTCTTTCTAACTTTTTGTTTCTGCAGTTCTTTTTATAACACAAGCTTGGACTTCTATGCAATTGAATTTTCCTTGGCCATGTTTTTATTGGTTTTTGTAAATATAATGTGAGAATATATGATTTTGCAGTTTTTAATAAAAGTCCGTATAGCTTGTTATAGATAAGTATATTTAAAAAAATCTCATAGATAGAGTTTTTATTAGAAAAGTCACTTATGAAGAATAAGACATAATTTCAATCTATAAAAAGAGGTTAAGATCCCATATATTGAAGTATGGAGTTTATATAATTTTCAATTTACAACATGGTATCAGAGCTAGAAGTTGTAGAAACAACTACTACAACACAATCAAAAGTGATCGTTTGATATTAACAAATTGGAGAGTTGCAAAATATCCCTGCTCTCTATAAACTAAATGGAAAAACTATCTCAAATGGTCTTAGTTTGTTCCTATTGTGCTTAAAGGAAAGGGAAAACTAAGTCATTTTACAGGGCTAAAACTTGGAGATCCTCAGTTTGAAGTATGGGGTGAAGAAGATTCAATGATTATGACGTAGCTATGGAATTCAATGGTTCTTGAGGTTAGTGACATGCGTATGTTCTTAGCTAATGCTAAGGACATTTGGGATGTAATGTAACAAACATTCAAATGTAAGAGATGCGACTCAAGCATATGTGAAAACATTATTGAATAAGTAAATGAATTGAAAAACTTATAGCAAGAACTTGATCATTATAGGGTGATCAAAATCAAATGTTTCGAAGATGTTGTTCTAAAGGACTTCAATGAGCAAGATAGAGTTTATGGTTTTCTTATAGGACTTAATCTGAAATTTGATCAAGTGAAAATTTAGATTCTTGGTTATAGAGTTGTCAAACGAGCCAACCCATGATGGGGCCGACCAATCCAGTAAAAACCCATCATATGGCGGGACGAGACGGGGCGGGACGGGGCACTAATTTGGCGGGTTGGAAAATCTCCAACCCAACCCAAGGCGGGTTGCGAGTTAGGCGGGCCAACCCACGAGCCTGTCAAAAAATAAAAAAATATTAAAAATTTCAAGTTTGGATTTTAGTTTAAATTGATCAAGTTAAAATTTTTAAACTTGAATTGTAATTTAGATGAATCAAGCCTACTAATTCGTTGAGTTTTCTACTTTAATTTTAAAATTTAAAATAAATTAATAAATTTTCTCAATCCGCAGGCCAACTCAAGCCCGCCGCGGGCCAATCCACGCGGGTCGCGGGCCTAGGCGGGTCAACCCATCTGAACAAATCTTAAAATGAGTTGATAAAATTTCAACCCAATCCGCCTAAATTACTTGGCGGGGTGGGTCAACCCGGTTTTCTTATAGGACCCAAACTGACGGCTATACTTGGTTAGCAGGAAGTTGCATGCTTTAATGAAGTGGTAGCAGTAGTTTAAAGGGAGGAAAGTAGAAGAGGACTTGTGCTTGAATCACAAAACAAGGAAAAATTGGCTATAATAGCTAGTGGTGACAATAATTTGACCACAAACACAAAAAAAACATTATTTCTTAGACAACCAAAGGCTCTTAATCGTGATAGCTTCATCCTCTTTAGTTTCATAACTTCATTCATCTAATAATGATAAGATTTAACTTCATACCCACTCATTATTTAGAATCATTAAAATTTTATTTCCATCATTATTCCAAAGTATATATGTTGAGAGTGTCCATTATGAAGTGTGTGAACTTGCTAAATACAAACCTTTTCATTAAATAATAAAAGAAACTCTTTTTCTTTTTATCTCATTCACAATAATATTTAGAGTCATTTTGCTACTACTAATTGTATCTTGTATGACGATTGTCCTCATGTTACTTAAATTTTTTTACTTAAACATAAATTTGATGTTAGTAATGTTCTCCCAATTTTTTTATTTCATATTAAAAATCAATTTAGAGAAGGGGAGCCTTAGTACAATGATAAAATTGTTGTCGTGTGATCTTGTGGTCATGGGTTCGAGTCACGAAAACAATCTCTTATAACGTTGGATAAGACTACGTATAATAGATCCAATGTAGTTCGATTTTTTTTCGGGATCTCGCATTGGCGGGAGTTTTGTGCACTGGGCTGTCCTTTTATTAAAAATAAATTTAGTATCAATTTCAAAAGTTTAAGAATACATAATGCTAGAGAATATTTCAATCAAGTCCTAACTCCTTATTTTCAAAAAGAAGGGATAATAGATGAGTCATCTTATGTTAATGCACCATAACAAAATAGTATTGTAGAAAAAAATAGTGATCTCTTATATTTACCCTTCTATCTTGGAAAATGAGCCTAAATTTTTTGGGAGGAAACAATTCTAAGAATCATTCATTTTATAAATTGTTTGCTTTCCAAAATCTTTGGGTTCAAGATTCCAATAGAAACACTCTTAACATTATATCCAAACATGCACATTATGGATAATATTTTTCTTAGGATATTTAAGTGTGTGTCATTTGTTCATGTGCATATTCAAAATATAGGGAAATTATACCGAAGGGTGTTAAAATGTGTTTTTGTAGTGTATTCCTCAACTTAGAAAGGCTACAAATGTTATCATCCTCCATCAAAAAAAATTCTATGTCGGCAAACATTACTTTCAATGAACAAGCATCTTACTTGATCACATCTTATTTTTAAGGGGAGAATTCTATATAGAAAGATAAGTACGAAAATTTTTTGCTCGACCTGTTATTATCTCCAATGTCTAAGTTAGTATTTAAGTCCATGTCAAATCTTTGTGTCACTTCCTGTGTTTGAATTTGTGTCTGAATTTGTGCATGAAAATTCTAACTTTGACATTGTGAATGTGAAACTTGACAAGTCGTACTTGAGGGAGAAGATGGATGTCTTTGAACTAATACAAGTCCAAGAATCTAAACCAGATCCTTGGAATGAAGTCAATTTTAAATTCTTCAATATAAGTTGAAGTTGAATCTCATGTAGGCAATGAGGACTCAAATCTTCTCATTGTTGTTAGAAAAGGATCACGAGAATGCACAAACGGACCTTCATATCCTCTTGTAGTCTTCCTATCTTTTCAACCCATCTTTTCAATAGTTTTCACTATCACATAACATCTTTTTCTCCATTTGCAAAAATGAATACTATTAGAATTATACAATCATTAACAACTAATTATAGTTAGGAGTTACAATAGTTTCATGTTAAAAATGAATTTTTGCACAGAGAACTAGAGGAAAATTTATATGGAGGTCTCACCAGGATATGGAAATAATTTAAATGCTCATACTGTATGGAAATTTTTGAAAACCTTATATGGACTTGAACAATCACCACGAGTATGGTAGATTTGTGATGGTTTTGATTTCTATAGGGTATTGAAGAAATATATTGTTTATTCAATACTCTTTGTTGAAACTATATGTTTAAAAGAAAACATGTACAAGGTTTATATAACCAACATAACCGTAAGAACATAAGAGGAAAAGATCTATCTACCCCTGCTTCTCACAACACTCCTCCTCAAGTTGAATATATATATTAAACATGTTCAACTTGCTAAGAACAGAATTAAACATAGTTTGGGGTATAACCTTTGTAAACATATCAGCAAGTTGGTCTTCAGATTTGATATAAGGCAAACATAGCTCTCCGGGATCAAGTCTCTCCTGAATAAAGTGACAATCAATCTCGATGTGTTTAGTCCGGTCATGTTGTACTGGATTATTTGCAATATTGATTGCAACCTTGTTGTCACAATATAGCCTGAGGGGTAATTTTACCTTTAATCCCATGTCTTCCAACAAAAAACACCACAATATTTCTGCAAGACCATATGCCATGGCTCGATATTCTACTTCAGCACTGGATCGTGCACAAACATTTTGTTTTTTACTTTTCTAAATTACCAAGTTTCCTCCCAAAAAAGTGCAATAGCCAGAAGTGGACCTTCTATCATCTCGAGAGCCAGCCCAATCTACATCAGAATAACATTCCACCTTTAGATTACCACCTCCTTTGAATAACAAACCTTTTCCGAGATATGACTTTAAGTACCTTAAAATCCTGTTAACAACCTTCATATGGACAGTTTTAGGAGCATGCATGTACTGGCTCACCACATTAACAGCATAGGTGATGTCAGGCCTAGTCATAGACAAATATAGTAATTTTCCAACCAACCTTTGATGCATTCCCTTTTTCAAACTTGTAAGATCTTCCCCATTAGAACTAGTAAGATCATGATTTACTTCTATAGGAGTAGATGCTGGTCAACAATCTAACTTCCCTGTCTCCTTGAGTAAATCCAACACATACTTTCTTTGACATATACAAATTTCTTCTTGAGACCGAGAAACTTCAATACCAAGGAAATGCCTCAATAGTCCAAGATCTTTAATTTCAAATTTTGATGTTAACTTGGACTTAAGAGCCTGGGTTTCAGCTTCGTCATTATCTGTAACTATCATATCATCAACATAAATCGAGAGAATGGTAGTTTTGCCTTCTTTTTTTAACAAAAAGTGTATGATCAACATTTCCTTGTTTAAAGCCAAACAATATCATGACTTTGCAAAACCTATCAAACCATGCACTGAGAGATTGTTTAAGTCCATACAAAGCTTTTCTTAGTTTGCAAATTTTTCCTTTTGTTTCAATCCAAGGAGGTGGCAACATGTAGACTTCTTCATGAAGGTCACCATTCAAAAAGACATTTTTAACATCTAGCTGAAATAGAGACCAATCATATTGAATAGCAAAAGAAAGAATTACTCTGACCGAATTCACCTCCTTGGGACCAGCAGTCTCCTCCACTAATTTCTTGACAACAACATTTCCACGACTAGGAGCCTTCTTGTCACCATGTTTGAATTTTTCAGGTTTCTTTTCTGGATATTTCTCCCAACAAAAATCTGAATCATGATTAGTCCTCTTGCAGTGCCGACAAAATTTATCACCTTTTCCTTTAGGTCTCCCAGGCTTGGACTTGTTTGCAGAACTGACAAAAGCAGAAGTCTCCCCAATTGGAGTGCTGGTAGCAGAAATATCGTTGTTGCTCATAGTCTTTGTCCTGTCTTCCTCATTGAGAACTTTGTAGTAAACTTGTTCTAGAGAGGGAGTAGGATCAAGACTAAGAATTTGTTCTTTTAAACTCTCAAACTCTGTATTAAGCCCATCTAGAAACTTAATAATTCTTTCCTCCTCCAGAAGCTTTAGATATCTCTAGTGATCATCGGTGGAAATCCAATTCTCCATCCTGTAATAGTTAAACTCATCCCACAACCTTTTCAGAGTAGCAAAATAATTGGTGACAGACATAGAGCCTTAGTCAAGTTTAAAAATTTGACTACTTAGCTAATAAGTACGCAACATATCATGCTTGCGTCCGTACATTTGCTCCAGCATCTTCCACATGTCAAAAGTTGTTTTGTTATGAAGAATGACCTGTTTAATGCCAGAATTGACGGAATTGAGTATCCAAGTCATCAATTGTATATTGTCACGCCTCCAAATACTAAAGTTTGGGTCCTTTTCATCTGGTTTCACTTTAGTACCATGAAAACATCAAGTTTATCATGACCTTCGGCATAAAGTTCAACAACAACTGCCCAAGATGCATAATTTGTTTTTGTCAATTTCTTCGAGGTTATCTGAAGACCGGATCCTCCAGTTCCTGGCATTGTGAAAAACGGTTATACATGTCCAGAAGAAGTTATAGGATCTGCAGAAATACCAGAAGTTTCTCCAGTGGTGTCCGTCATAAAACAAGGTTATGGCTACAAAGTTGCAATCCTCGGCTGAGGGAGAGAGGGTTGCCGCTGTTGGTCGGCGAAGGAGAAAAAAAAACTCTCGCTAATGCTTAGGCGACGAAAGAGAACTTAGGGTTTTTTGCTCGGCGCGCACACACCAGCTACGGATAGAGATGGAGCAGTTGCTGCTCTAGAGGATGAGGACAAGAGCAAGCCCCTGTGCCAAATCGCAATCGGCCAAATTGCGATCGGGAAGCCGAGAAGTCAGGATTAGAGAAGCAGACGGCGGGGCCAAATCGCGATCGGGAAGCCGAGAAGTCGAATCGCGATGCTCGGACGGCGCCACTCGCACGAAGGAAGGGAAGCCAAGTAGAGAAGAGAAGAGGGGTCGCGGGGAATTGGCAAGCAGCGATGGGGGGGGGGGGGGGGGGGAACGGCGCCGCGTGGTAAAAGAGAGGGGGAAAAAAGGGTTTTGGAAAACTTCGCTCTGATACCATGTTGAAACTATATGTTTAAAAGAAAACATGTACAAGGTTTATATACCAGCATAACCCTAAGAACATAATAGGAAAATACCTATCTACCCCTGCTTCTCACAATACTCTTCTTTAGGGAGCCACCACGAGTGTACGATGATGACATAATAGTAATAGGAAATAATTACAAGGAAAGATAATTTCTAAGTGACTTGTTTGGTGAAGGAGTTTGAAATCAAAGTACTAGGAACGATGAAATACTTTCTTGGGATCAAGGTGACTCAGTCTAAGCAAGACATTTTTAGATCCCAACAGAAATATGTAATAAATTTCAAGACGATATGCAAGCTAGCAAGTAAAATAGATCTAAATTTGAGACTTGGAATGACAGAGGAAGATGCCACAGTAGATAAGAGAATGTATCAATGTTTAAACTTATTTATTTTGCCTCATACATGACTAGACATAAGATATGCAGTAAGTGTATTAGTTAATTCACGCATAACTCAAAAGAAGCACATATGAAAGTAGCTTATTGATATTATCTCAAAGGAACACCAGGAAAGGCTATTATGTTTAAAAGAAATGGAGGTTTCATACGAGAGGCATATACGGATATTGATTATGCTGGGTCAGTGGTTGACTGGAGGTCAATAGGATATTGCACCTTTTTTTATGGTAGTAACCTTGTGATATAGAGGAGCAAAAAATAGTATGTACTAGGACGATCTAGTGTTGAGGTAGAATTCCATGCAATGGCTAAAAGATGTATATGAACTGCTTTGGTTAAAGATCATCTTAGAACACTTGAAGATCAAGTTTATTGTGATAATAAGCCTATGATTAGCATAGCTCATATTCCGGTACAACATGATTAAACGAAACACATTGAAATTGACAGACACTTTATCAAGAAGAAACTAAAGAGGGGGTTGATTTGTATTCCTTATGTATCTCTACACATGGACAACTTGCAGATATACTTACCAAAGGATTAAATAGCTTAGTGTTTCAAAGTATTGTATCTAGAATGGGAATAAGACATATATTCACCAGCTTAAAGGAGAGTATGGGAGAACATGATTTTGTAAAGTTTTTGATAAGTCTGATTAGAAAATTTTAGGGATTTTATTAGAAAAGTCTATTATTTTAAGAAGAATAAGTCATGTTATCCATTTAAAAAAGGGGTTAGGATCTCATGTATTGGACAAGTTTGGACTTGATATAATTTTCAATTTACAACACATACCAAAGTAACATTGTTGTTGTCTTCATATTGACAAATGATAGACAACTGATAAGGAACTGAATATCATAACAACTATTTTGTTTTTTTTTCATTTTGGGAAATAAGCAATTGATTTTGTATCAATTTTCCTTTCTCTGAAGTTGTTTATACTCATTTTGGATTGTAGGCATGTCAATCTCATAATCAGTAGGGATGAATTTGAGAAAATGGCTGAGATCCCGAAGGTATATTTTTAACTTACCATATTTTTATTCAGAGGAAGCTAATATGCTTTTTCTAGGTTGTTCTTGCTTCCATGGATAGTCTTGAGGTGGGTTTCTCACATGATATATTTGTTGAATGGGCCACTGATGCAAGGAACTTAGTGCTTTTTACTCAAAAAGGCCAGGTATCTTCTTCTGATCACCTACGAAGTTATATTATCATGTTAAATGATATTTTAAGTGATGTTACAAATGACTGGCTCTAATTGCAATGCTGTTTTTTAGTTATGATTGTTTGCTGTTTGTTGCAGCTTCTTATACATCTATAAGATAATCTGCATTTGTCAGTTTCAAATTGCCAAATTGTTTATCAATTTCCATTTTTTTTGTGTATCCCTATACAAAATCCTCTTTCCTAATTGAACTCCAGTTTGGTACACTTGCTCGCATGTTACAAGTGGATCCACCCCCCAAGGCTGTAAAAGTTACCTTGAGCAAGAGGGTTCCTTTAGTTGGTGATGAGCTCATAGCATATGAAGAGGAACAAAATCGAATAAAAAAAGAAGCAGCCTTAAAAGCTAGCCTCAGCAGAGAGGAGGAATTAAAGGCATCACATGGATCAGATACTAATGCAACTGATCCAATGGAGGTTGATGCTAGCTCATCATATGTTTCCAGTGGTATGATTGATTAATTTCTACAATTCTTTCTACTGTTGTAGGTTCTCCTGCATGTTTATTTTATTTGCATGGATATGAGATTGTCCTGTGTAAGTCTAAAATTATGTTGAAGTTAGTTAGTCAGCCATTTTCATTTGTTCAAGAGTCCAATGCATCAAAGTTTACTTTTTTTTCTTAGTTTTTAATGCAAGTAGCATAAAATATTGGCTACTTTTACTTTTTTAATTGGAAACAAATTTTAAAAAGGAAAAAAATCTAATTGAAGATATATGTAATTACATTATGTCATGAGATTGAAAGAAATGTTCCAGAGAAGGACATGATAAAAGATGGAACTTAACCAATCTGTCTGTTGTTTGTAATCTGCAGCCATACTCTGCTTTGGCCCTGAACATGCTGTGATTAACCTATCTTCTGTTTATTAGTTATAATCTCAATTGAATTAGAGAGTGTCATTGTTTATTGCCGTCTTGTTATTTCTCCTTTCATCTAGACTCCCTTTACTTTTTGTGTTGTTTGGCCTTCCTGGTTACTGGTTCGCGAGCCCGGTGATGCCTCCGCGCGCGGGCTGTGTGCGACCGCGGGCGAGCAGTCACGATTTCGCGATTTTGGGTTTTTTTTTGATTTTTTAACTTAGGGTTTAATTGAGATTTTAAAAATCAATTTTTAGCTATAGTTAGAGATAATTTAAATAGGATTTATTAAAATCTATAAAATTATCTTATTATTTTTAAAAATATTTTATTTTTAAATATTTAAATTAAATTTTTTATTTTAATTAATATATTTTATATTTTAAAAATACCAAAACTATACCGGTACGGTACGATATCGAAACTATATTGTTCCGGTCCGGGACCGAAATCTAGGTACGGTTCGATATTTTAAACCTACTAGTTTAAATATAACTTGAAAGGTTGACCCTCCATTCCTTATCCTCTCAACTCCATCTGTGTTGTACATTCCTTATACTCTCAACTCCATCTGTGTTGTAAAGCCTTCATCCTTGTGTGTAGGTGATATGCACACATACAACTATTTTAATTTTTTTTGAACTTTTCAATAAATTTTAGTTGAGCTATCTTAACTTTATTTTATTATGTTGGGTGAGAGATACTTAACACCATAGTTTGAAATTTCGTATCATGCCAGGGAAAATGGTTGAAACATATTGTTTCAGTAAATTTCCGAAACTCAATACCACTTGGAACCAGGACTCAAATTTTTAATCGTGTTGTAGTTTTGGATACTATTTTAGTATCGTACTAACGCTCCGATGCATGGTGTCCATGAAGGTTGAAGGAGGAAGGAGATGAAGCAAAGGAAGGAGATATTATCTGTGTTGAGTGATATCGAGTTTCAGTAATTTACCATTTCGACCTGTATGGTACAAGATTTAAAACCATGATTGACAAGGACAATGCCTCCTTCTGATGGTTCATCTTTTTCCTTTTTCAATTCCAATCCATTACTGGCACCATACATCGAAACATCAACACTATTTTGAAATAGTACTATTCCAGTCAAAAACCAAAACTTTAGTATAGTTTGAGATTTTGAACCTTGTTTAATGCTGAATTATACTGACAGTTATCTTTAATGCCATAGCTTCATGTGATCATATTGTTTATATGTAGGAGAAATGTGGTCTGCTAACATGTGTTTTTATTCTAAGAAATTTTAGGTTCTAGACTGCACTCTGGTGGGCATCTAGATGTTTTCATAGATGGATTTACTCCATGGTATTGAGTTTCAGTAATTTACTGTTTCGATCATATGGTACAAGATTTAAAATCATGCTTGGCACAGACAATGTCTCCTTCCCATGCTTCCTCTTTTTCCTTTTTCAACTCCAATCCATTATTGATTTCATATATCGAAATATCAGCATGATACTGAAATAGTATCATTCCGGTTAAAGACCAAAACTTTAGCACAGCTTGAGATTTTGAACCTTGTTTAACACTGTGTTATACTAACAGTTATCTTTAATGTCATTGCTTCATGTGATCATATTGTTTATATGTAAGAGAAATTTAGTCTGCTAACATGTGTTTTTATCCTGAGAAATTTCAGGTTCTGGACTGCGCTCTGGTGGGCATCTAGATGTTTTCATAGATGGATTTACTCCATCTACAAGTGTTGCTCCAATGTTCCCATTTTTTGAGACAACAGCTGAGTGGGATGACTACGGTGAGGTTATCAATCCTGATGATTACATAATTAAGGAAGAAGACAGGGATCAAGCATCTATGCAAGTAAGTTTCTGTGGATCAAGCAGAATCATGCAATGATTCTTTATGTTGTACTTAGTAGCAAGCGTTGTGATCATCCATCTATTTAATCTGTGAAACTTTGCTTCTTTTTTTTCCTCTCAAATGGATGAATTTTTGTTCATTCAGAGGATTCTCATATGGGGATGTGACATGGAAGGTATTAATAGAAAGAAGTAAAGAAGTACATTGAAGATTATATCTTTTAGACTTCAATTCTAACAAGTTTGGAAAATAAATACATGTAAATTGGAAATATACCCATCTAAGTAAATTCCTAACAAAATAAACTAAAGCAATCAGGAATCTAAACAATTCTTTAAAAACCTTCTCTCTCAAAGGAGGAGATGTTGCCTAATTAACCCTTGCAAATCAAAGATAAAATTCATTTCTATTTTGCAGCTTTCTTCCTCACATTCTTCTTCAAAAAGAACTTGAGATTGTCGAGTTGGGAAATAAGATATTTCAAATCAAGGTTTTATGGCATTGAAAATAGGTGCAAAGTGAACAACTAGGAGGCTCCTTTGAAGATGCCTAATAGTTGTTACGTAACTCAAACATCTCAGGAGCAATTTGTCAAAGTTTGTTCTTAGTACTTTGCATTATTTATCTCTTGAAGTCCCATCCAACGATCCAAATATTTCTGAATGCTTTCATGAGGAACATCACATCTAAGCATCAATTATGCTCTTGATCTGAAGAGTCGGCTTCATAGCTGTGGGAAGTGAAGACACTTGAGATGTAGAGCATGAATTGTGTGCAAAGAGGAAGGCTCAAATGTACCTTGATACACTAATAAACCTTCAGCATTAAAAATTCAACCAATGTTCAATTCTGCTGGGTGTTCAATTACATGAGTACCAATGTTTCTCACAATACGAAAAGGGCTAATATAATGAATATGAAGTTTTGTGAAAGAGTTTATAGGGAAGCAATCAAGGCAAATGTGGATAAACATACTTTATGTAATGCTCAGATATTAGTGGTTTTCTAGTTTAGGAATTAAAAGCTAGCTAGTACTCATGGAGGTTACTTTATAAAAGACCAAACGATGCAACATGAAAGTGTTATGATACCAATTTGATGTAGCACCAAGTCAAATCAAACTCACATAAAGTAGAGGATTCTTTCATAAAAATTTAACATAGTCAAATTAAACTCACTATGATACCAATTTGATTTAGCATCAAGGGGATTAAAGCCCCCTTTGCACCATTTGTGAATTTTTCTTGGGTTAGTTAAAAGATTCATGTTGTTGTTAGGAGGAAAATTGCATTATGTACTGGTGCAGATCATATGTATAAGGAGTATAACATGCCATGCCATCATTCCCATTCGTGCTGAATGTTTTTGAAAAAGATCCTTCATGTAACATCATACTCACTCCACTAGTCTCTTTTCTGTTGTAATAAAAATTGATGCTAATACTTTCGTTATTGTCTTTCCTACAAAAGTAAACATTGGTACAATTCTCAATGTAGGGACTTATTATCATATTGGGGAATTTAATATTGTTCTTTAATTTACCTACCTTAACCTCTATTGTGCTTACTCTCCTCTCCATCACAATCAACATCTCAATTCCAACAAAAATTGAAACATGGATAGTGCTAACTCCTGATGGAATTTTAAATGCACCTAATCTATTAGAAAGGATGCTTAAATATATTCAATTTGGATCATAGAAGATGAGCATTGATAGTTTGCAAAAAATTTCTTTGAGATCCAACAAGTGCCAAAGTCAACTTCCCCATTATTCCCCTTGATCGACCATTCTACAACTATGCTATGCTCGGTGATGGATGGCTTGATCAAGAATCAGTCTTACTCAATAGAGTTGGGTATTCTTTGATGGTGGAGAATAATGCAGAAGATAATTTAATTTTAGGTTTTGAAAATTTTAAAATAAAAGTTTGTTTGGTAAGATGTATTATTATGCTTCCAAAAATCATTATAAAATATAAACCATATGAACTTGGATACTGTTTTAGGAGAATGGATCACTTTTCACTTTATAAAAGGGCTCGACTCATGTAAATCTATCTTCAATTTAATGATATTTCCTGTTTTTGAGGTCTGTTCTTTGTATGAGATTGTTGGTTCCTGGTGTTTATCAAATGGATCAGGTTAGAATCTTGGGATTGGAGGGGCTACATGGATTTTGTTTTCATAACTCTTGAATTCCACGTGTGGTAGATATAATTTACATTTTTTTATTGTATGTATGCATCTCTTTTCTTGCTGCTGGTGTTTCATGTTTAACCTTTCTGTGCATGCCAGTTACTATTGGATTCTGTTTATTAGTCTTGCATCTAGTCTTGAAGGCAACCTATATCTACACTTATTTTTTCTACTTTCCTATATAAAAACAGCATATGTTTTGGTTAACTTTCCTAATCTTTCAGAAATTGGTGGAATGAAAACTTGCCAGGGAGATTACATTATTGCCCTCTAGATTCTGTTTAATTAGTCTTGAATGTATCTCGTTATCTCAGTACTTCCTCAGAAGGCAACCTATATCTACACTTATTTTTTCTACTTTCCTATATAAACTTAATCAACAGCATATGTTTTGGTGAAAGTTGAACTTATTTCCTCTTGACTGGTTTGCAGGGAGATCTAGACATTAAGATTGAAGAAGGCTCGACTTAACTCCTTCTAAAGTTGTTTCTACTGAATTGACTGTAAGCTAAATATTTATGTTCTGGACTTTTATCCATATCCATATAGATTTATTTTGTGATTTATGTGTAATATAATTCTTGCGTCTTATGGTGTAATTCTTGCATCTTTTGGATTCATCTTTACTCCTTCATCGGAGACAGCATAACCTAGAAACTCGAGGATATTAGTGAAGAACTCACATTTCTTCAAATTGGCGTATAGTTTTTGTTCCCAAGAATGTCATTAAAGTAAATGACCACAAACCTTCCAATAAAAGGGTTAAACACATGATTCATTAGTTGCATAAAGGTGTGGGTGCATTGAAGAGGCTGGACGACATCACCATCCATTCATGGAGTCCATGAGTCTTGAATGTAGTATTGCATTCATCTCCATGTTGTGGTAGTATTTTTGAAAAGATCACAACACTAGAGTTGATCTAAGAGATATAGGCGAGGATTTGGGATACAATAGCTGATAGCAATTTTGTTCACATCCCTACTCTCATTGCACGTGCACCAAGCATCATCTTTCTTAGGAACAAGCAAGGTTATTGCAACACAAAAAATCATGTTCTCTCTAGGTCTAGGCCCTTGTTGGTAAGTTCTTTCACCTGTTTTTGCATCTCTATGTGATCTTCTAGACTCATTCAATAAAGAACCAGGAAAGAAGTTAATGTAATGATGAATATCCCTCATAGTTGGGGAGGTATGTCATGAAGGACAGCATCTACAAACTCTTTTAAGAGTGGTACTTCATGGGGGTGCTTCGTAGCATATTAATTTCCTTCTAAAAGATCAAGAGCAAAGGCTGAGCGTAGAGTCTTTTACTTCCCATAAAAACTTGGTTCTGGAGAGCAAATTCTGCCTCTCATTTTGTTGGTTTGGACATCCCAACAAGCTTGGAAGAGCCTAATACAACATTAGTGGATCCGTTGTGATTGAATAAGTGTTTTGATAGACATTATGAAGAGTTCTTTGGTCAAACTGCCAAGGTTTTTCAAGAAGTAAATGACAAACATCCATAGGGATCACATCACAATAGACTTCATCCTTTTATTTATTACCAGTAGAGAATTAAACAAGGCAACACTTACTCATTTTGATTTCTTCGTTCTTATTTAGCTTAGTGAATTTATAAGGCCTTGGATGATTCTCTACTAGGAGCTTTAGTTTCTTCACCATTCTAGTTGAAATAACTTTCTCAAAGTTTCTTCATCAATAATGACATCACAAACCTCTCCATGGTGGGCACATCAAGTATGTAAAATATTATGATGCAACCAATAGGGGTCATCCTCCACACGTTGATAAAGAGCTGATCTTGATCAACAGATGATATCCTCTTTTGTTTGGATATCATCTATTTCTTCCCCATAATTAGTTTCTTTATCTATAAGAGTGATGATGCGCCGATTCAGAGAGTGTGTTATAATATGTTCATAACCATGACACTTAAAACATTGAAGAGGAGTGTTAGCTTTTGATGGCCTTACGTCCTCCTTGCTTTGTGGTTTTCCTTGAAGGTGTCAGGTGTGATGATATGAAAGGTATTGTGAAAATAATAACACTTTGGTTGGAAGAGCTCCCTTTAGGTTAAAAGCGATTGCTAGATGGGGCTTGACCTCCTTTTCTTGCTTTTCAACCTTGAAGGTCAATTTGATGACATTAGTAAAATTTCAAGATGGCAGAACTTCACAATATTTGATATTACTAAATGTAAGCCACCCAGATAATGAGTAATGGTTTTCTCCTTGAGTTCTTCTACATCACATTTGAGCTTAAGAAGCTCAATTCATTCAATATTGTATTTCTTCTACGAATTTGCCCTGCCTAAAGTTGTGGAATTTAAGATACACATCTTGCTCATAGATTATCAGCAAAAACTTCTTTAATTCCATCCTGTCTCATTTTTTGATCTTCGTTTGCCTTCACATTCTCTATGCGTGTTTAGATTATCTCATCAAAGAGAAGCATATTTCTTAAGGTTAATGGCCACAAGCTTCACCTTTCGATTCTCAGGAATATTCTTGTAGTCAAACACTTGTTCCATGGTGTTTAGATAATCAATGAATTCAGCAGGATGCATCATGTATGGAATATCAACCTGTACCTTGTGCTATGTAATCACTTATTTATGATCAATCTCAAGTTGAGAAGTTTGACATTGAAAATAAAAACCTAAAATCACAAGTTGAAGGGATGAAGAAAGCTTTTTTAAAAAAATTCTCTAATAGCTCCAAATATCTACACATAAATATAGAGAGCCAAATGATGAATTATAGCAAGGTCGGATTGGGATATGAGTTTGAATCCAAGGAAAAGTCCTATGCTTCATTGATTGTTAGAGGTCAACTACAGAACAAATCATATGCACCATTTAGATATTCCATTAAGAAGGCCAAGAAGGTAGAGAAGAAATGGGTGCCTAAAGGAGTACCTAGTTAACCTAATAGGTTTGTTTTGAGTTCCCAAATATACATTTTGTCTTTTTAGATTTGGTTAGGGTGTGCCAATGAATGGGGGGAAGAATAGTTAGTTCCTTATGAGTTGGTGTATGTGTTTGGTTCCCCTCACGCTTTGTAATACGTATAATTTATATGCTTAATTGCATAAGGTGGATAGTTGCAATATCTGATTTTTTTTATCATGTTATATTAGTTGAATGATGCTCATATGTTAGATACATGCCATGTATAATGCATGATTTATTTGATTGTCTTGGTGTAACTAAAATCATGTTAACTTGTATTTTAGGCACACACTTGATATGTACTTGACAAATTTAACATGTAATTTGACAAATAGTATTGATATGATTGTAAATTCACCAAAATTGCCTAACCATGAACACATGTAACTTAGCCATATGTGTGTTATTGTTAGAGTGATTGGATTAAAGAAACGGTCGATAGAGGTTGGTGAATCTCATTCATGCCTATGCAGATTAGCAACGAAAAATAAATAATGACACAGTCAAAAACATACTACACAGCAACACATGCATTTATGTGGTTTGGTAACCCTCAGGTTCCTACTCCAACGGCCTATGATCCTTTTGGTGGATCACTCCTAGACTCTAACTTTTCCCTTCAGGATCATGCATCGGAGGTGCAAAAAGCTTTACAAATTGATTAAACATAGCAAGAGGTTTACCAGGAATAGGGGTTTTATAATAAGACATAAGAAAACAAATATTGTGAAACGTTGTTGTAGATAATTGTTCTCTATTATTGTTATTTCGTGGATTCTTGAACCCTTAAAATTGTCGCCTCCATGAAATGAATCTTTGACTCAATCTTGCTGAGTTGGTGCTCATTACTCAACTACTATGCATCGACTGTTCTAACCGATTCAAATATATCACAATCATTTCCTTCGGTGATGACTTCATCCAAGCTTCACTGGTCAACTAGACCTTCACTTGCCGATTGGAGAGTAGAGAGCTTCTTTTCTCATTAAATTTGAGTTGACTACTCAATTGACTCAACCACTAGTTGACGGGAGAACACTTTCTCAACTGGTGTGTTGATTACAACTCATCTAATGACTAAGTCTACTTAAGTTGAGTTCTACTCATGTTTAAGTACATTTTCACTCAACTCCCAGCTTACCACGCAACTCTCTTCTACCACAAGACCTCCTCACATCAAGATTCTCGTCTCTTGGATGCATCGAGCTCTCGGCTGTCTTCCCATGCCTTCTCACTCCATTTACGCAGTCCGCCTTCAACTATCTTGTATCAAACTTTTTATCCCGTAGACGCACCAAGTCCTTGACTTTCTTCTTGTGCCATCATTATTGCTCTGCTTACATACCCCAGTTCCCAAGCACAAATGTTCCTTGTCCTGTTGTTTCTCAGGTGTCCATATCACCCTTCTTAGATCTACGACCCGAGCCATCGAGTAACTATGACCTTAGTCTCACCAAGTAGTCCAAACGTGTGTTTTTGTCGAGTCTCTTCACACTCAAACACACATTAAATCACAAGGTGAGGCCTAACTTAAGTCTTTTGCACAAACATCAAAACTCATAGTCACAGCAGACCACTTAGTATATAATTGCACCAATAGTTATCATTTAGAGAGGTATTGATAATTTATCATTGATAATCATATGATGCATGTTTTGGAACGTTAAGTATTGAAGATTTTGAATCATTTCAAAATCGTTCCAAAAATCATAATGTAGAATCATTTTATGTAAACCATTTTTCCTACTCTTAAGATATAATATTAAATGTGTATGCAAAACTGGATGATTTTTAAATTTTTACAAAATTACTTATCATTTCTAAAAATAGAATTTTGAATATTACAGAATCTCATCAACTAGCATATCAATGAGTTTTTCAATGGAAAAGCAATCCCAACTTCAGAAATGTTGCTTTATATCTTTCATGCACTTAGACTCATTTTGACCATTTATAGCATGTTAAATTAAATTTTGGGCACAAAATTGACACCTAGGACCATGCTCATGATATTTTAAGTGTTAGTAACAGTTACAATTTAATCCCATGACCACAATTAAAAGGAACTTTTGATCCTTGGGTGCTCATCCTCCTCCTATACATGTTTTCTCATTTCTTGATAGAAAATTTGTACGTTTTTCATGATTATATCTTTGAATGGGAAATGTGCCATGTTTGAAATGCTTAAAAGCTCAAATGCTTACATGGATTGATCACCATGCCTGATTGTTATTTTTATGATCGTGCTTGTATGTCTATATTTATCATATGTTTGATCTGTCAACATGTGGCAAGGGAAGAAATATTAAGGTTTAAGTCAGTATCATCCTTTAAATTAGAAAATAAATCAGAAAATAAAGGATCGCCTCCATGGAAGCTTAACTCGAGAGCAGTTAGCCCAGATCGAAGGGTGATTAGGCTGAGAGGCAGCTTTGACTTTTGGATTATCTTTTTAATTTTGGTATCCCTGATTTAAATGAATTGTCAAACATCAAAAAGGAAATAGGAAGAATGTTGGAAAATAATGCTTTTGTATGGTTGGGCTTAGCTATATTGTTTTGATGTGTTGCAATATGGTTTAAGTTAGGTGTGTTTTATGGATTGACATATGCATCTAATGTGGAGGTAATCATGATGATTCTATTGGAGATTGTACATGGTACTTGTGGAGATTATTGACATAATGGGATTGAGTTGTTGAAGAGTTGTGCCTGGACTTCAGAGTTTGAGTTGACTACACTAGAGCTCGAGGAGGAGTTCGGTGTACTTGAGAGCTATTGGCTTGAATGGATTTATCACTTGGGTTATTGTGCTAAGAGCTCGTGATAAGCTCGGTGAACTTGAGGAGCTGAAATCAATCCTAAAGATGAGTGTAATTTTGGATTTTTCTTTGGGTAGATATAACATTATCATAATAATATTTTGTTTGCCTAAGTAGTGGGTGAGTTAGCGAGGGCTTGGTTGCGAAGCCTTTGATTGTGATATGAATTTCCAAGTTATATTTTGCCAATTGAGTCTCGCGTCCAGCCTTTATTTAAGCTCAAGATGGTGTGTTAGCTAAAGGGACTACTCAGGTTGTCAATCAATTAGAGCTGATCTTTAGTCGACTACTAGCCAATCAATTGGCCAGAGGGTATAACCATATAGAATGGTTCTTTTCAAGCAACAATCGATCAAATAGATTTTCAGTCGACTAGAGGCGTTGATGTTATAGTCGTTACCATCCAACGGTTGCATTTAAGCATTTAGTTGATTGGAGCCTTTTTCAAGGCAACTAGAGGGAACCAAAAATGATCTATTGGAAGGATTTGTGTATAAACTCTCAGAGAGCTTTTGGGTATAAGAAATACATGAAAATTCTCTTGAATCTCCCGTGCTTATAGTGCTCAAATGCCCAAAAGGAACCAAGAAAGTTTGGATAAACATTGAAGGCTTCAACATCTAGTGTTGTTTCCTTTCATTCCATTACCTTCATTTCATTAGCTAAGGGAGGTGAGAATTCATGAGTGTGAAACCTTTGTTTAAGATTAAGTTTGTTAACCTTGTGAATTGTGATTGGTTAGCTTGATGCTTAGATTGTAGAGGTTTACCCTATTACCTATTACCTCATGTAAAAGGCTGGTAATAGTGGAGTTATTCAGCCATGAAGTAGGAGCAGTTCTTCAAACCATGTAAAGTGATTGTGCTGGTATTATTTTTGTTGTACATTAACTTTACATGATCAACCAATCACATACAAGCGCACTTATCTACTAATTGTTTGCTTTGTGTTTTGTGCGACAATTAGAGAATTTGAGTGAGTCATCTATTCATCTACCTCTCGAGTTAGATCATCTCCGGCCCTTCATCATCTTCTTTTTATAGGGGCTCTATTGCCCTAATAACTATTTGAGAAGGTTAGCTTAATGGCACTATAGGAGGTTCACCATGTGACAGTTAGAGGAGGCATAAAGAGGAGCACGAGGATTCTAACGAAGAAGTTTGATAAGCTAGGTTTCCACCTTGAGTTGATCCATCAGCTTGTGATCCACTTGAAGAAGTTCCTCCAAGATCCACGAATAGCTCAATATGCATTCTTCCTCTATCATTTCTTCTTGTTCTTTTTCCCATGCTTTCTCCAATTGATCAATGTAAACCAACAACACCTTGGTAAGTCATTGGCACCACAGACACATCTCATTTTGGCATGGAACCAAACTTTAAACATTGATTATAAATGGTTGTCAAATCAAGGTTCATATATTGAATTGTTTTGACAAATTTTTAATTGTGAATTGTCGCAAGTTGTAAATGATAAGGTTCATATAAAAATTAAAAATGTGTTTAAGAAAAAGACCATTTTATTTGGAGTAGCTTTGACATCCAAAAATGTGCAAAACAATGAAATATTCCATTTGATAGCATAATAGTATAGATGGAAGTTTATGTTGATTCATAACAAAGTATATAGGTTTATTTGTACACTGATGATAATGTGCAAATTATTGTTTATTTTATTAAGAATTGATTTGAAATGAGCAATAGAAAATTTTATTGGTAATATTTTTTACCAAGAAAAATTATTGTTGTCAAATAGAAAATGACTATTGACTAATATTACAAGAATTCTAAGTCATCATTAATTTCTCTTGCATTGCCTTTTTATAGATCGGATATGGCAAGCATTGATCTTCTCAGTCGTTATTAAGTGTAGAATCCACCTTGATTATTGTTGACTTTGTCTCTCCATGTGAAATATTTATTCTGTGTGACTTTGAGATTCTACTCTATTGGACCTTTATATTTCTATTGTACTACATAAGTTAATGCTTCTGCTTTTATTCTATAATGATTTAGATTTTATTTTATTGTATTGGGTGTTATTCAATATTTTAGTTGGTTAGATTCACTTTCGACTGTCTGATTCAAATTTTAATAGATTTTATTTCTTATTTTTAGATTAGTATAAATAGTATTGAATTGAACTGAATTATTACAACTCTTTTCATTTTCAATTTATATGTAAAAAATCATATCATTTTACATGTGAATCTTAATGTATTGTAAGGCACAAAAATTCTGAACCGTATGAGTAATTCTTATCATCATTAATTTGATCACCAAAACTTTGAACGTTTATTCTTATCATCATTTATTTGTTTATGGGTAAGTTTTAAAATGCCTCTCAAATTTGATTAATATCAAAACACCACTAAGTTTTCCATTTTACTGTCAAAATGCCCCTATTCAAACCGAAATACCTATTTTATCCTTCTAAATTACCTTTTAAATCATTTATTTGTTAATGGAGAGGAGCATTTTGAAAACAAAGAAAGAAACCTTAAGGGGTGATTTTATATTTATCAAATCTTTAAAGGTTTTTTGAAAAATCTAATAAACATTAAGAGCCATTTTGAAAATCACCCGTTGTTTATCATTGCCAACTCATGTTTCAGGTGCAAGTGAAGTGTGGATTGACTTACATGGATTTTGAAGGTCGATCAGATGGACGTTCTGTCAAATCAATCATTGGTCATGTGGCTCCCTTAAAACTTGTATGTGTCACAAGCTAACGGAAACATATTTTCCAACTACCTCATGTCCATGATATCAAATTTTCATGGCCATCTTGTTTATTGCACCTTAATTCATGCTCTTGATGTAGACAATGGGAAAAATAATAACCACTGTATAATCTGTGAAATTCTTTTTTAAGGTTCTAGTGCATGGATCTGCAGAAGCTACTGAGCATTTGAAACAACACTGTGCAAAACAAGTTTGCCCCCATGTTTATGCCCCGCAGATTGAAGAAACAATTGATGTTACCTCTGATTTGTGTGCCTATAAGGTATTATGTCAGCATTTCTCTTTTCTTTTCTTGGTTGAGTGCAATTGATTTTTTTTTCTAATTAATGACATAATTGAAAGACTGTAACCCTAGTACAGCATAGTGATTATATTATCACATTCCTGGGGGTTCACTTGTTTCTTATATATACACAGGTCCAGCTTTCAGAGAGATTGATGAGTAACGTTCTCCTCAAAAAGGCAAGCTTGTTGCACACCTTTTCTAGCTTTCTTGTTGTTATTCGCTTTATCTGAAAATAGTCGTGAGTTTTTTTTTTTTTTTTTTTTTTGTTTCACTTGCCTGTTCAATGGGGGTGGTCATCATTCTTTCAGGAAATAATGGTTTTGAGCACATAAAATTGTGTATCAATTGCATCTTTTGTCTAGAGAAAAAGTAAATAGCAATTGAACATTCCTGCTTGGAAAAATGGAAATTATTGGTTGAACTGCATGGTTTAACATTTTGATTAAGAGAATAATTATTCAGTCTTCTAAAATAGTTTTCCTTGACCTCTTGTAGTTGCGGCAAGAAAATCCATAAATTAGTGTTTACTCATATATAACTTTGGATTTGTTAAACATTTAAGGCAAACCTTAACTGATGATGATAATCCTACTTGATGAGTTTGTTATCATTTCCATGACAAACAATTCATTTAAGAATAGTGCACTGATATAGGTGACATCTAATTTGCTATAAAATTATGAAAATCCTTCTTGTTTTGTAACTAAATGTAAGTTTCAATGCCAAACCATCATGTTGTTAAGTTACCAATGTCTGATTCAATACCCAGTTATCTTTCATGATTAATAGAATAGGCTTCTAAGAGGTTGCATCTATTTACAGCTAGGGGATTATGAAATTGCATGGGTTGATGGTGAAGTAGGAAAGACTGATGACATGCTTACTCTGCTACCACTCTCTTCAGCTCCTCTACCCCACAAATCTGTTCTCATAGGAGATCTGAAATTGGCAGATTTCAAGCAGTTTCTTGCTAGCCAAGGTGTCCAGGTATTCTTTTTCCAGGTTATCATCTGGTTTGCCGAATATCAATGGCCTATTATGTTTGATTTTAGATAAGACAAATAACTCATACCAAATTCAGATATTACCAAAAAAGTTGACAAGTAAAGTATGCACGCCTTATGCATCTTCAATCAATATAAACCACAAATATTTTTATTTTCTCTTCAGGTAGAAGTTGCCTCGGGTGCCTTGCGTTGTGGTGAGCACATAACTTTGCGCAAGATCGGCGATGCCAGCCAAAAGGTGAACAACTCTGAATATTATTTGAAACTTTTGAGTTCAGTGGCGGAATGGGAACCTTACCCATCATATGGATCTCTATAAATGATTCTTTTTTTCTTTAGAGTACATTCCGAACTGTCATCTTTTCATGTCCAATAATTCTTCTAAAAGCATATACTTCCTTGCGGTAGTTCCAATTACACTTTCATTTGTTCTAAACTCATCTTTTGAGCTGCTATTTCAAATTCTTTTATCTAATCTAATATAATTTTGTTCTAGGGTGGGAGTGGTCCTCAGCAAATTCTCATTGAAGGCCCATTGACAGAAGAGTACTACAAGATACGCAAGTATCTTTATTCGCAGTTCTACCTGTTGTAGAGTTCACAAAAAAAAAAAAAAAGAGAGCTGTAGAATTAATTGTTTAAACTAATCGAGCAATTACTTTGATCTTCTGTTCGGTCAGACGGCAACAGATTCTGTAACTGGATGGAAAAACATCCATTTATAAACACTTAGGCTAGCTAGGTGTGTTTGGTTTAAGTTATCATGAATCAAACATAATGTTAGCTTAGCAGTTAAGGCAATACATGAGATTTTCATTAGATCTCCCTGAATTATGTTAGAAAATACCCATGAAACTTGTTTGTTATGTTACTCATCTTCCAAGCATAGAACCAAGTTTCCATTATCATCTTTCAGGTGAACTCATGGTGCACAAGCCATCCAAGATTCCAGTTGCTAGGTACGACTGCTGGTGATGGAACTTAAGTTCGAGTTCTGCCTTGGTCAAAAAGAGTTAGGGACTTGCATATTGAGCATTATAGGTCCATCAAACTGAAATACATATTTCACCTTACGGACTTATAGTGCTCAAGATGCTGCAAGTGTGCTGCCCAAGAATCCATGTGTTCTCGCACTTATGGTTTGATGACTATGAGTCTTCTACCAAGGTGAAATATCCATTTAACTTAATAGACTGACTTTGTTCAAATAATTATAAGTGGGAGACCAAAATTGGGAGCCTAGAGCTCTCATGAATTCATACATGCACTAACATTAGCATTTTGACCGTTATTAAGTTGAATAACATTTTCAACTTAATAGAAGACCTACAACACTTAAAAATGCTGGTGTGAGACTACTACCATTGTAATCTTAGAGCTCTCATAAATTTAGCACTTGCATTTTGAGCATTGTTTGTAAGTTCATGAAAGTAATGATCATTTCATCTTAATTGTATCATCTATAATGCTCAAAATGCAAAAGCGAGATCAGGATGGACTATTAAGGTGAAATAATTATTTCATCTTGATGAATTTAGTGTTCAAAATGCAAGTGTAAGTTAGCTTCGTCGTGGTTAATTGTAGTTTTTTGATTTATTTCTTCACAGATGATCGTGAGGTCGATCGTGTGAGATTGTTAGGATGGTAATTTTACTTTTTGTTGGAGTGTAAGCTAGTCTCCTATTAGCAATAGGCAGTTCTAGAGCTTTTATAATGGCTAGCTAGGTGGGTGGGTGGGTGGAGGTAGGTAGGTAGGTTAAGGAGAAATGAATGGATATATATTAGATTATGTCACCACGAGATGAGATGCTCCTAAATAACTAGTCAAGAGACTCAGTCAGTTGTAGCAAAAATTTAATTAAATCGATCGAATTTAAAAATTCAAATTGGTTATTTCGTAATTTTGATTATTTTTTAAAAAAATTGATTAATTCGATTTGATTTTGATTTTAAAATTTTTTATTTGGTTAAATCGAATAAATTGAATTAATTAAAATAAAAAAATAATTTATAAATTTTTAAATAAGTAAATTTATAAATATCTAATTAATTGAAATTTTTTTAGAATATTTAAAATTTTTGGTTATTTTGATTAATTTGGTCGAAAATTAAATTAATCGATATTTTATCGATTCGGTTTGTTCGGTTTTTATTTGAAATTTGATCGATTTGGTTAGTTTAAAAAAATTTAGTTCGATTATTTTAAAATTTTAATTATTTTTTAAAAAAAATTAATTAATTCAATTTAATTTTGATTTTAAAATTTTCTATTCGATTAAATTGAATAAATCAAATTAATTAAAATAAAAAATAATTTATAAATTTTTAAAAGTAAATTTATAAATTTCTAATTAATTAATAAATTTTTTAAAATATTTAAAAATTTTAATTATTTTGATTAATTCAATCAAAAAAATTAAATTAATTGATATTTTATTTTTCAATTTATTTAATTTTTATTTAAAATTTAATTTTAATTCAATCAATTTAGTTTGATTTGATTTTAATTAATTCAGTTCGATTCATTTATTATAATTAAATAATATATCTTAATTTGTTGTTGCTTTGTTATAAGAAATCATCGTTCGAATAGTGATGAGTGAAAACCATATGAGCCGTCTTCATCCTGTCGACGGATGTGATCGGACGATCAAGATCTTGGATCCCATCAAAGACCTGTACTGTTATATTGCCCGTAAAGTATGGTTCCCGCCGGCCAGGCTGTGACCTCTATAAATTTGCCCTTTTCCTTCCTTCCTTCCTTCCTTCCTTAAACCCTAGCCTCCCAACTCTAGCCGCCGGAGATATGGACCCCGTCGTCAAATCCAAGGCCTCCAACGGCGTATCGCCCGGCGGCAACTCCAACCTCGTCCTCATCCTCGACTACGGCTCCCAGTACACCCACCTCATCACCCGCCGGATCCGGCAGCTCTCGGTCCTCTCCCTCTGCGTCTCCGGAACTAACTCCCTCGATTCCATCGCTAAGATCGACCCTCGCGTCGTGATCCTCTCCGGCGGGCCCCACTCCGTCCACGCTTCCGGTGCGCCCTCGTTCCCCGACGGCTTCCTCGAGTACGCCGAGGAGAAGGGCGTCTTCGTGCTCGGCATCTGCTACGGGATGCAGCTAATCGTGCAGAAGCTGGGGGGAGTCGTTGACGTCGGGGAGAAGCAGGAGTATGGGAAGATGGAGATCGCCGTGCAGGAGGGTGAGTGCGGGCTTTATGGGGCGGAGGTCGCTGGCGGGCATCAGATTGTGTGGATGAGCCATGGAGATGAGGCGGTGAAGTTGCCTGAGGGTTTCACGGTGGTCGCCAGGAGTCTGCAGGGATCAGTGGCGGCCATTGAGAACAGATCAAGAAGGCTCTATGGTCTCCAGTACCATCCGGAGGTAACGTTTCTTTGAATTTTTTTTCTTGTCTTGTCTGTTTGCCAGTTGCTCGTATGAATTGTCAAGGCATCTTTCTTTCTTTCTTCTTCTTCTTCGCACAAGTGGAATTACATGCGCTTCAATTCAGCGTGAAGAGATTCATTCTAGTGTGTTATCAAATGTCCAATTTCAAGATCCAAACTTTAGATCCTGCTGTTACTCGCTACCAAATTGACAATTTCTGTTGATTTATAAATAACCTGCCTTTAGAGGTTTATGGTGACAATGATGTTAACGACATTTTTTTTTTTAACAATTCAAACTTCATGTCTGCATCATGAAGTCTTTTTAGTTTTGTGCGCATTCCGCAATTGCTTGGGTGTTGTAGTAGAACTTTTTCAGGCCATAAATTGAAGTTTGAGAATGCAGTTATAACATTCATATATCATTGTCATTTCCTTTGGATCTGATAGGTCACACATTCTCCTCGAGGAATGGAGACGCTCCGACATTTTCTCTTGGACGTTTGTGGGATCTCTGCTGATTGGAAGATGCAAGATGTACTCGAAGAAGAAGTTAAGGTTATCAAAGGTATGGTAGGGCATGATGAGCATGTGATTTGTGCACTATCTGGAGGAGTTGATTCCACTGTTGCTGCTACACTTGTTCACAAGGCAATTGGAGATAGGCTTCATTGCGTTTTTGTTGACAATGGCTTATTGAGGTTAATTACACTCCTTTCTTAGTGTCGTTATGAGATAAAAGATTGCTGTCATTGCATCTATTTGATACAATAAACCTTACCTTCTATAGGTACAAGGAAAGGGAAAGAGTCATGTCAACCTTTGAAAGCGAGCTGCATTTACCAGTTACTTGTGTAGATGCCTCTGAGCAGTTTCTGAATAAGCTTAAAGGTGTTAAAGACCCCGAGATGAAGAGAAAAATTATTGGTCACGAGTTCATACACATTTTTGATGAATTTGCTATAGAACTAGAGAAAAAATTGGGGGGAAAACCTACTTTCTTGGTCCAGGGGACTCTCTATCCAGATGTAATAGAGTCTTGTCCACCTCCTGGAAGTGGAATGTCTCACTCTCACACAATCAAGAGCCATCACAATGTCGGAGGGCTTCCGAAGGACATGAAGCTAAATCTTATTGAACCACTAAAGTTATTGTTTAAAGATGAGGTATGATATCCAATTACATGACATTTTTGCTAGCTATTGTATGACTCGGTTATATATTTGGGTATGCTCCACTGCATGATTCTAACATGCAAGTGCTTGTAAGGTACGAAGACTCAGACGCATTTTGAATGTTCCTGAATCATTTCTAAAGAGACACCCATTCCCTGGACCTGGCCTCGCCGTCCGCGTGCTTGGCGATGTAACTGAAGGAAATGCTTTGGAGATTCTTCGGCAGGTTTGCTTGATGTCGCCTTCTTCTTCTTGTTGTACTTTGTTTGCGCCCCTCAAGATACCCTCTTATAAGATATTTTCTAGGTGGATGAGATTTTTATCCAGTCAATAAAAGAAGCTGGCCTCTATGATTCCATCTGGCAAGCTTTTGCTGTTTTTCTCCCAGTGCAATCAGTGGGTGTTCAAGGAGATCAAAGGACACATTCTCATGTCGTCGTACTTCGGGCAATTACTAGTGAGGATGGAATGACCGCAGACTGGTTAGTTCCAAAACATGATTCTTGAAGTAATAGTGATTTGTTGCACAATTGCTAAATTTTGTTGTGAAATCCTGTTCAGGTATTACTTCGATCATAAATTCCTCATCGACGTGGTTTGAAAGATATGCAACAATGTCCGTGGCGTCAATCGAGTGTGTCAAGACATAACATCGAAACCACCTGCAACTGTGGAATGGGAATGAGTTGGAAAACAGATGAAGATCATCGACTTGTTAGTTATTCTGCGGCAGTAGTCGTTCCAACCGTAAGGTATAGACACACCGCCTGTATCAGCGTTATTTGTGATGACCGCGTTATATATATATATGAAATCTATTAAATTAGTAAAGGTATTACATTTTGTGCTGTGTTCAAAGTATTAGTTTAACAAATTTTAGGACGATTTCTAAATGTTGCCTTGATTGCAATGTACGATTTTGATATTCTGCACATTTTATAATGTGTGATTTGTCCGTGATAGAGTATTGAAGGCGTTTGGAATCTTTTCTGATGTTCGAAACATAAATAGTATTTATTTATCTGTTGTTGTGATGAGTCATGTATTATAAGGCGCATGTAAGATATCAATAAATATATATATATATATATATATATCATTCATCCTAGCGTATGTGGTTAGAACTTGCATTAATAAAGATAATTATTAATTTTAATTTCTCAAACAATCAATATAATGTAATAAAATAAAATTTTGATAGTATTAGTTATAAATGTAAAAAAAATTTATATGTATTGTTATCGCTTATTGCTGTTATGATGATTATTTATAGTTGATGTGATAATTTATACATTGTCATATTTATAGAAGTTAATAAAAATAATTGATTTGTAAATATAATTATAATACAAATGTAGAATTATTTGACATATAAATTTGTTGTAAAATTGGATAGTTGTGTTTGTCATTGACACACTTTGATATTCACTTCCACGACATAACTTGGATATTTAGATTGATTTTTTTTTTGATGATGTCAATCTTTCTCATATTTCTTTGTTTTTATTGAAGAAGGATCAAGGCCTAGACTGAAAGAAGCTCACGTAGAAATTGGTGGGGTGATTGGCTACCAGCAGTACGACAAATGGATGAGCAGTTGGAAACAACTGTAAAGCTAATAGAAGACACTATCAAAAGGACGATTTCTTTTAGAATCTGATGCTTTTGCAGATATGGTGGACCCACAGAAGGATAAAAATCACAAGCACCATCAACTCATCGTATCCTGTAAAGAGTGCAATAATGTAACTGAGTGCGATCACAAGCTGTAAAGGTGATCAGCGTGATATAAAGTCAAGTGATCACGAGCTGTAAAGTGATCAATGAGTGACTTAAAACTGATTCTCTCTTATCAGAGAGGAGGAAGAGCATGTGATGATGGGGCCCAATGAGCGCCCAACATCTCTCCTTCCCTCTATATAAGGGGAGTTAGTAAACCCTTGCAGAGCACAAATCAAGCGATCCTTGAGCTTTACTTGGGGAATTGTCTTGCAAATTAATAAGAATACTAAAGGCCCTATCCACAAAATTCATCCTGTGGCTTTCATTGTTGTATGTTTTACTAATATTGATATCTTAAATTTTGTTGTAGATAGAATCAAATTGTTTATCCAAGAAGTTTGTCTCTTTATCAGTCAGATGCATCATCAATTAATATCAAGGTTTTATAGGATAACTTCGAGTGCCTTGATATTAAAAATCTTTCTGGATCATCGATGAAATTTATTCCCCAAAGCATATATTGTTTCAACTTTTGCATTTCGTGTCCATTGTTTGAATATATACTTATCAATCAAATGAAACACTTGGTTAATACGAAAAAAGCTAACATATGCTTGCATGGAACGTCCTCGAACTCAAATTTTCTACAGCTACATGATATGTAGTCTCTTTGTTTGTGATGCATGAACACTTTTGATTTAGAGAAAGAACAACTTTAAAAATTCATCACATGATAAACTATTAATTCAACTCTTATAATATTTATTGCACATAATAATCATGACTTTTATTCATTTTACTTTGAAACAGTTGGGTTTCATATGCATGTTTTTAAAATTTTATGTTTCTCTAAATATGCAACGGAAGCGTAATAAATATTTTATTACTATTTACACATAAAATTCACACTAGAATACACATGCATGTAAACATAATCATAGAAATGTCATAAATAACTTATACCTTTTGGATGATGTGAAACGAAAACGACATCAACTAGTAATTTTGAAAAAGGTTGTCTCTATTCGTATTCACGTTGAGATCTTCTTGAGACGACTTTTTTAAGTCACGTGTTGTGTCTCCATTTTAATAGTGGTCGAAGAAAGGAGATGAACGATCTGAGAGAAGATCTACGGTCCAATTCAGTAATTGGTGCTTCAAAGCAATTCGACGATACGAATCGGATTGAATGGAGGTGATCGCACCATCGTTCGAAGGACGAACGATTCGCTATTAACAAGGGGCAACGAATCTAATGGCGTAGGAGTTCCGACAATAACAATTGCTTGTCAGAACAATGGCCAAAGAGGAAGGAAGAATGATACTTTTCGATGGAGAAACAATCATTGCTTCTCCTCTTGTCCTTGCTTCTATTGCTAGTTCTTGGTCCTTTGGCTGGGGGAAGGTTGGCCTAGGGAGGTTGTTGACCTGTGGAGTAAAACTTAGCTAGAGGCGAGCTTGGAGAGTCCTCCTTTAGACGGCGGCAACACCATAAGGGAGGTGGTGGGTGGCGGCAATGAGTAGGAGAAGGAGTGGGCAGCTAGAAGAGAGGAGATGGATTTAAAATCTAACTCTTAAGTTTTTAATCCATTAAATCTCTCTTCTTTAGAGATATATTTATAGATCTCTAACGGGTTTGGTTCACGAATCAAAAATTCTTATCCGTTAATTCAAAATCCAAACCAATAGCCTTAAGTTTAGTTCAAAATTAAATTTTGTTGGTTCAAAATTAAAGTACACCTTTTAATTAAAACTAAATCAATTTATTTTATAATTAAACTAAAGAAGGTCCACTTTGTCTTCAAAAGATCTAGCTCATCTGAGCTTTCGTTCTGATAAAATATCTTTCATATTTATTTTTCGTCTGGTCTAACTAGACTCAATCTCTCTCGATCTGAGAATCTAATTTTCAAAGTTATTTTATGTCTTTTGGATAATCTCATAGTGCGTGTGACATTATAGATTTCTGATTTATATTGGTCATTCATAATTAACCATTAATTATGGATCGATCATGAGTGACACCTAGTAGTATCATGACCCCTAATTAATTAAAAAATCATAGTTGATTCTAGAACCACTTCTGAACCCTTCAGTAGCTACAGTTGTTCGTGTCGTCTGTTCCTTTCACATATCTTATACCCGTTTAGTTCAGGATATGGTCTATATCAGTCCCACCAGGCTGACTACATCACACCTAGTCCAAGTAGTAGTTTCTTGTTCTGCGGATTCAAATTACTCAAAATATCTATCCAAGAGGACTATCCTCTTGATATGTTTCTGTTTTGGCCAAAGACTTACGAGTAACAATCCTGACAAGTGACCATAAGGTATACGTCTCCTAATAAAAGGAGTGGTGAATCCTCTGTTGGCTACTCAATCACCTTCGGACACTTCGACTTATACTCAATCATCCCAAGTCCACATTTCCATAGAGACGTTTGTTTAAGATATCAAAGTATAAGTCTCCATGACCAAGATGACTTGAATACCTCAAGTCGAAGGAAACTTGCACTTGAGTTGTAATGAGATCTTCATAGACATGTATAGAACCACATGAAGTCTCATGGCATGTCACTTCTGATGAACTAGTTACCCTTAATTAGCATCCATATGTTAACTCTCAACATCCCAATATTTCTAGCCAGTTAGGATCAACTACTTGGTAAAATCAAGGAGTCTAACATATGTTAGTCTTACAAAATCAGAATGTCAATCTCATCAATTCATCGACTAGAAAATATTTTAATACATACATAATTACACATGTAGAGATACTCATGTTATTATGATTGTCATTGTTTCTCTCATGCTATGCATTGTATTGTGGACTAAATTGAGTTTAAGATCTAATCAAATACATAGAGAATGTACACTCAAATAGTAATTTTATTTATCTAATAAATAGTACATTATCTAAGGCGATTATTATAGAATATCTTTTCAAATATAACATACTTCCACTTGGCCTAATGTCAATCACCTAATACCAGGTATCCAATACCAGGCCTCTACATAACTCTCAAACTTACTTTGAGGTAGAGGTTTCGTCAAAGGATCTGCTAGATTTCTTTCGATGGAAATTTTTTCAATTTGTATTTCATTCTTACTAATGATCTCCCTGATCAAGTGATAACGGCAAAGCATATGTTTGGATCGCTGATGAAACCTAGGTTCCTTAGCCTTAGCAATGGCTTCATTGTTGTCGCAGTAAACTGATAATGCTTCAACAATAATTCGGAACCACATCAAGTTCAGTGACAAACTTCTTGATCCAAACTGCTTCCTTTGCTGCTTTAGAAGTTGCAATGTATTCCGCCTCAGTGGTAGAATCAGCAATGATTTCTTGCTTAGAACTTTTTCAACTTATTGTACCTCTATTTAAGGTGAATACGTATCCAGACTGGGACTTGAAATCATCCTTGTCCGTCTGAAAACTGACATCAGTATACCCACGTATAATCATATCACCCCCTCCATATACCAAGAATAAATCCTTAGTTCTTCTTAAGTACTTAAGGATTACCTTAACAAGCACCCAACGATCCGTGCCCGAATCCGACTGGTATCTGCTCGTGACACTCAGAGCGTATGATATATCGGACCTCGTACATAACATAACATACATGATTGATTCTATAGCTGACACATATGGATCTGACTCATGTGAATCCTCTCGTCTTGTGTGCGCAGGCACATAGACTTCGAAAGGTGAATCCCATATCTCATGGGAATGAAACCTTTCTTGGATTCTTCCATGCTAAACTGTTTTAGCACTTTATCGATGTATGTAGGCTATGAAAGACCAAACAACTTTTTTGATCTATCTCTATAGATCTTAATCCCAAGGATATAGGTTGTTTCTCTCATGTCTTTCATGGAGAATATTTTTGACAATCAAACTTTAACAGACTGTAGAACGGACACATCGTTTCCTATAAGTAATATGTCATCAACATATAATACTAGGAATACGATCGCACTCCCACTAACCTTCATGTACATATAGGGTTCATCTGGATTTTGTGAGAAATCAAACTCTTTGATTACCTCATCAAAATGGATATTCCAACTTCTCGATGCTTACTTTAGTTCATAAATGGACCGTTAAAGCTTGCATACTTTATTTTTGTCAACAGATATGAAACCTTCGAGTTGTATCATATACACATCCTCGAATAGATTCTCTTTAAGGAAAGTTATTTTCACATCCATTTGTCATATCTCATAATCATAATGAATTGCTATGGCTAGAGTATCCAAATGAATTTAAGTATAGCCACTGGTGAGAAGGTCTCGTCATAATCAATACATATTTTTAATGATAGTCTTTCCCACCAATCTTGCTTCGTGGGTAATCAAATTATCATCCATGTCAATTTTCTTCTTAAAAACTCACTTGCACCCAATAGGTGTTATTCCTTCGGGTGGGTCCACCAAGTTTCAAACTTGATTTTCATACATGGAATCTATTTTCAATTTCATGGCTTTTAACCATGAGTCTCTTTTTAAAATTTTCAAAACTTCTTCATAACTAAATAGGCTCCTCATCCTCAATGAGCAATACGTCTCTTGATTCACTTATGAGAAATACATATCTCTCGAAAATTAGATGACACTAGATCTACGAAAGAGGCGGTGTATCAACAGGTTCAGCCATTATCTCATCTCTATGAGTAATAGATATGGGTCTTGATTAAGCATCTCTTCTGTGTCTATTGGAATTTCTTGAACTACCCTTAGCTCAACCTTACTCTCACTATTTTCATGCAAGAGAAACTCTTTCTCTAGAAATACAACATTCCTTGAAACAAACATCTTTTGTTCCAAGGGATGATAAAATTAGTAACCCCTAATTTCCTTAAGGTAACCAATAAATAGATACTTATCAGACTTAGCATCTATTTTGTCTGATACAGTCCTCTTCACATAAGTAGGACAACTCCTATATCTTCAAATAAGATAAATGAGATTTCTTACCATTTCATATCTCATATGGAGTAGTAGAGACTACCTTAGTCGAGACTCTATTTAGTAAGTAAACAGCTGTCTCAAGTGCATAACCCCAAAAGATTTAGGAAGACTTGCATGATTCATCATTGACCTAATCATGTCCAACAAGGTTCGATTTCGCCTTTCTGACACACCATTATATTGTGGCATGTAAGGTGAAGTCCATTGAGACAATATTTCATTATCCCTGAGATAATCTTAAAACTCTTAGTTTAAGTATTCACCACCTCGATCTAATCGAAATATTTTAATACTTTTGTCAAGTTGTTTCTCTACTTCATGTCTAAATTCTTTGAACTTTTCAAAGGCTTCAGACTTGTATCTCAATAAATACACATACCCAAATCGTGAGTGATCATCAATGAAGGTGATGAAGTAGTTATAACCTCCTCGTGCATGAGTTGACATGGGTCCACATACATCGGTATGTATAAGGCCCAATGTGTCATTCTCTCGTTCACCTTTTTCCTTAAAAGGTAACTTAGTCATCTTGCCTTTTAAGCATGAATCGCATATATCAAATGAATCCAATTCAAATGATTCTAAAATTCCACACTTGTGTAATTCGGACATGCATTTCTTACTTGCCAAGGCGACAATGCCACATGTAGGATGTTAATTGATCGTCTCTTTGAGCACGGTTGTTGCTCGTTTCGATATTGAATATGTCATTGGATATATCTAACACGTAGATACCATTGTATAATATTTTAGTTCCATAAAGAATGTCATTCAAAGTTATATAACAACAATTGTTATTAAAAGTCAAATGAAAGCATTTTCTATTTAAGCAAAAAATAGAAATAATGTTATTTATTAAAGAATGAGCATAATAACAATTATCCAGTTCCAAGACAAGCCCACTAGGGAGTTTCAACAAATAAGTTCCTATGACTTTGGCTGCAACTTTTGCTCCATTGTCAACTCGCAAATTTGAATCTCCCTTGACCAGTCTTCTATTATTCTTTAGCCCCTGTATGTCATTATATATATGTGAGTCATACCCATTATCCAATACCCAAGTGTCAGAGGAAATAGTATGACATTCAATAACAAAGATACCTGAAGGAGATAGGGCATCAGATGTCTTCTTCTTCACGGACTCAAGATAAATCTTACAGTTTCTTCGCCAGTGTCCCATCTTGCCACAATGGTGACACCATCCTTTTGGTGCCGATTCTTCTTTTTTAGCATTTTTCTTTCTCTTAGCTTGATCTTTTGACTTTCTGTTCTTAAAACCTTTCTTCGAAGTGTCAAACAACATCACTGTTTTCTGTTCTTTTTTAACAGATGGCTCACTATTCTTAAGCATGTTGATCAGCTCTAAAATTGTGGATTCTAAATGGTTCATCTGATAGTTCATCATAAACTACGAATAGCTATCAGGCAAACTGTGTAGAATTAAGTCAATACTTAACTCATGATCCATCACAAATCCAAGTGATCCCAACCGCTCAATGTAGTCATTCATCTTTAGTACATACTGCACCGCAGATGAACCCTCCTGCATCTTTGAGCAAAGAGAAGCTTGGTGACCTCAAACCGTTCGGATCTAGCTTGCTTATCAAACAACTCACAAAGATGATAAACAATCTTATAAGCATCATATGCTCATGTTATTAGCTAATTGAGACTCATGATGGAAAGTGAATCAGTCATATTTTCTAGGAACATTTGGGCTATCTTTTCTAATCTTGAGGACATAATCTTCTCAAGTTTCAATTCTCAGTTTCGAAGCCAATCCAAGAAGTTTGGTCTAGTCAGTTTATTAGTGTCCAAAATTGAGCGCAAATTTAAAGAAAACATTTTGATTCTATTAACCTAGAAATACACAATTGAGCACAAATATAAGAGAGAAGAATTTATTATATAATGCAAATAATTTACATACATAAAAGGGAGTCTCACTTGCTTATCAAATTCAAGAGCCCTTACTTTGAATTCGGGAGATGGTAGGTTTTCTCCAAGTGGGTTGATATCCACTATAGATAAGAATAATCTTGGAAAAAGTCCAACAAGTCATTCTTATTTCTAGTGGTAGGTATCAAGTATACCAATTATATATCATTATATTATCAACTTATTAATATTTGCATAAATGTCGGATTGTTAACTCATTAACATATATAAATCATATATATATCACCCAACTTCACCCCTATCCACATTAACCTTAGAGATAGTCCAACAAGTCAATACTTCAAGTTAAAGTCGATCCATTAATCATGACATCATATCTCAATGGTCTGAACATGCTAATTTTAAGTTGAACTTAGAGAGAACTCAACAACCCATGTTTAAAATTTAAATTCTGATTCTAAACCATACTAATGGAAGGTGTAAGCTTTAAAATTAAAAAAGAAATTTCTTTATTTTATTTGGTCTCATCATTTACATGCAAAATAGAAAAACTATTTACATGCATCTATATGGCATAATAATGACATATCATATATAACATGGCATAAATCATATTAATCATACATATGTCATGGCATAAATTATGACATAAGTCATATCATCGTTGTCATAAATTAATTTAAGAAATAAATATGTTAAAGAATTTGATTTCATAAATCATAATTTTTTTGATTAGATTAGGAAATAATTTTCAAATCTAATTACATATCTTATTAGGAAATAATTCCAAATCAGGAAATTTGCAATTTAAATTAGAAAACAATTTTCCAAATTAGTTTTTCCTAATCTTATTAGGAAATAATTTACAAAATTGGATTTCCTAATAACTTTTCAAAATTGATTTTTCCTAATCATATTAGGAAACTTTTCCAAACTTGAAAAAATTTTATAACGGATTTCGAAAAAAGTTCCTTATCCAAAATTTTCTAAAATTTTCAAAAATAACTCTAGACAACCTACGACATGTTAAACACAAATCTACGATCTATCACACGATGGCTCTAATACCACTATTGGATTTCTCTATGTACGTTTTAAATTTTTATTTCGATAAACAAGTAGCGGAAACATAATAATCTAAATTATTATAGCATACGCATCAAACACAGACGAGAATACACATGCATACAGATATAATCGTAAAAATAGATAGCATAAATAAATTATACCTATTAGATGACGTGAAGAGTAAACGGCAACAACTAACAACCTTTAGAAAAGTTACTTCTACTCGTATCCATGTCGAGATCTCCGTAAGACGACTTTACTAAGTCACGTGTCATGTCTCCATTTCGATACTAGTCAAAGGAAGGAGACAAAGCAATCCGAGTGAGGACCCATGGTTCGATTCAGTATCCGACGACTCAAAGCAACCCATGATACGAAACGAACTGAACAAAAGCAATGAAGCCGCCGTTCGAAGGTCAGAAGGCTCACTGCCAACGAGGGACAGCGGATCTACTGGTGTTGATGTTCTGACAACGACATTTGCTTGCCGGAATAACATCCAAAGCGTCGAAAGAAAATTCCTTGATTGAAACAACACCTTACTGTTCGGCGCTCCTTGGTGTGCTATTGGTTGTAACCGACAGCCACTCCACTCTGGATGGTGGATGGTCGATGGAGGAAGGGAGGTTGGTGGTTGGCTAGCAGTTGGCCCTCTTGGATGGCGGCGGCACCACCAAAGGTGGTCGGCGGCGACAAGTGGAAGAGGGGCGGCGTCAAGGAGGAGAAGAGGAAAAACCTAACCCTTAAATTTTTCAATTCGTTAATTTTCTCTTCTGAACCCTTCAGCAACTACAGTTGTTCGTGCATCTGTTCCTTTCACTCATCTTATACCCGTTTAGTTCAAGACATTGTCTATCTATCAGTCCTCACTAGGCTGACTATGTCACCTAACCCAAGAAATAGTTCCTTGTCCTGCGGATTCAAATTACTCAAACATCTATCTAAAAGTATCATCCTCTTGATGTGTTTCTTCTTTGGCCAAAGACTTACGAGTAACAATCCTGACATGTGGCCATAGGATATATATGTCTTCTAATAAAATGAGTGGTGAATCATCTGTGAGCTACTCAATCACTTTCGAGCACTTCGACTTATACTCAATCATCCTAGGGCCACACCTCCAAAGAAACGTTTACTTAAGATGTCAAAGTATATGTCTCTATAACTAAGATAACTTGAATACCTCAAATTGAAGAAAACTTGCACTCGAGTTGCAATGAGATTTTCATAGACATTTATAGAACCATATGAAATCTCATGGCAGGTCACATCCGATAAACTAGTTACCCTTAACCAACATCCATATGTTAACTTCATCCTAATGTTTCCAACCAATTAGGATCAACTATTTGGTAAAACCAAGAAGTCTAATATATGATAGTCTTGCAGAATCAATTCATCGACTAGGGAATATTTTAATACGTACATAATTACACATATAGAGATACCCACTAATTGTGATCTAATCATAATTTCTCTCATACTATGCATTGTATTGTGGACTTCATTAATTGAGTTTAAAACCTAATCAAATATATAAAAAATATACACTCAAATAGTGATTTTATTTATCCAATAAATAGTACATTATCTAAAGCGATTGTCTTAGGATACCTCTCAAATATAACATCGAGCCCCCAGGTCCCTAGCGCAACAAGGTACTTAAGCTTTGTCTTTGGCTAGTCGAGCCCCAGGTCTCTGGTCTCGTGCCAATCGAACCTTTGAATCCCTAGCTCAATGGGATATCTATTCTCCTCATCCCGTGCTAATCGAGCCCCTTGATCCCTGCGGTATATTCTTGCCAACTCCACGAGTATTCAAGAGTTGCAGAATTGATCCTATTATTCTCTTCCTAACTCCACAGATATTTGCGAGTCGTGGGATCAAGATTAATATACTCTCCTTGACTCCATAAGTACTTAAGAGTCACAAGATCAAGTTATTTTCTCTTGGTTCTTGTGTTAGTCGAGCCCCCTTGGTCACTGTGCCAAGCTGGATTCTATCTCTCTCAATCTCTTGACTGGATTAACTTGGTTTCTCTCAGTCACTCGATTGATCGAGTTCTCCCGGATTTTTAGTAGTGGATCTGGTCTTCTATATTATGCTCTCATCGATTTCTCTACATCAGGTTCGATTGTATTTAATTCATTTTTAAACATAATTATCATTTTGTCTAGACATGTTTATGTCCAAAATCTACTCAACCCCTAAAGTTTATGTGCTACACCTATATTTCGGACCCTAAATCGAGTCTCACTTGTACAACTCCTTGAATCGACTTGGAGGAGGAGACTCGTGTTACCCCAGGTAATACCGCCTCTCCAGCACCCGCAATTTGTAACTCGTTAATCCGTTAGAGTTTTGGAGCATGAGGTTATATAAATAATGCAGGTAATGGTGAAACAAGATGTGATTTTACATTAACTCTAACCTTAATTCTCTTCATCTTCTACATTCTTTTCACTTCTCGATCCCATGATGATTTAAGCATTGGAGATATCTTGTCGAGACAACTCTCGACGAGTCCTTTGACGCATATTATTCTCACAAAGTTGACCACGCCAAGAAAAGCATTATTAGCAACCTTAAATGAGGCGACATATTTCTGCCACATAATTATAAAAGCATGAAAATGACCAAGTAAATAGTGGACATATAGATTAAAGAATATGGTTTGGCATATAATCTATGTTGTGCTATCTCTACACACTGGTATAAATAAAAAATGTATACCATAGGATTGAACTTCAAATGGCTACATAGTAGAATAAAATGAAAACAAGAAAGATATTATTGGTAAGATGATTCATAAGAAGTTTGATCATCAAGTTGTGCTTGTCCAACTATTTGGAGTTGGCTACTTGCTCCCTCCATTGAACTTGATACAAAGTTATATCACTAGAACATTGATAAGGGAGCATTTTTTTACTTGTAATGACATGAAAATTACTACATGTTCATCGGACGTAGTTGCTTCTTATAGATCAAAAGTGATTGACACAAGAAACTCCTAGTCTCAGCCTTCTAGGTGCAATCCAAGAAATGAATGAGGAAATATATAGAACCCTTTAAAGTAATACACAATAATACGTACCTCCATCCCTTCTTGAGAATAAATGGCTGAACTGGTCCACTTGGTAAATGGTTGGAGTCCAAGTTCATCAATTGCAGAAAATAGGTTACGATATGGACGCCAAAATCCTGAGTAAGAAAAAGTACCATTTAAAGGGAACGGATTGAAAAAAAATGTCATAATTGGGCATCGCCAAATGGATTTAAAGTTTCCAGTAGCTAAATAGACAACTTCCGGCAATCCGTACTACGAGACAAGAATTTAAACTTAGGTTCCAAGGAAACAAGCAGCATCAAGATATAGCATACCTTTAACGCCGATTTCTTCTGCAGGGCTACTCCCGGATTCGAGGAGGGTGACTTCGAAGCCCTGGAGCAATCCATAAAAGGCTTTAACGAAACCACATATAGGTTTTCATAGATTGAATGCTCCTCCGGTTCCATACATGAAGACCCACTCCAAACCTGCTTGCAGAGGTGATGGGCCGAGGCGAGACCGGCCCAACCGGAGCCGACGACGACCACCTTCTTCCGGCTGGCGGCGTGGAGAGCAGCGGAGGCAGATGAGAAGTCGGCACGGCAGCGACAACAGCTCTCTCTTGGCCATAGGAATCGCGTCGCAACGAGAGCAACTGGAGCAGAGGCCCACATTCTGTTAGATGGTTGTTTCCCTCTTCGATCACTTCTTGTCCTTACAATTTATTTTATTATATATTTGACTTCATTTCAATTTTTTTTACCCTTATTAAATTAATAATTATTTATTTCCCTGTTAAATTATTTACCTTCAATGTGAAATTAAGTGAACAACCCGGTGATCAATACGTTGCACAATTGATATTAGTTGAGTCGTCATGTTTTTTTTTTTTACCATTTTTTGATTTATCTTCTCATATCATAAATGATTATGAGACCGATCGTGTAAAACCGTTGAGATGACGAATTCCATCTTTTTTATAGAAGAGTCATCGTTTTTTAATTTATTTTAATGGTTGATGAAAAATCTATATCTATATATATATAAAAACAGAGTTGTCTGTCCAAAAATTTCCCGCCTAAACATTAATTATAGACATATTTAACTATATGGAAACAAACTTACACAGCTATAATTGATTGATAATACAACTTTTCATCCATATTAATACCATAGATTTTTAAATGCATTTTAATTCATATTAAACATAAACTTTAATGCTCAAATTATTATTATTAAATAATAAAATACAGATTTCTAATATATTGAATAACTTTAATGGTAAAAATACAACTTTTCATCCATATTAATACCACAGATTTTTAAATACATTTTAATTCATATTAAGCATAAACTTTAATACTCGAATTATTATTATTAAATAATAAAATACAGATTCCTAATATATTGAATAACTTTAATGGTAAAAATATAACTTTTCATCCATATTAATACCACAGATTTTTAAATGTATTTTAATTCATATTAAGCATATTTTAATCCATAGTAAGTATGAGGCGGTAAATTGATAAAACAGCTCATGCACACGCTTTCATAACTTCTCTTGAAATGGGATACGAAACTCAGGTTGATCTTGCACATGCTTAATTTTGAGTTTGTCTGTCATTTTGGGTTGAGTCTCGTTTGATATCCTATTTTGTATTGCACTTATTGAACCTTATGCAATATAGGTTGGTAGGACTGGTTTAGCATTGACTGAAGAACAGAAAATAAAAATCTCAATAGCTCGTGCTGTGCTTTCAAATCCTTCTATTCTTCTACTGGATGAGGTCACAGGTGGACTTGATTTTGAGGCCGAAAAGGCTGTTCAAGAGGCTCTGGATATTCTCATGTTGGGGAGATCCACTATTATAATAGCTAGGCGCCTTAGTCTCATTCGCAATGCAGATTATATAGCAGTAATGGAGGAGGGTCAACTGATGGAAATGGGCACTCATGATGAATTATTGAATCGAGATGGTTTATATGCAGAGCTTCTGAGATGTGAAGAAGCATCAAAGCTTCCCAAGAGGTATCTTTCCTACACAATTCGGTTGTATGATTATTGAAAAGACAATTTAATTAAAGATACAATTGCTTAGAATGAGACCTCATTTCCAGGTACCATTTTACAAGATAGAGACACCTTTTAAACTAATTAGTTAATGCTATAAGAAGATTCTCTTCTGAAGTTGTGATTTACTGTCTTATGTTGAAAGTAATGTTGCTAAATCATATTGTTCTTCCTGTAGCAATGATTCTTTGTATTTTAGGTTGTTTGTGGCTCTGCTTTTGGACAAATTCATCTGCATTGTGTTCTGTCTAATTAGCATATTTCTCTTAGGTTTTTGTTTCTGAAATATTCTTTTTCAGAATCTGTGCAGAATAAATTTCATTGTCAAAATCTTTCAGGATGCCCATAAGGAATTACAAAGACTCAACTTTTCAAATCGAAAAGGATTTATCAGGAAGTCAAGGTCTTCAAGAATCATCGTCTCCAATGATGTCAAAATCACCTTCTCTTCAGAGAGCACATGGTAATCTTGCAAGTCGACAGCCTGATATTTATAACTCACATGAATCATCAAAGAGTCAAAGCCCACCTTCAGAACTAATGGTGGAAAATGGGTTTCCTCTGATTTCTTCAGAAAGAATCCCATCTATCAAAAGGCAGGACAGCTTTGAGATGAGATTACCCGAGCTTCCTAAAATAGATGTGCATTCTATAAATCGCCAATTTTCAAATACCTCAGACCCAGAATCTCCTATTTCTCCGTTGCTCACATCTGATCCTAAAAATGAGCGCTCTCATTCGAAAACTTTCAGCCGCCCTCTAAATCAATTTGATCACATGTCCACCAATCAGAAGGAGCTTGCAGTCCACAAACCTCCATCCTTTTGGAGGCTTGTGGAACTCAGTTTGGCTGAATGGTTTTGTGCTCTTCTAGGAACTACTGGTGCTGCAATTTTTGGATCATTTAATCCTCTCCTTGCTTACATTATTGCACTTATTGTGGCAGCATATTATAGAATAGATGTCCGTGATGTCCATAATGAAGTGAACAAGTGGTGTTTGATTATTGCATGCATGGGTGTTATTACTGTGGTTGCAAATTTTTTGCAGCACTTCTATTTTGGTATAATGGGGGAGAAGATGACTGAGCGGGTTAGAAGGATGATGTTCTCTGGTAATTTTTCTTTTCTTTAAATAGTTAGTTGTTATATCAAGATGTGTACTTCTGACAATTTTTATTATGTCTAGCAATGTTACGCAACGAAGTTGGGTGGTTTGATGAAGAAGAGAACAGTGCTGATACATTGTCCATGCATCTAGCTAATGATGCAACATTTGTTCGTGCCGCATTCAGTAACCGACTTTCTATATTTGTACAAGACACTGCAGCTGTAGTTGTTGCTCTTCTTATAGGGATGCTGCTAGAATGGCGTGTGGCACTTGTTGCACTGGCTACTCTACCTATATTAGTAGTTTCTGCTATTGCACAGGTAAGCTTCATATTATATGCTTAGAACATGTAAATTTTTGAAATCTCAATTTTAGACTTTTGTGCTTGTATGTTTTTGAACCTTATGAAATCTCAATTTTTGAAATCCCAATCCGCTAAAAGCTCGTCATATGACTGGGCGAGACAGGTCGCCCCACCACTTAACGGGTTGAAAAATTTTTAATCCAACCCAACTTAAGGCAGGTTAATTGCGGATTAGGCGGGTCAACCCACGAGCCTATAAAAAAATATTGAAAATATTAAAATATTTAAAAAAACTCGTCATATGATGGGGCAGGGCAGGTTGGCCCACCACTTAGTAGGTTGGAAAATTTTCAATCAAACTCAACTTAAGGCGGGTTGTGGGTTAGGCGAGCTAACCCACGGGCCTATCAAAAAAATATAAAAATATTAAAAATTTTAAGTTTGAATTGTAGTTTAAACGGTCAAGTTGAAAATTTTAAGTTTGTATTGCGGTTTAAACAGATCAACCAACTAATTCATTGAATTTTCTCCTTTAATTTTAAATTTTGAAGAAAAAAATAAATTTTCTTGAACCAGCAGGAGTCAACTCACGCAGGTCGCGGGCCTAGGCGGATCGATCCACCTAAATCCACCTTAAAATGAATTGATAAAATTTCAATCCAATCCATTTAAATTGTTCGACGAGGTGGGTCAATCCGATAGGCCTAATCTAAATTGAAGGCTCTAGTTTGAACCGTCATCATGGATTTGAAGTCCAAAGGTTATTCATTTTATTATTTCAGAATAAATAGTTATTATGATATTTTTTAGGATTTTTTTGAAAATAAATATAATTATAAATATTTTTAAATAACATTTAAAAATTATTAATCTTAAAATAAAAAATCAGATTAAATTATTTATGATTATAATTTCAAAAATATCAATTATTTTCTTCCTAAATTTATTAACCCTTAAATCTAATTAATTTAACTTTCTTTTAGTATTTTTCCTAAATTCTTCTTTCTTCCTCCTGTTAACCTATTTTTCTTTCTTCCTGAGGTACTCTTCTTGGAGATCCCTTCTACTCCATTTCAATTTATTTTTAAAATTTTTACTTACTTTATTTATCATGCAATCCTCTTTGTTGGAATCCTCTTGAATAGTAGTATATTTATCGGAACTAGAGGATAATGACTTCTTGTTTTTCTCACATAGATTCTCTTCTCCAATGAATACCTTTTGGCTCTAGTGAATCTCCTCAATGTTGTCCTCCACCTCAGGGTTCCTAAACACATGGACTCCATTTCTAGAAATAATTCATCCAAAGTACTTTCATTGAGATTTCATGCAATGTAGTAGCTATTCGTGATAAGGTGTCCTAGGGAATCAATGATAGTTAGCATTTCTAAAATGATTGTCGAGACACCCGATCAAAAATTAAGGATTTTATAGAGTTGGTACATGAGCTCCATGTTGGGAATGCATTTGTGACATGGTCCTTCTTTTTGCATCATGAAGGTGTTCAATTTTGTTTGAGGAGATCCTGTCGTGCAAATTCCACCTCTCCAATGAGCCATCATGAATAACTATCACTCATTCTAACAATTCTTTGGCAATTGAGTGACACCCAATTTTGTCATTTCTTGTTTTGACAGTGCTCGCTCAAGAGACATCTTTACCTTTGTGTCCACCACTATTTCCTTTTTTTTTTTTTGTCATCCTAGACAATGGCAACATTTTACCATCATTAACAAAAGGAAAATCCAACTCAATGACAATTTTCCATGTTGATGTTGAGGCGGAAATAGAGTGTCATATCCTGTAGTCTTGAGATTTGAAATTTCTCTATAGCAAACAATATGTTTGATGATTATGTCAAATAAATTAAGGTCGATGGAATATTTGATAGTGTAAAAAGATCAAGTAGATTGAGGTTGACTAAATATTTGATAATTTAAAAAGTTCAAGAAGTATTGACAAATAGAATGTCTAACAGGTGTTGACAATGACTAAAGTTCAACAAATGTTGGTAGATAAAAAATTCAAGTATGTTAAAGTTGACTAGACATTTGATTAACGAAAAGTCCAAGTGAGTTTATAGGCCAAAGTGTAGGGAATCCTATGCGATAAATAATAAATTATAGTGAAAAAATGATCCCTTTAGCGATCCATGCGAAAGCAAACTCATACAAGTTTAGATTTACAAAATCTTATCTAATAGGGTATATTTTTAAGCGTGCCCTTCGCTTATCCCGCTCGTCCAAAGTTTATTGGATCTCTTGCACATTCAAGTGTCTGTGTCTCTATGCGTATCCACACGAACACTCACTTTTTGGAGAAAGTTTTGGTTGTGCTAGCAACCTTTGATGTAAGTCTCGGCCAAGAAGAAGAGAGGGCAAGAAGATGAACATCCAACATGAATTTTGGAAGAAAAAAACTCTTTTATACTCAAGCTATGAATACCAAAGATTTTTAAATTTTTGGTATTCCCTCATCAATGCATGATTAATCCTTATTAATCATGCATGATGAAATTATCTTCATCTTCTTCAATGCATGATTAATCTACATTAATCATGTATGATGAATCAAACTTCATTTATCAACTTGATTTAATTTGAGTCTAACTTAAATTCAACCAACTTGAGTCTAACTTAAGTCTCGGTCATCCAATGAGCTTAATTGTTCCTTTAGTCAAACTAAAATGAACCTATCTCCAAAATAGAATATTATTTATGTGTGACTCAATAGGTTCTTGTAACGTTGACAATGTCTCTAAAATCCATTTTAGAAACATAAGCAATGAGTGACATCTAGTAATGTATCATTGCTACTCAAGTGACAAGAATGTCGAGATCCAACATAACATTCGTGACTACGATAATGTATGACCATGTCCTTCTATCCTCAATATCAAGATTGATCAATGAGGCATAGATTGTGTCATCCTCTTATCAATCTTTGTGTTTGTTGATCCTCAAGTAGACTCACTCAAGCAAATGAACTCAATATCTCATATTGACTCATTTAAGCATGATCATGCATTTCGTAGTCCTACTCTATCAAGAGGTCTCAAGATATCACTCCCGTCATATTGGAGGGATAAATCTCATCTACATCACTCACATCCCTCTGCATAATTTGTTACATACCTAGTGATCGCCTTTATAGTCTACCCTATTACGAGTGACGTTTAACGAGACTAAAATACATAACTCCTTATGTAGAGAACCGTAGTGACTTCAGGTCTAAGAACTATTCATACCAATAGTCACATGAGAAAGTTTATGACATTCATATAACGATCCATGAAACTTTCTCATGACGGGTTAATTCAATATACATTCTCTAATGTATACCCATGTGTCAACTCGATATCTCATATCCATGACTTGTGAGATCAAGTCATCCAGTTGACCTACATACTAGTCTCAACGCATTAATATCGTCCCTGAATATTAATACTTGACTAGGAATGATTAAGAGTAGTGTTCTCTATATCATCTCACTATCGACTCAAACAATCAATATGATGTAGATTAGAACTAGCTACCCAAGGATATTATTATATTTAGTTATTTGACACAAATATAAAGTAAATATAATAACAAAAAAACTTACCTTTATTAATAATAGAATATGATACAAAAGTTTCTAGTCAGTCTGTGAGGTATGACAATTTGATTTAGATTTAAAGGAGTTGGTAGGAAAATAAATTAATATTATTAATGGTCTAAGTTGATTTGTTGGTGGATTAAATGAGATAAATAGGTTTGATTAAATATCTCATTAAACCTTACCTCTAATGAATATTATTAAGGTCTAAGTTATTATTGGGTTTGGGCTTCAAACTAGGTTTTACTATTGAAGTCCATTTAATCAAGTGGATCAGATCTGGATTGTTTTAAACCCGTTAACCCGAAACCAGTTAAAACTCATTTTAAAGCCACGATCGACATTCTCTTCCACCCGAACTCACGAGATCACGATCGACGTTTTCTCTTCTTCCCTTTCGATCATGCGATCACGCTCATCCGAAGCTAGTGCAGACGACGCGGTGATCGCTGGTGACCAGGAGCTTCGGCCGACGGGTATGATTCTTGCCGGAGTGGCTGGGATCCATTAGGTGGCGGTGTGCGTTGATGCGGTGTGTTTTGCATGGGAATTATTTATTATTTTTTCCCTTTATTAAATATGTCTGTCACTTACACCCATCAAAATTAATTATTTATTTATTTACCAAACCTCTTTATTGTCGTCCTTAGTAATACAGAGAGGTCCGGGTCGTCTCTCTCGGACTCAATGACTGGATGTTTATTCTAGACTAGTTATGGGTTTTATTGTATTTTATTCATCCTAAATATCAACACTTTATTTATTTACAATTTAATCTACAATTAATAAAAGAATCCTAAATATACATTATTTACAAATTAGATCAACTCATGCATCCTATCTACACATCATACATACAACACATACAATTATATACAACAAATGACATAAATTATACATCCTATACGTGAATTAATAGTACAACTAGTTACACGCTCAACAGGTTATTTTATTAATACAATTCATACTATACAATATACATTATTATATACACAATGTCATAATACATCTAAATCACAATAATGTACAAACAATTACAATCAACACTCTAAGATACAATGCAACATACAACATACACTTCAAAGTATCTATACACTAAAGAATGATACAAGGCCTATTGATTAATACAAGTCAATCATACAACATGCTTTCATCTACATAACCTACAACATGAATCATACAACAACAATGTATATCATACAATTCATACAATGACCTACATAAACTATACAACATAAATTCTACAAATCTAACAATTGGTTATCATAATAAATTTGATCTTATTCTAGAATTACAACGACATAAACACAATTACATACATCACATATTCACCTCATGCATCACTCAATCACTACAAGCATAGAACCAGTTTCAAAACTCATCACTTAACAAAATTTCAAAACCCATGAGTTCAACATTTAGCATTCTCTTTACACCCTTTTCAACCCACTATTCCATGGTCATTCAACTCAACACATTTTACAATTAACATCACATCTCATTAGGATTATGTTGCAACTCAACAAAAACATTCCCAACACAAGTTAATGGAACCATTCAATGCACCATACTTTATAAAGCCTTAACAAAATACATTCCTTCTCAGAACTTCATGCTGTTACAATCAAACCAAACAACAACAAAGACAATTCCACAGTGCAATAACCTTTATTCACTCAGTTAACAAAACAACATCCCCATTTATCATCCCAACCAAACCATGTCACAAAATCACATCATTCAACAAATTTGAGTAGCAATTCACAATATGATTCATAAACTTTAAACAAGATATAAAACAATGACAGAAGCCTAACACATCAACAAATATGGTGTCCTTTAATTGCACAGCTCACAACAGAGACAAAACTACACTACATTAGAAGTTAATTTAGAGTCAAGGTTAGGATTAGGTATGTTACAGGTTAGAACAAGATTAGGGTTTACGGTTAGAGAACAGGCATTGGGTTACAGGTTACAGTGTATTTACAGTGAATGGAGGGGGTTTTGATTCAAATCAACAGTAGGACACGAAGGAAAGAAAAATAGAACAAAAAATTAAAGATGATAAAGGAGACTCCCCTTTCCCAATCGGCACAGCACAAAGCTTCCAGCAACTCCGGTTAATTCGCACCAACTGGACAGTGGTCGCACCGAAGCAAATCGCTCACGACGGAATGTGATTGGAGAAGACAACGCAGTGAAACCTTCAGTCTCTGCCATTTTAAAGCCCCTGCTGCAAATCGCAGACAAAAACCTCAGAAAAACAAAGATGAAAATCACAGAGAAGAGTCGTTCCCTGCTGCAAATCGCAGACAAGGACCAGTTACCCTTCAATTCTTCTGTGGATGCGGAGAATCGAGCCATCGCCAGCTACCATCGCTGCTGCAAATCACAAACAAAGAAGGACCGAACAACGGAGGGAGGAAGAGGATGTCACCGGAGCTCACGGCAACAATCCTCAGCGACGATGATGCTCGGCAACCGGAGGACACTGCGCCCTTGCTTTGCGTTGATCGGACTGAGGAAAGGTGACGGCAAGGGCGCACGGTGGGGC
>NC_133876.1:3325573-3442065 GCF_044706935.1 Curcuma longa | reverse complement strand
AGTTTTAAGCATCGAATCAATTAATCACTCTACAAGCAAACAAGTTTTACTTGCCATTAGGGAAAAGGTTGATGTTAATTTAATTGCAAAGATTCCAAGCTTGATAATCAAGCAAATAGAAATCACATCCGTTGTTTGTGTGTGCAGTGTGCATGGGCAGAGAAAGAAACATCAAGCTTGATTGTTTGTCTTGCCATGCTCGACAGTTGCGCAAAGACACAAATTATGCAAGACACGGGCTGAGGACAAGGAGCAAAAGGCTATAGAAATCACAAACGAAATAAAAGGAAACTAGGAAAGGAAGCAAAATTTCTTACCTCAAACAAGAGCTTGAAGAATGGAGATCAAGGTTGAAGGATTGTCAGGGCTGATGGGTTCGAGCTTGGAGATTAGGGATTGTTGGATTTGTAGGATTCACGGGGAGGCATTCTCTGCAGGTGATTCTTGAAGGCGTTGAGGCGGTGAAGTGGATGGGAGTTCGACGATTCATAGAGGTGTTGAGGCAGCGAGGCGGATGGTAATCGATTAGGATTTTACTTACCTTAATCCATACAGGTGGATTGAAATCTCAATTCGATCCTGACTTAGACCTGAACCAACCTAAATACTATAAACTAGAACTTGAACTCAGACCAACCACAATAACTCGACTAACCAGATCTAATTTTTTACTATGCGATATTATTCTCTTATTAATAAAATAATTAAATAAAAATTTAAAACAAATAATAATATTTTAATTTAAATAACAAACCTCATATAATTATATTTTTATAAATTTAAATAAACTATTAATTACTCCATGATAAGAAATAATTATTTAGAAAATTCAAATCTTTCACAAAATAAATATTATATGATGAAAATTTATGATGTCAATATAAAATTTATGAGAGGGGAGAACAGCATGAAATCATCAAATGATGGAGAAAGAAGATGCAAGAACACCAATGAGAGAACAAAGAGTACGCACGATATGCAGGGGTGACACAAGGAGTCAAACTTCAACGGGTCATAACTTTTGACTCAGATATCAGAACGAGGCACAGTCGGTTGCTAATCGAAGCTCTTTCAAAGACCTTTATTCGGTATTGACCCATTTTCAGATCCATCCGATATCATTTAGTACTCCGTCCACGACTCTGAACTTATTTTTTACTATTTATAGTACTTTTCTATTTTTAGGTTTTTTTTTACTTTTTAAAGTTAGGTTTTTGATTTATGACCTATTTATAGGTGTGTTTAGCCGTTTACGACCATTTTGGTTAATTGAATAAAAATTTTCTTTTTTGGTAAAAACCTTAGAGGCGAGGTCGTCGCGGCTTTCTTATACCCCTTCTTTCAATTTCTCGAACTTGTTCTTTTTACACATTCTCCTCTAATCTTTTGCCTCTAGAATAATCACTATTCTGTCTGACATCGCATATATTTTTGAGATATCTATACAAACAAAGAAGAATTGATTAAGTTTTTAAACATATGATATATAATTAAAAAAATTAATAATAAATAAAATTAGAATAATTTAAAGTTAATAATTAATAATTTTTAATTAAAAATAATCTAAAATTAAAGTAAATATTATTTTTTAAAAATATATAAATAAATATTAAACACATAAAAAAAAGTAGACCTAATATATATATATATATATATATATATATATATATATATATACACACACACATGAGCCTCCTAACGAACACGTTCGCAAGCCTCCTAATGAATACATTCGCGAGCCTCTTAATGAACACATTCGCGAGCTCATGAACCAAATACTATTGAGCTCGAGCTCGGCTCGATAATATTTTCGAGCTCAAAATTAGGCTCGAGCTCAGCTCGTTAACTTAATTGAACGAACTTGAACAAACATTTTTTCCAACCCAGATCTGAATAGCTCGTGAGCGGCTTAACTCGATTACACCCCTAAGGATAGCTAGCCCAGCACCACACTTCCCTCCAGATCGTGCGGTCGATGGTGAGAGCGCGTCACATTTGATTTCAACTTGCTCACGAGAAAAACTGCTCCGCTGATTAGAGTTGTGGTGGACCACCGACCCTCTTTTTTCTATTGGCTTCTCCTCGGTTGAGACATCCCAAGTGCAGCCCTTTGTTGGATCTTGTCTCCATGGTCAGCGTCTTGTGAAGCTGCCGAACCTCGGTGTTCAACCGCCAGAACCCTTGTGAAGGGCTGCCACCGACCACTAGTGAAGGGTTGCTGTTGGAATTATTTTTGGGAGTTTTTCCATCAAGATTTTGCCGGGAGTTTTGTCGTCAAATTGTTATCATGAGTTTTACCATCAGGTTGTTGCTGGAAGCTTGTGAAGCTTCTAGAGAATGTTCTATCAATGTCAAAAAGGTTTTGACCATTTGTCCTAAATCAACGGTCAAAGGTTGACCACCAAAAACTACGCCAGGAATACAATTGCTGGTGACAATTAGAAAATCCTGAAAAATGATCGCGACAAACGTTATTGCATGTTTTTCGAAATTAGATTTTTCTCTCATATCGACCATTGTCGATCGTCACCTAGTACCGAAGATGATGATGCGACTCATGATTTAGAAGTCGTCAAGATGATAACTTGACATAGATCCTCCTCTTGCTAATGCTAGTGCAACTTTTAAAGCAAAGATTCGATACATGCAACTCTTAATTAATTACCTAAGTCATTCTTTGGTCGGTCTAATCTTGTAATACATGGCTATGTCCCTGAGACTAATGCAATTCGTTCCTTTCGTCACTTTACTTCTCTATTAATTCAATATTTGTCTGTCTTGTGAAATCAACAAGAAAGAGAACAACGCAAATTCAAGACCAAGCACTCCTACTCGTAGGAGAGCACAGATTGGTGTCAGTTAGGAGTTCAATTGATGACAGACATTCCGGTAATGATCCAATTCTACTCCTCTTCTTTAATGGAAGATTCTATGCAATATCCACGGTGTCTCGTCTTGTCGTCTATGTCCCGAGTCTCGTCTAGGCTAGCTTGGTCCTGGGTCTTGTCTCGGCCACTCCTGTCCTGAGCATCATCTCGGTCAGCTTGGTCCCAAGTCTCATCTCAACCACCTCTGTCCCGAGCTTCATCTCAGCTAACCTAGTCCCGAGTCTCGTCTCGATCATCTCTGTCCCGAGTCTCGTCTCTGCCAGTCTTGTCCCGAGTCTCTTCTCCACCAGCCTTGTCCTGAGTCTTGTCTCGACCATCTTAGTCCCGAGTCTCATCTCGGCCAGCTTTGTCCTGAGCCTCGTCTCGATCAGCCTGGTCCCGAGTCTCGTATCGGCTATCTTTGTCCCGAGTCTCATCTCAGCTAGCCTCGTTCCGAGTCTTATCTCGGCTGTCTCGATCTCGAGTATCGTTTCGGTCTTGAGCCCCGCTTCAGCAATTTTGGTCTCGAGTTTCATCTCGATCAGCCTGGTCCCGAGCCTCGTCTCAACCATCTCTACCCGGAGTCTTATCTCGGCCATATCACTTCAACTAGCTGCTGCTTTTCTTGACTCATGACCGACTTGAGTTCGGGCTGAAGAACTGGTCTAGTCAATCTGACTCTCGCCTCCTTCGACTAAACTTGTGGGAAGACTTATATTATGGGTTAATACGTCTAGGTCAATAAAGTCAAGATCTGGTCCAATTAGCACAGACATGACAGAGGCAAGGCTCGATCTCTTGGCTGACTAGCTTAGATCAGTGCCTAATCCCACAGCTAGCTCTTCACCTAGCTCGACTCATCACCTAGCTCGACTCAAGGCCCCACACTCTATGCCCGAGCACTCTTCACCACCCAAGCTCTTCTCTAAGTGACCACCCGAGCTCTCCCCTCTAACCCAGTTGTCAATCTCCCACTCAGCTCCCCACTGTGTGCTCCATTAGCTTTGCTCCCAAGTGAATTTGTGATCTCATAGCTAGAGGTTGACCTCTCTGTCAGCCCAGACTCTCCGAGTCAACACTTTTGCCTAGACCATCGTCAAAAGGGCACGCGTAATATTTGATGCCTGACAGGAGCTCCACCATCTGCGGGTCTTGCGTGACTTCACCATCTTTAAACGGTGACTCATCCATAGGTGATCTCAAGCAGGAACATTGGAGAATGCTTTCTACAAGATCTAATGAAGTGTAATTTTTTGGAAGGAAAAAAATGATTTGGCTATCACTGCAACAACGATGATGTTGACTCAAGATATATATTATCTAGCAAATGCTATCAGACAAGAAGTCATTCCTACCATTATTGAAGTAGACCTCAACATTAATTGAGCATAAGTCTCTCTTCGGATTATTAGAATATTTTCTTTAACACTCTTTATCTTATAATTCATTCATCAGATTACTAATCCTTTCTTCATTTAATATTTGTTCACCTGAAGTGTTTCTTCTTAGGTGCTTTCAAAAACTATCGGACCAGCGGCATCCATCAACAATTACCTTTATCAGGGTTCAATCTCTTTAGACTTGGACATAGTCACGGACGGTGCACAAAAACCAATGGATATTATAGGCTGATTCATCATTGAGATGGACATTCTGTTATACTCTCTCTGAATCATCAGGATATCTTCTTCTCTATTTATCTTAATTCATTCATCAGGTCATTAATCTTTACAGTATTGCTTTATAAATTTAATATTAAAGTGCTTCAAACCTCTCAGGCATGGAACACCGAGCCCTGAACTTGCGACTTTGCCTTACGATAGGCCTGAAACATCGAGCCTCGAGCCTTGAGCTTGCTACTTTACCTTATGACAGGCTAGGAACACCGAGCCTTGAGCTCGCAACTTTGCCTTACGACAGGATGGAACACCGAGTCTCGAGCTCACGACTTTGCCTTATGACAGACCGAAACACTGAGCCCCGAGCTCGCGATTTTGCCTTACAATAGGTCAGAACACCGAGCCCCGTGATCGCAACTTTGCCTTACAATAGGTCCGAAGCACTGAGCCCCGAGCTTGCTCCTTTGCCTTACGACAGGCCCGAAGCACCGAGCCCCAAGCTCGCGACTTTGCGTTACGACAGGTCGAAACACCGAGCCTCGAGCTCATGACTTTTCCTTATGATAGGCCGGAACACCGAGCCCCGAGCTCACGACTTTTCCTTACGACAGGCCCACCGAGCCACGAGCTCGCAACTATGCCTTACGATAAGCCGAAACACCGAGACCTGAGCTCGCGACTTTGCCTTATGACAGGCCGGAACACCGAGCCCCGAGCTCGGACTTTGCTTTACGACAGGCCTGAAGCACCAAGCCTCGAGCTCGCGACTTGGCCGTATGACAGGCTCGAAGCACCGAGCCCCGAGCTCGTGACTTTCTCTTACAATAGGCCCGGAGCACCGAAACCCAAGCTCGTGACTTTGCCTTATGAAAGGCTCGAAGCATCGAGCCCCAAGCTCGAGACTTTGCCTTACGACAAGCACGGAGCACCGAGCCCCAAGCTCGTGACTTTACCTTACGACAGGCCAAGAGCATCAAGCCTTGAGCTCGCAACTTTGCCTTACGATAGGCTTGGAGCACCGAGCTTGCAACTTTACTTTACAACAGGCCCGAAGCACTGAGCCTCGAGCTCACTACTTTGCCATATGACAAGCCTGGAGCATCGAGCCCCGAGCTAGCGACTTTGCCTTACGACAGGCCTGTGGAACACAGAGCCCTGAGCTCACGACTTTGCCTTATGCCACCTCATCGAGCGAGGTATCCCGATAACAACTCTATTAGTCAGTCGAACTACACCTCCTTCGATTAGACTAATTGGGGATGCTTGTGATACGACAGGCGATGACACCTCATCAAGGTATCCCGATAACAACTCAGCACATTCCAATCAGTCAAACCACGCCTCCTTCGACTAGACTAATTGGGATGCTTGTGATGTGGTGGAAATATATTACCCCCACATATCATGCGGGATAAAATCATAAAACCGGTTCGTCTTTAAGATTAGGAAATCCTAAAACTGTTTCACCCAAAGAATAAGGAATATGTCTCAAAATATTTCTTAAACAAATATTTCGGGATCTGTCTAAAAAACTAAAATGGATATTTCAGAATATTTCCTAAACGGATGTTAATATTTCGAAGATCAACTACTATAAAAAAGTAACTCATGTCTATGGGTACAGGTACACACACATACAAACCTTAATTTCTCCAAGTCATTAAACTTCTTCCTCACCCACAATCCTAACTTGAGTGTCGGGGTGGCTTGTCAGGACCCACCCTCGGCGTCATTCTAACCCTCTTTTTGAAGTGTTTTTCAAGTCTCTTCTTCTCTCTCGACAACCGTTTTCAAAGAGCGTACACGTTAGCAGTTCTTGAACCAGTACTTGAACCATCCACCGTATATTGGTTGGAACATTGTCCATGCTCAACTTGCATTATCACCATCGGATCCAACAATTTCAACCATTAATTGATGTAAATTTATCTTAATCGTCTTTCTTATTAGATATGTCAAAATCGTATACCAAGACCTTGCAAACCCATGATTTTTTATTTGGAACTATTTTTCTTAGGTAGAATATAATTGATTACTTTGTATTCATAATTTTTTTAAAAATAAAATAATATTTTGTGAAATTTTTTAAATTTTTATTTAGTTTGTTTAACATGAGTCGATCAACTTGAGAAAGTGATGAATTGGCATCATTTTCATTTAGCTAAAGTTGATTGGCCAAAGTTGAGTTATCCCGATCCCATATTGAACTTGGATCAATCCATAATTGGTGGAGTATTAAGCTTTCTTAGGGTTTAAATACTTTCGATAATGAATAACACTGTCAATTTCTTTTAATACGTTCAACCCATATCTCTTTCTCTACTCTCATCATTCAATCTCAATTTCTTTATTATTTTTGTTGTTGTTGTTGTTTACTTTAGCAAAAGATGAAATCTACTACCCCAGCAGTTTCACACGGTCAACCCCATGATCATCTGTGAAGAGGTAAATCGAGAAACTACAGTTGACCACAACGAAGAAGGGTATTTATTGTTGTTGTTTACGACAACACTTTCAATTATCCTCAATAATAGAATCATGGTGTCAATGTTTAAAAATAACACTTTGAATTAGCCTCAATGATTAAATTAAAAATATTTTAATAATTAAAAATACGTTTCATTAATATGGAAACAAATATTTTAATTGAAATAGGTAAATATAATGATGAAGGTTATATAATATTTTTAATAAGTATAAACTAATCATAATTTTATTTTCATATGATACAATTAAATTAGATATAGGATAAACCACACTTAGTATTTCTGAAACGTTTATAAAAAAAATGATAAATCCCAGTCAGTCTCATGGACTCAATCCCTGGGGGTGGCCGGTCCGGTCCCACGGAAGTTTTCCACCGACTACCAGGGTAAATCGGGAAGCGCATACGGCGGCCAATTCAGATGTTCAGCATCCTTTAATTGCGTTCCCCATTTGAAAGAAAATTCTTGCAAATACGTCATAGCTGGAGATCGAACCGCGGGTCCCTGGTTCACAACCTGGATGTCCTACCATTGCACTATTGCCCCGGGGACCTGAAACGTTTATTAATGAATATAAAATTTGATGTCTCGATGTTTCAAATTAATCCTATAATTAATATCTAGAAATTTTCTTTATCATTGATCTTTGATTGAATTTTTTTGTATTTATTGAATGTGTGTTAATCGAACACTTGTTTAACTGTGGTTGCACGTAGATCCGACCACGAATTTTTTTTGTATTTATTGAATGTGTGTTAATCGAACACTTGTTTGACTATGGTTGAGTGTAGATCCGGCCACGATGTGAAATCATCACTTCAATAATTTGAAACCACCGGTTCAACAGTTTATAAAACGTCGATCCTACCGGACCGGCCACCCCCAGAGATGTGGCTATTGGGATTATCATTTATTTTTTTTATAAAACGTCGATCCTTAATTTTAATCATCCAAAATAGTTATAATTTACAGTTCAAAATCGTCAATTCATATTTGAAATTATTCTATATTTGATTACGAGTTCGGATCCAATCTAGATATATATATCACATCTATTATATCTTTTAATTATTATATGTTTCAGGATTGTTTTTACTATATATATATATATATATATATATATATAATAGATTATAAAATTAGTTTTAATAGAAAAGCAGAATAATCTCATATCAAAAAATTCAAGATAAATACATTTAAAAATTTAATTTAAATAGTCTTAATAAAAAATAAAGATAAATAGATTTAAAAATTAATTTAAATAGGAAGATAGAATAGGTTAATTAATATTAAATCATACCATCAATATTATTAAAATATTATAAATATATTAAATAAAAAACTATAATTAGGAAATCTAAATAAAATTTAAAAAATTTAATGAACCATCAATTCAAACTGATAGCTAAATCGACAATTGATTCATCGGTTAATCAGGCCGGGGCCCAACTGGTAATTGACCCATCTAAAGATGAGCTGGTTACGGGTTGGGCCCTCCATTAACTGGGTCAACAGGTAACCAACCCATTGATCACCTAGTTCTAGATTCGGACCGAGTCCAATTCAAACCTAACCAGGTCAGGTCTAACCCTCTTGAGGCATTTGGCTCATAGTTACAAGTGATAGAAAGCCATTAAAGGCTTTATGAATGGATTTACTCAGTGAGCTAAGTTGTAAGAAGTTCTTTTGGTTGGTTAACATTGCAGGGTCTAATGGAAGTTAGCTATATTTAGGGTCCTTAAGAGCATATTGGTGAACAAAAAAATACAGAGTAATTTTTGAAATATGCCTAATGATAAATTTTCAAATTTAAGTCGAGGGAATACCCTACCCTACCCCACCCCCAAGTGATCCAAACTAACTTTCTAACTTTTTTCTTCTCTTCTTCCTTAAACCTCTAAACCTAGCTCGCTACCTAGTTGGTGGAGATCCCTAGAGGAAGGAAAAACAATCTAATGATGGAGGTCCCTAGAGGACTCGATCGCTCTCCTTTTCCTCATTGTTGTCTTCTCTTGTTTTGGGGTCACAACTATAAAGGAAGACTTAGGGCTTTATTGGAATTGAAGTTGAATCAAAGAGAGAAAGAAGTTGTCAAAGAGAGAAGAAACGTCCATCCTCCTAATGGCTAAAGGATAATCTAAATCTTCGAAATGGTAGTTTCATGTGTTAGCATGATTGTAGTGACTTGGAAAGGATCAACATGTAATTAAGGTTCGTCATTGTGAGAGGAGGCATTTGAGAAGAATCAAAGTTGTCGTTGAATTCTTTTTTACAAAAAAGGTGGAATTCGCTACTCTAACGGACCGTGTGAATTCTTTTCTATAAAAAAGGTGAAATCCGCTACCCTAGCGGCTCCACACGGTCGGCCCTACGACTATCTGTGAGGAGGTAAATCGAATAACTATAATTGACCACGACGGAAAAGAGTATTGCTCGGCTTCGTTGAGATTCGAACTCTTGTCCTCTTCTGCAATTCTGTTCCATCGTAACCAACTCAGTTATACCCTAAAGGCAAAGTTGTCGTTGAATTCAAACTTTAGTATGGTGGATATATATAGTCAAATGATTGATTGGGGAGGCAAGTTTTAGTTAATGCATTCAAAGGTGTCATCACAATCTCATTCATGGTGTTGGCCATAAACTCGTGGAGGTATTGGCCATGCACCATTGATGGTGTTAGGCATACTAACTCCATTAACAGTGTTAGTCAGTCTATCATCAATGATGATGTGGGCCCTATTATTATAATGTTAACATTAACCTAATTATATTGACAATGTTAGCCTAACATGCTTGGTACGATACTATTTAGAATATTTAACCCAATGTTTCTTGGTGTCACCAGCCGTTAATTGCAAGTGATATAGTTCTGTTCATGGAGGTCATTCATATGAAATTCATTTACTTTTTCTTGTTTTGCTAATGTTGGCTAATGATATTTATAAATAAAGATTTTGAATATCTAGTAATCTCCAGATGGCTAGGATAAGTAATTATAATCTCAACAATCAAGATAGTATAGGCCATGTTCCCGTGATGATCTAATTGTTTCTGCAAATAATTACAATGGAAAAAACAAACAAGAAGAAAGCCACACAAGAATTAAATCATTCAACTGCTGTACACCACTACATGTTCATCAGCAAGTTGGGCATTTACATGGATAGGGGAAACAACTTAACCATCATTCTAACTTCCCGAAGATTTTGGTTGATTCCCCATATATACATGCACAATACAAATTGGAAGGGTTATGACTTACATCAAAAGAACTTCGAAACAAGACGACGTAGAATATGCTTCGACTTAAACCTCAATCAAGATGAATGTGGCACGACTCTAGAACAATGGGCCCATCAAAGAATCAAGCCTATTGCTATAACAATGGCAATCTCTGACATTCAAAATATTGTCTTTAAACGATGAGATATACAGTCCATTGTCATGGGGGGGCATTGGATCTGAAATTCTGAGGATTTGAAGTTTGTGAGTGTTTAGCCTAGTTTAACGCCCCCCATTCCTTTTTGCTTCTAGCAAAGAACCATCTTTAAGTGCTTCTCGAGCTTCGTTCTCCATCCCAAGAGCCAAAAGGGTAGCAGCCTGAAGATACAATGCACTTGGCCATGTAGGTGATATAACTAGTGCCTGCATCGCATCGTTAAGAGCTTCCTGTGGCATATCATTCATCAGATATGATAAGCAACGGCGTGCAAAAATGGTTGGCGAAACCATTGTCCCAACATCAATAAACTGCATGTCACAAAGTATTTGGTCATTAGACTTTCATGCACAGTATCAATGTATATGAATGTAGAAGTTATGGATTTTGAAAGAATGTAAGTAGGCAAACAAGTGCAGGGGATCATCATATTAGCATTAACAAACAAACACAACTCCTAATTTCTGACAAGAGATCAATTGATTCAATTATCCCTTTAACCTTGCACCAATATTTCCAAAATGACATCAATAAGAAAATTTTGTTAGTATTAAAGTTCACAATATGGAAGTTATATTGTATGATAACATGCTGATATGATAGGCGTGAAAAGGCACATGAAGAATATAGCTATTTCTTAGGGAAAAGAAAAGGTACAAAAATATCAAAACCATAATAATTATTAAAATGATGTTTCAACAACTAATAGGCGTTGACTTAATGATTTTGGTCATCTATAAGAGAGCTCTGATGATTAAGATGTTACTTAGATCTACATGCTTCTGGGGGCAATGTTTACTCTGTTCCTGTTATTCCAGAATGTGGTTGCATGAACAATTCATTTGGTCACATGCTCCTGCTTAAACCTTATAGCAGATAAAGAGATAATCTAAGGCCTTGGCTTCCAATGTGAAAAAATGGTATCTTTAAAATGCATATCCTTGTTTCTCTAGAGAAACAATTTGGACTTTAATATCTAACAGGATTGGATTACAAATTTACATATGGAGTCTGGTTATTATCGCACTGCAAAATTAACGCAACTAATAGATTGTTATGCTTGTTCATTATTGAACTTTCCTATACAACTTACAAGAGATAATAGAGTTACATCAATACAATCTTTTCAGAAAGTTGGGATATTAGGACATGGCCTTATTTCTAACCCTTAGTTAAATGTGGTGGTGTAATTATTGATGACTGACAGAATGGATAAATGTTTCTACCAGCGCAAAATATGAACAATAAAGACAGTGAGCACAAGAATAAATTACCTGGGTGTAGCACTCAATTGCCGTAGTAAAATCCTTGTGCCTGAAAGCAGTATCACCCTTCTTTTTTGAGTTAAGTGTTTCTTGCATTTGATTCGTCCACATTTGAAATGACAGCTAAAAGAAAGGAAATGAACGAGATATGTAAAATCAATGAAATGCTTTAGGCATTAAATGATTCTGTTTCAAATCATTAACAAAATTATCAAAACAATATAAGACCAACAAAAGGCATCTCAATCATCAAGAGCCTTTTGGAGCATTCCATATCATGTTAAAATACTTCTGGATCCCAATTATTAAGACATAGTTATATCTGACGAGTGGCATTTGGATGTTTTGAAATAAAATCAGCTAATTTTGCAGAGCAAACATCAATTGGAGAATTAAGAATTTAACGACAGTAGAAAATGACTAGGAGGACATACTTAAAAATGGAAGAAAAACTTACACCCTACTTGCTCTTCGGATACTGTGAAGTGCACAATAGAAAAATGCATTACAAACTAAAGGCAAATGGTAAGGTTGATACTTGAGGAAGTCAAAATGTGCATCTTCTAAAGCAAAATGAATAAATGTAATTATGTTATATGTATTTGGAATTCCAATCTGAATCTTGCCTAGAAAATCAGCTCATACTATGTTCATGAGATAGTAGTAGAAATATTCAGAGGAAACATCTGCACAATATTCATATGTACTTGTATGCATACAAGTCTTTCACAGGTCAAGAAAAAGAAAACTTCTCATATGCAAACCTCATTTGTTGTACCCTCGTCATCTTTGTATCCAAGTGCTTCCAATATTTCATGAATTGCAGTCAAATCCATTCTGGAACAAGCTTCACCCAGGGGAGAAAGTGAAAGTGATTCTATTGAGGATGCACCACCATGAGGGATATCCATCAAAACATAAGAAGGGACCTACAGGATACATCATGTAGATCTTTATAATGGATCTAAAAGCAAGATTCTAAACTAATTTCTAAAACATATTGATAGCACAGAGATGCACCTCGAGTAAGCATAGTGTAACTTGCAAGATAGAAAAACTCCATAAAACCAAACTATTAAAGGTGAGCAAAAATTCAGTTAAACCGAATAAATCGACCGAACCAACCGAATTTAAAAATTTGATTCGGTTATTTCGGAATTTCGATTATTTTTTCTAAAAAAAATAAGTTAATTCGGTTCAATTTTGGTTTTAAAATTTCTTATTTAGTTAAACTGAATAAACAAATAATTAAAATAAAAAAATAATTTATAAATTCTTAAATAAGTAAACTTATAAATCTCTAACTAATTGGTAAATTTTTCATAATATTTAAAAAATTTGATTCTTTCGGTTAATTCCGTCGAAAACCAAATTAATCGATATTTTAACGGTTTGATTTGTTCGGTTTTTATTTGAAAATTCGGTCAGTTTGGTTAGTTCAAAAAAAAATCGGTTCGGTTCAATTTCGATTAATTTGGTTCAGAATCGAATTCGGTTTTAACCGAATACTCAGCCCTAACAACTATGAGTAGGAGAAATGTGCACCAAGATTATTTTTTCTAAAATAATAAAAAAAACTTTAAAACATCAAGCTTATTTGTTAGTTTGATCAACAACAAAGTACAAGTGCAAGGGGTCAAAGACAGACAAAACCCCATCATGAAAGCCAAACGGAAAGAGAAAATGGGGGAGTTGCTCACTTCAGTCTCCTTCTGGAGTGGAGTTAATGCATGTACTATTGACCTCACATTAGGGCGTTCACGTTGTTCATATTGTAGGCACCTTGAAGCTAATCGTACTAATTCAGTCCCATCTTCATCTGAGAATTGCCCTTCCAAACAAGAGTCTGTCAGACTATTGAAATTACGATCTCGTATCAAGTCAAGGGCCTGCAAGAAAATCTCTGGACAAATTTAGATACAACAGATACACATAAGCCAAAAAAAATCGTGTGCAACAATATAAGAACCTTATATTCCCATTACTAAATGGACATAAGTTGGATTTTCTGCTTGGATTAGCTATAATCATACCAATGCCATCCTTCTTTGCTCAAATATCAAATGCATCAGAACTAAAGGACAAATTAGATTTGAATTTGGGGCTGAATGTCTCAGCCAGACAATGGCTCAGGCATATAACAAGTTAAGAAGAGACGCCTGAAGGCTTAAATTAGAAAATGTAAATGACCTAAAGTCAATAAGCTCTACTAATCTAATTAAGTTGACATTTTAGGTTGGGGAGTTAGTCATGATAAAGATGAAGCTCAGACAGCCCACGGAATGAACAAATGCAAAGTGCTTTCACTTGATTTCAATTATGCAGCACAAAATTCTATAAGAAGTTTTCCTTTCATGAAGGTCATATTACTTGAAATATCTCAAGGTTCTATAACTAAAGGAGAGTTATCATTCACTCCCATTATGCTAGGTTGAACTGATCCTTGCAAAAATCAAAGTCAAGTGAGCTGACGAGGGACAAGGCTGGATGAAATCAAATTGACAGCTTCTTAGGGTCTTTTTGTCCAGGTGCAGGTAGTCTAAATTTTCACAAACATGTTTATTTCACTGGATCTCTCTCCGAAACAATGAGTTACGCCTTTTCGTATGGGTCAGAACTTACCCAACAAGAAATCATGCTACATTAGGATCATTATAGTTACAACAACTACAAACTGAGGTTTCAGTCATCGACTCTCTATGACAATGTCTCAGGCCTAGTTATTGCCATCCCTTTGTGAAGAAGTCCTCCTCTCTGAAGTTACAGGTCATTTAATTGAGTTCCTTAAAGAGAGTTGTCTTGTGCCCTTAGTATTCACTACCTAGACATTTGTATTAATTTTAGGTACGTCCTTTGATCGAAAGTTAAACTCTACTACAACCAAAGTCAAAGTAGACCCCAAATGAGAAAATAACATGTGACTCAGATCAAGTTGACCCTCCTCTACTTTGTAATTCTTCACCTACAACCACTAAACTTCCTTCAGTATTAATATGCACCCTAGTGTCATTGACTCACTTTTAGATAGTCATCAACGGAAAAGAATGACAGTGTTCCTGAGCATTAAGTCCACAATTTGTGATAGATAGCATCAAGGTTTAAAATCTCGACCTGTGCCGAGGTTTCAATTCTGGACCGGAATGATACGGTTTCGGTATCGTATCATGTCGTACCGATATAATTTCAGTATTTTTAAAATTTTAAATATAAATGTATATTAATTTTATTAATATTTGATTATTAAATATGCTTTATATGTTGAGATATTGAATTTATATTTCAATATTTTCTCATAAGATAATGTCTATTAAATTGTTATCAAAAATATTTTTTAAAAAATAATTTTTAAAATTCAAATTATAAAATCATTTGAAAGGTTAAAAATAATTATAAAATTATTTGAAAATCTTCAATTATTTTTTTGAATGTATTTGTAAATTTTTAATTTTAAAAAATTTATTTGAAATGTTTAAGAATTATATTTTCTTTAAATTTTTAGATTATTTTAAATTTATATTTAATTTTAAAATTTTTTTTAATTATTTTATAAAATTTTTATTACTTTTTAAAATTATTTAAAATTTTTGAAATAATTTTTAATATTTTATAACTATTAATAATAGTTTATTTTTAAAAAATACATATTTAAAAAATAAAAAATTACTAAACCAAAAAAAAAAAAAATCGCGGCTGCAATAACTCGTAGAGGTCGTCACTGTCAAGCAACTTTGAAATTCCAGAAAAATTCCCCTTTCTTTTCCGGAGGCTTCTCATTAAATAGAATTGCTTTACAATTTATCTTTAGTAACAAAGTAAATATGGCTACCATATTAATTACAGATTAATTACAGATAATCTAATTTAAGTATGTACTAATTGCAAATAATCTACTCTAGGTAATAATATATACACAGCACAATTATGGCAAAGTAAATTCCATATTTGATAGGTCATAATATCTGCCATTGATATCCCCCCTCAAATTGATGTTGGATGATCAACAAGCATCAATTTGTCAATAAGAAAGTGATGACGGTGTCGGGAGAGAGCTTTAGTAAACACATCAGCAATTTGGAATTCGGTGGTTATATGTGGAAGAGTGATGACACAAGCATCATATGCTTCACGAATAGAATGACAATCTACTTCGATGTGTTTAATGCGTTCGTGAAATACTAGATTAGCAGCAATTTAAATAGCACTAGTATTATCTGCATGAAGTGGAGTAGGCTCAAGTTGGGGAAACCCAAGTTCACCCAACAGTCCCCGAAGCCAAACTATTTCAGAACAAGCAGAGGACATAGCGCGATACTCTGATTCTGTGGAAGACTTAGACACCCGATCTTGTTTCTTACTTTTCCAAGCAATAAGAGAGGTACCCATAAACATGCACCAACCTGTAACTGAGCGTCGAGTATCAGAACAACCAGCCCAATCAGCATCACTATACGCAACCAAACGAATAGGAGAGCCCACAGAGAAGAAAAGTCCCCGGGAAGAAGTGCCATGCAAATAGCGAATAATGCGTCGAACTGCAGCCAAGTGAAGATGTGTAGGTGCTTGTAGAAATTGACTAACTTGTTGAACAGAAAAGGCAATATCAGGCCGGGTAATAGTCAGATAGTTCAAGCTCCCCACTAGTTGTCTATATAAAGAGGGATCTGAGAGAAAATCACCCTCATCACGGCGATATTTAACGTTCACCTCTAAAGGATGATCAACAGAACGACCATCCTGCAGACCAGCCAAAGCCACTATCTCCTGGAGATATTTATGCTGGTGTAAGAAAATTCCAACTGGAGTAGAGTGCACCTCAAGCCCCAAAAAATAGTGTAAAGATCCCAAGTCTTTCATATGAAAAGACCCTTGAAGATGCTCTTGAAGCTGAGAAATTAAGACAGAGTCGGACCCCGTAATAACAATATCATCAACATATACCAGGAGCAAGACGATTCCTTTCGCAGTTTTGCACAGGAATAAAGAAGAATCATACTGACTTTGGACAAAAGAGAAGCTAATAAGCGTAGAGCGAAACTTGTCAAACCAAGCACGTGGAGCCTGCTTCAAACCATAGAGTGAACGTTTTAGTTTGCAAACATCAGAAGAGGGTGTAGAAAATAACCCTAATGGTGGAGTCATATAAATTTCTTCCTTAAGATCTCCGTGCAAAAAGGCATTTTTCACATCCATTTGTCGTAATGACCATCCCTTGGAAGCAGCAATAGCTAGGATAAGTCGCACTGTCATCATCTTAGCTACAGGAGCAAATGTCTCCTCATAATCCACTCCATACTCCTGGCGATTACCAAGGGCCACCAGCCTTGCTTTATATCTATCAATTGAGCCATCAGATCGTAGCTTAATAGAATATACCCATTTACAACCAATGGGCTTAGCACCATTTGGGCAAGGAACAATATCCCAAGTGTGATTCTCCTGAAGAGCCTGAAGTTCTTCCTGCATAGCTTTAACCCAACATGCCTGCTTAGTCGCATGCGAATAAGAGGTAGGAACTGTAGTATCAGCTAAAGTGGCAGAAAAACCATATTTATCAGGAGGATGACGAGTGCGAGAGGATTTCCGAAGAACCATTGGATTAGGATCGGGAAGAGTTTGAGTTTGTGATGGTGAGACTTTTCGCCGTTGATATATAACGCCAGGTATAAAACGATCAGTTGATGGTGAGATATCCTCAAAATGAGGAAGAAGAATACTTCCAGAAGGAGAAACATGTTGCGGAAAATAATACTCATGCTCAAAGAAAATCACATTTCGGGAAATACGCAAACGATTAGCAATCGCATCATAACATAGAAAACCTTTTTGAGCATTGTTGTAACCCATAAAAGCACACCGTACGGATTGAGCTGTAAGCTTGTGACGCTCATGAGAAGGCAAGTGGACAAAACAAACACACCCAAATGTGTGCAACATGTGATAATCAGGATGCATACCAAAAAGACGATAGTAAGGAGAATCAAAATTCAGTTGTTGAGAAGGCAACCGATTAATCAAATACACAGCAGTAGACAAGGCTTCCACCCAAAATATAGGCGGAACTGAGGACTCTAGGAGTAGTGTGCGTACCATATCCAACAAGTGACGATGTTTTCGTTCAGCCACCCCATTTTGTTGGGGAGTATAAGGACATGACCGTTGTGATAAAATACCTTTGTTTTGCAAAAGGGCTTGAAATTCATGTGATAGATACTCACCACCATTATCAGATCGTAAAATCTTAATGCACGTAGAGAATTGTGTCTCAATAAAAGCCAGAAATTTTTGAAAAACAGTGAACACCTCAGCTTTGCTACGTAGAAAATATATCCACGTGAATCGACTATAGTCATCAATAAACGTCACAAAATATCTATACTGTGCATGGGAAGTAACTGGAGTAATGCCCCAAACATCACTATGTATTATCTCAAAGCATGTCTTAGCACGACCACCATGAGTAGGAAAAGGTAAAACTTTACTTTTCCCAAGTTTACAAGTAGTGCAAGCAAGAGGTAATTGATGTTTAAAAGACTGAATGTTGTCACCAAGAAAGTCATTCTTCATTAAATTAGATAAAATCTCATTATTCGGATGACCCAATCGTTTATGCCAAACATCGGCCTTATTTGTAGTAACAATAGAAGAGAAGGACAAATTTCTAGGAATAGAAAACTGCAACGGAAATAATCTTCCCACTTTAGGCCCCTTCGCGATCACCTGACCCGACACCTGATCCTGTACAATACAACCATCACGAGAGAAATGTACATCACAGTGATTATCAACCATCTGACCAACAGAAATTAGATTTGTAGACAACCCAGGAGAGATAAATACATGACTAAAAGAAGACCCTATATCACCAATGGCTGTAATTGGAAGATTACTGCCATTAGCAATCTGAATATTTTGTGAGCCATTATACTGTCGTACATTATGCAACAGATCAGGTGACCCAGTCATATGATTGGACGCCCCAGAATCAACAATCCACGAAGAAGAAGTATTCATACCTTGGCCCTGAAGTGTAAGAGTAGAAAAGGTTGTGAGAATCATCTGTTGGACCATCTCTGGCGTAAGAACAGATTGATTGGTGCCAGTGACTGTAGATGTAGGACCAATAACATTAAGATTTGGAACAACAACTTTGAAAAGCTTAGATCCGTCGATTTTTCGAACGTGTAGGGCACTCCTTGATAATGTGCTCATGTTGCTTACAGTAGTTGCAGAATTTCCTACTGCAGTTGCGAGCAATATGCCCAAACTCCTTACAACTATAGCACTGCAGTTGATCCTTACCACGGTTCCTCCCTTGAGCAGCATAAGCAACATTGATAACTGCAGATTTTTCTTGTGATGCACCTAGAACAGCTTGGGATCTTTGTTCTTCACGCAACAATTCTCCAAGACATATATTCAAAGAAGGAACTGGATTTCTATTTAGCAATCCAGCCCGAGCAACATCAAAGTCTGATCTCAATTTCATTAAAAACTGATCATGTTTACTAACTTCATGAATTGCCTGAATACTAGCTAAGGCCTCCTTTGATACTTTTGAATATATAATATTAGAATATTCGCCCCAAAGATTAAGAAATCCAGAATAATATTGCTCAATAGAAAGATCACCTTGACTGAAGTTACCAATCACAAGCTCTAGTTGGAATCGTCTTGCAGTATTATCTTGATGGTATATTCGTTTCAGGTAATCCCACATCTCCTTAGCCGTATTAAAAGAACGTAAATTGTTCACCATATGAGCTTCGATGGATCCGAGAAGGCAAGAGATAATTCAGGCATCCTTTGTCTCCCATTGACCAAGGTCCTTAGCGTTTTCATGAGCCATTAACGACCCATCAATGTGACCACAAAGCTCCTTCCCTTTCAGAAACATCCGAAACTGAAATTCCCATGTAGCATAATTCTTTCCGGTAAATTTGATAGGCAAAGTCTCCGTAGCCATCCGAAAAATAGAAATCTTAATCCAAACTCTCAATCACAAGTTAATCAACCGAAAAAAAAAATTCCAGAAAATTGTTGAGTGGAAATCAACCAAAAGCAAACCAGAGAGCTTTTATCTAGTTTCTTAGAGTTGTTTATGTTATGAGTTAGCAGTGAGTGTTATGTGTTAACAATCTTAAATTTAATGATGAGTTCATTTAGTTCATTTAACGATGTATTCATTTAATGATGTTCATGTAGGATCGTTGAGAGCGCTAGAGGGGGATGAATAACGCTATCAGTAGCATTTTCCTTTTTCATAAATTCATTCATAAATTCGATCAGAGTAAAGAAAATTGTAGCAGAAAATGTTAAGCACAAAGACTCACAAAGACAAGGGTATTTTTTACTTGGTTCACAACCACAGGCTGCTACTCCAAGGCTCACGATCATTTGATCATTTACATTGGACAATCCACTAAGTAACTCCCCTCTTATGAAAGGGAGTTTATCTATTATAAAATATCAAAACAGTAAAAATATTACCATCCTTAGAAATCAAGTACAGAATCAAATAAGTATTACCAAAGTAAAAGATTTGCAGAATTTCTCGTGCAACATTTCGGCGTTACGACAATGTTCCTAGGTGTGTCTTCACGCGTAGACAGTCGTCAGTTGTCTTTGAGTTGATGTTCTGAGGGGTCTCTCTCGAAGCTCTTATATAGGGCTTTCCGGGTGCCTGGAACTCTTTCTAGGCGCCTCTACGTTGTTCGTCGATCCACCATCGGCGCTGTTGACTCAGCCCTTCCAGGCGCCTGTATCCCTTTTTGAGTGCCTGAATGCTGACGTGGAGGTTCCGGATGAACTTTAACTTCTGCAATGCTTATCTAAATCTGGGCGCTTGGAACCACTCCGGTGGCTTGGAAGCTGAGGTGTCCCGACCACTGGGACTCCTCCATCTCACTACTTTACTAGCCCGGTTCCGCTGATGTCCGGTCACCTGGATCAAATCTGGGCACTTGGACTTCGGTCACCTGGATCAAAGTTCCCATCCCTCTTTTCATGCATTACAAGTTAGCACAAAACAAAGATAACATGAAGGAGTTAAACAGTTTTGCAACTGTTTATGGTCTTAACTAGGGGTGCAAACAAATCGAGCCGGCTAGCGAACTTTTCGAACCAGTTTGAATAATATTTGATTCGTATTCGAAATTATCAAATTCGAGCAAAACTCAAACATGTTCGATAATTTTTTGAACCGAATTCGAATTTATAATATTATGTTTGACTATTCACGAGCCACTCACGAGCTTTTATTTAATTTTATTATATATTTATTATATTATTTAAACTCGAATAGTTTGAATCGAACTCGAATAATTTAAGGTATTTCAAACTAAAGTTTGATTTTTCTCGAATTAAGGTTCGAATAATTCGAATCAAACTCGAGCTCGAATCATATTTCGAATCAAACTTGAGCCAAAATTATTGATATTTTCAAAATTTGAATCGAATTCGAATATCATATATATGTTTTGAGCTTGAATTCAAATATTAATATTTTTATATTATTCGATTCGATTCGACTCGTTTGCACCCTTAGTCTTAACTTCAAATTTTTAATGAAATCCTAGGTTAGATCGACGCCTACTGTTCCCACACTGGGAACGCACCCTTATCCACTCCACTCAGAAGAATTTATCTGTTTGCTAACAAGTCCTCCAGACTTGTTAGACTTTCTACTTAGCCTCGATTCTCGACCCCCAAGATTTGCTTCTAGACATCTGGTCCACCTTCATCTCTGGTCCACCTGACCTGTCTGGACTTCCACTGCCATGCATCTACCACCTGACCTGCCTGGACTTTCATGGTGCCTTGATCCAAGACTTCTGCCTAGTCCTCTAGACCAGGACTTCAACTGCCTAACCTCCAGCCAGGACTTTCCATTGCCTAGTTTTCACTAGGACTCCCATTACCTAGTTTCCACTAGGACTTGCCTGTGCCTAGCCTCAACTAGGACTTTCCTATGCTCCCTGCACACATAGATCAACACGTTAGAAATCACCACACACTTAACTTGAACCTTTTGCCATCATCAAAACTAAGGTTCGATCATCTGGTTCTCCTTGCACCAACAATCTCCCCCTTTTTGATTATGACAACCTGAGTTTCAAGTTAAGAAAAAGACATGTCTGAATGAATGCAATGCTATTCAATTCATGTATGTGATAACAGTTATGCATAAGTATGTAGCATGATATAGCATGATTATCTATCTCCCCCTGCTTTCAGGACTCCCTCTGAATTTATACTTGAGAAAACAATCAGGTTTTTAAAATTCTTTTGTATGTTTGTACTCTCTCCTTGAACTTGATATGGTTTAGTTTTGATCAATTTGATACAAAACTATTCAAGTCCCTTTCTTAAAAACACTTTTGAAGATGTAAAAATTTAAAATTTTTTGAAATCATAAAATCATTTAAACTTGAAATCTATATATCTCTTCCCCTTTGATATAATCAAAATATAATAAGCATATAGGTTTGAGTCCAAGCATGTTATCTTAAAAGAAAATACTTAGACAAAAAAATTTATCTGTGGAACGCATGTCCAACTTAGGCTTTAGCTATCAAGAAATAGTAGCTTGACATAGTTAGTCAAGTTTAAGTGTATCATTCCATTTAGATTATGCTAGGAACACTTGATTTATAATCTATGTTTATAGCCCAAATTTTGGTTTGATGCACAGACATAAGCATCTAAAACTTAGGCTAGAATCCTATGCATCTCACACCATTCTAGATTTCACAATACACAATTAAGTTAGCTAATGTGCTTTGTGAGATGCTTAACAAAGATCTATAGGTTCATGCTTTCTAGGGGAGAATTCTAGTCTAAGACTAAAACATTCCTTTCATTTGCTTTAAAATTCAAAATTTGAAAGTAAATTTTTCAAAAGGAAAAATAAACTTTTTAAAACATTTTTGAAAAACTAAGTAATAGTAGATTAGAAGACATGAGTTTTTGAAAATCCAATATTTTCCCTTAGTCTACCAAGTATAGTAAGAGAATTTTAACAAAAGTGTTGGAATGCAAAACTAAATTGATAATATTGAAAAAGTGTGCAACAAAGTCAGTAGGTTAGTATATGTTCAATCAAAACTATATCTACTGAGGGGTGGTGGTAGATGACCCATGCTCCAAGATCTAAACATGTCCATCATTTGAATATGTCTGTCCATCATCTCAGCATGTCTAGCTAGACTCCTCTCCTCTTGACTGTCTAATCGACTGATCATAGTTTGCTGCAAACTCTGAACTGTCTCCTTGAGTCTAGTCAATCTCTGATCTGTGGTAAATGGAGGTGGAGGTGGGGGAAGTTGAATTAGATCCTCGAAGTCAAACCCCCAGGACAATTTACCACAGATCAGGACAATTTAATTAAGGTAAAATTTACCACAGATCAGAGTTGAATTAGATCCTCTAAGTAAAATTTAATTAAGGTAAAATTTATTAGAGATTTGGTAAAATTTAATTAAGGTCAAATTTATTAGAGATTTGGTAAACTTAATTATGGTAGAATTAATTTAAGATTTGGTAAACTTAATTAATATAAATTAATTTTAATTAAATTAAGGATTAACATTTTACATTTAATTAACTTTTAATTAATTTCCATTTTAATAATTAATTAAATTCCATTTTAATTGATTAATTAATTTTAATTCATTTATGTTTTAACTGATTTTAATTAAATTAACTTATGCTTAATTAATTGATTAATTGAGTTTTTATGAATTGATTAATTAATTTACATTTAATTGTTTTAATCATCTTACCCATTTCTAGATGATCGCACAGTTAATCCTATGAGTTGTGTGAGATGATTTTTTAATTTTATCTTAATTAAGGAATTAATTTCTTGTTATCTATCATTTGATTAAACTTGTGTTAGATTTAAGTTCCGTTCGATTCACTAAACATACATTTCAAGAGTCAGCTTCCAAGCGGTGGCGAGGCATAAAGACCTTCTTAGTTATCGGATTAACGACCACTTTCTAAGATAAAGCTGAATCAGAAAATCATATATTTAGCTAATCTAGGGATAAACTTTGATCTAACTAGTCTAGGATGTGGCGAGGTAGCTTCGGCTAGTTCGACTTAGCTAAATAGACCATGTAAGGTACACCTTACCCACTTAACTACTTAAACTAGGTTTCCCTAATGTACTATCATCTCGTCCCACCCTGATACTATGTTGGGCAAGTGTTAATTAAATTTTTTAGTCCTTACCTAGCCTAGGTTGGTCTAAAAGCAGAAATTAAAAAATAAGAAAATAAAAAATGAAGACGGTTAATTCAATTATGTGTGGTTTTAGATCCCCTGGATCACGACCCTTATTGGGTCTGATCAAATAATGTATTTGATCCTTGGGGACCTATAATTGGTTCGATCAAATTGGATTAATCAGTTTAGATTTGGGAACTCATGTTTGGACTCTTGGTTTCTTGGGTCTATGCAATAATGTCAAGTATGTTCTATGCTTAACTTTGTGTCCAATCCCATCAATTGTATCCAGCCCTTTAGTTTTCAAAAATCATGTTAAGATACTTGGAACCTAAGGTGAATTTTTGAAGGGATCTTTTCAGATCGTCAACCTGAAGTTTCAATTGGGAGTTCTCTTCCTCAAGTTTAACTTGAGTTGAGTCCCCAACTTGAATGACTTCAGTTGGCGGTCTGGAGTTGACTTTCTCCTTAAAGAGTGCTACCTCCTCTTCGAGCGATTCAACACGAGCATTGAATTTGACTAATTTCTTTGTTAAACTAAAATAATTGAGTATAACTTATCAACACTTATAGTGGTATTGGAATTTTCGAAAACGCATGCGGATCTGTGGCTTGAGCTTGAGTCTATATCTGACTCGCTGTCGATTTCTATTGGTTCATCCGGAGCCGGAAGCGCAAGAAATTTCGTGGTTGGTTATTCTTTTGACTCTTCTGACGAGGATTCATCCCACATTACTTTGAGTGTCTTCTTTCTTAATTTGTGCTCCTTCTTTTGATTTGGACACTCTGATCTGAAGTGACCTTTCTCCTTGCACCCGTAGCAAGTGAGCTCCATTTTGCTGATAGAAGGTTTGTTGGAATTTGACTTTTGAACCACCTTCTTTACTTTCGATTTCTTTATGCTATGCTTCTTCCGCAGCATCTTTCGAACTAAGTTCACAAGTTCTGTTGTAACATCGTCGTTACTCTCGAAATCTAATGATGCATCAGACTCTTTATCTGTCTGCTTTTTGGACCTTCTTTCTTTGGTTGGTCCTGCAATTAGTCCTCCCCAGAGAACAGAGGTGGTCTTGCTGTACTGAATACTTTTTAATAGGCCATTTGAATCTAGCACAAATAAATAAACAACAAAATTGTTCCAAGACTTGCTCTTGGATTAGCAGTGCGGGAGAAAGATGAAATAAATCAACGAAAATTCAGAAAACTTGCTCGACCAATGGTTGCACTATGTTCGAGCGCCCCTTGCTCTGATACCAATTGTAGGATCGTTGAGAGCGCTAGAGGGGGTGAATAGTGCTATTAGTAGCGTTTTCATTTTTCATAAATTCGTTCATAAATTCGATCAGAGTAAAGTAAATTGCAACGAAACATATAAAGCACAAAGACTCACAAAGACAAGGATATTTTTTACTTGGTTCACAACCATAGGTTGCTAGTCCAAGGCCCACGATCATTTGATTGTTTATGTTAGACAATTCACTAAGTAACTCCCCTCTTACGAAAGGGAGTTTATTGATTATAAAATATCAAAACGGTAAAAATATTACCATCCTTATAAATCAAGTATAGAATCAAATGAGTATTACCGAAGTAGAAGATTTGCAGACTTTCTCGTGCAGCACTTCGACGTTACGACAACGTTCCTGGGTGTTCCTTCACGCGTAGATAGTCATCAATTATCTTTGAGTTGACGTTCTGAGGAGTCTCCCTCGAAGCTCTTACATAGGGCTTTCCGGGCGCCTAGAACCCTTTCTAGGCACATCCACGCTGTCTGCTGATCCATCAGCGGCGCTGCTGACTCAGAACTTTCAAGCGTCTATATCTCTTTTCGGGCACCTGTATGCCGACGTGGATATTCTAGATGAACTTTGACTTCCACAATGCTTATCCAAATCTGGACACTTGGAACCACTCCGGGCGCTTGGAAGCTGAGGTGTCCCAACCATTGGGACTCTGCCATTTCACTGCTTTGCTGACCCGGTTCCGCTGACGTCCAATCACCTGGACCAAATTCGGGCGCCTGGACTCCGGTCGCTTGGATTCCAGATAAGGGCGTCTAGAATTAAAGTTCCCACTCCTCCTTTCCTGCATTACAAGTTAGCACAAAACAAAAATAACAGGAAGGAGTTAAACAGTTTTACAACTGTTTATAGTCTTAACTTTAGATTTCCAGTGAAATCTTAGGTTAGACCGATGCCTACTATTCCCACACTGGGAGCGTGACTTTACCCACTCCACTCGAGAGAATTTACCTATTTTCCAGACTTGTTAGACTTTTTGCTTAGCCTCGATCCTCGGTTCCCCAGGATTTGCTGCTAGACATTTGGTCCACCTAGACCTACCTAGACTTTCTACCAAACATCTGATTCACCTGATCTGTCTGGACTTCCCCTGCCATGCATTTGGTCCACCTGATCTGCCTGAACTTTCACCTGGTGCACTTGATCCGCTAAGACTTCTACCTAGTCCTCCAGACCAGGACTTCCACTGCCTAGCCTCCAGCCAAGACTTTTCATTGCCTAATTTCCACTAGGACTTCCATTGCCTAGTTTCCACTAGGACTTGCCTGTGCCTAGCCTTAACTGGGACTTTCCTATACTCCCTGCACACTTAGATCAACATGTTAGAAATCACCACACACTTAACTTGAATCTGTTGTCATCATCAAAATTAAAGTTCGATCATCTGGTGCTCCCTGCCCCAATAGTTCATTTCATGATTTGTTCGACTCTTACTAGTTCTGGTATTAGTGATGAAGTTTAGCCTACTCGAGTTTGGTTCCGTTTCAGGTTTCGACCCTCGGTGCGAATAATGAATGGAGGAGAAACGCTTCACACGTTTTAGTCATGTGTATTTAATTTCTCATAAATATGAAGATTAGATTATTTCAAACATTATATGAACGCACCCTACACACTGGTATATTTGTCAGAAGGCAAAATATAATGATAAAAAAATTATTAGACAGCGTCCTCTCAAACTCTTCTAGATATGGTTTGGTCAATGATAGCTCAAGCTAATTTATCAATTTTCTATTGGGGAGATGCTTTATTAGTAGCAACCTATATACTTAACCGTGCCTTCTACTGTTACTTCTACACCTTATGAACACTGGACAGGCAGAAAATTGATGTGAGACCTTGGAGGTCAGCTCTGTTCATGATAGTACTCACAAATATGAAAAATTAGGACCTAGGGGTATAAAGTGTATCTATATTAACTCTAAATGTTATGTTTTCATTGGTGAGCAACAAGATAGAACTAGGATATTCCTAACTAGAGGTGACATTGATAAAACTATTCTATTTGAGGAGGATTATGCTTCTTCAACCCAGTTGATTTATCAATTAATAAGATGATTTCTGCTGCAAAGAAGTAGTCGTAAAATTATTCCTCAAAAAATATTTGATATTGTGTTTTGACGATTCAAACTGTTGTGGATGAATGTTCAATTAGAGAAAAATGGAAAGTTGTAATGGATGAAGAAATGAGGTCACAAGTTTGAAAATTAGTCGATCTTCCTCTTGGCCCAAGGGCTATTGGGAATAAATGAATTCAATTGTTCTTCTTGTACAAAAGGTATTGATTTTCTTCATTTTAGCTACGACTTTTACTGATTTGTTATATTATTGTAGAAGGTTATATTGCTGCAGATCAAGAGAATAAAATGTGTAGACTTAAAAAGTGTTGAAGCAAGCATCAAGATAATGGAACATAAGATTTAATGAAATCATTTTTATTTATTCAATGAAGATCATTATGTTTTCTTGAGAAAGAAAGAAGGAAAGTTATTTTATCATTATATGCTAATAGCCAAAAATGAAGTTTATGTTAAAAAATGTGGCTTTCATATATGAGAGAAGTTGAGTACATTTTAGGAGTGAAAATCATAAGAGATCGATCAAAAAGACTTTTGTTTGTTTCAAGAGGCTTATATCACTAAGATGATTTGATGTCTAATTGATGTCCTATAGCAAAAGGTGTTTGTGTCATAAGACTTTTTCTGCCATTGGTAGTTTGATGTACTATGTTATATACACGTCTTGATATTGACTATGTTGTTGGCTTTGTTAGTCGTTTTCAAACCCAAGATTGAAACACTAAAGCGGTTATTCAGGGTTTATTGTCTCTGTTTCCAAGAATCTTATGCCTATCAGATTGGGCGCATAATGATAGAAAATCCACATCTGTAGGTCTGGTGTTTTGCTTGACCGATGAAGAAGCCTAAGAAGGTTTTTGAAGCATTTGAAGATCAATTATTTTTATTAAAAGCAAGCACATAGTGTTAACTTTATGGGATATCATTGCTAAGAAAAAGATAATTCTTTATATCTCTACACGTGTTATGCTTGAGGACCCTTTTACCAAGTCATTGATTAGAGAGTCATTTCAAGGACATGTTCTGATTTGGAGAATTAACATATTATAAAATAATCAAATATTATAAGATGTTTATTTATGAAATGTCATGTGGATATATCTGTGGTGTTGGTTGTTGGTAGATTGATATTGATCCTCTCACATGGAAATCATATTTATTTATTTATAGTTACGGGGCCCAAACCTGTAAGTTGGATGCCTTCAAGATGAGATCATTTGTGAATTAATAATGATCGGAGTAAATGAACTCACCATTTACTAAATCTACAAGAAGCCAAATTAGAGTTCATGAGTTGATTTAGGATTAGACATTGGGAATGTCTAGATCAAAATCTGTACGATGTTTGAAAATAGCATGCACTCTTTATTAGTAAAGAGAATAACATCGTAATATATGATTCATACCACATATACAATAGCGATAATAAAGGTAGTAGGAGAATGGATCCCTGCTTCACTACTATGTGAGACCTTTGAGATTATGAGTTAGTATCGATTTTACCCTAAGTGACTATTTAGTTGTCTTCTTGAAGTTTTAATCAGGGTCTGCTACTTTAGCATATATCCTATTGACTGTGTGTGATTCGGTCTGTAGAACATAACTAGGAAAGCGACTAATTAAAATGAATAGATTTTAATTAAAAAGGAATATTAAAATAGATTTACATCTTTGACATTTATTCACTGGTCGACCAATTATATTTTTATTGAGTACATAAAATGTAATTGTGAATAACTGTATTGAATAAAGATATTGTGAACATGCTTTTGACATAATAGTCATTATAAGGGATTAGAGATGTTTATATTGATGTAAATGATTTAATCTAGGTTAAATGTAAGATGTTGACGTCCCCAATTTATTTGAAAGAGCGGCTATGTAAAGTGTAACAACTTTCTTAGCATTAATCGCTCAGAATGGTTGCTGTCACACGAACTATTTTTCTTGATATCTGAATTGGATGTCCTATTTGGTTTTTGTGACTAATTAGTCTTTGTGGCTATATGATCTTTGTGGTTTGATTTGGATGAGTGGGAGATGTTAGTAGTGGGGGTAGTGGAAAACGTGAGCAATATATTAATAAAATTGCCCACTTGCCTCATGAGTTATCCTACTACTCTCCCTTGTTTATAATCGAGTGCGTCCAAGTTCTGGAGGGAAGGGGCTGCAGAATTTTTTCGAAAGCTATGTGTTTTATGGGATTTGGTTCGTGAATAACCAAAGATTATTCGATACATCTTTCTGACAATAAGTATGAAGAACAAGATCGACAAAGAATCGCTGTAAGTGTTTACCATTTTTGTTTGATAATTCATGCATTCAAATCTACAGATCGAAAGGTCAACTTAGGAAATTACATCTTTTCCAAGTGCTTCCTTGGTTGTTGTGTGTTGCTGGCCTCCTCCCTTTCCATTATTGTCTAGAAAATTAGTACTATTCTTAATTATACATTATAAATTTAAAGAAACCTCGAGTTTTATTCGAGGGGAGTCTAATTTTACAACTACAAGTATAAAGGTAAAAGGCACGACAAGTAGGCCGTATTATGAATTACAACATGCACACACACATATAATCCAATTACATTGGATAAAAGGGGTCATAACCATGCACCATGACATACATCATTCGTAATAGATCTTAATCCTGTACTATAGCATACTTTTATTATGATTCTAAACAACGATTTATGAGCCACAACCTTACGGCAGTCCCGCTCATAAGGTCATGAAAGATTTGTCGAACAAAATTAGACTATAGCACACATTCATATTACGTATGAAGATGCTATAATCCTTTAGTTTGATCAACATAAACTGTTTACTCGACAAAACCACTCATACAATCATGCAAATCATAAAAAAAAACACATGCTTGTTATCTATATCAAATATGAAACATAACTAAAATGATGTATGCGCTTTCCAAGTGGCTCTGAAACCACTGTAGGGATCTTTTATGAAAAATAATAAATAAACATAGCAGAACAAAATCTATTCCTCCAGAGATCCATATGAATATAGTATACATGTTTAATCGAGTTGTTACTTTTGTTGCGTGAACGGAACAATCCCGACAGTAACTTGATTTGGTAGATCTCAGCACGATCAAAATGATCATGCCTGTTTGGTATCCACACTAACACATCCTTCGTTTGTCGCACGAACTTAGCCTTCGAAGAAAAATCACCTTTGTTGTGCTAACAGCTTGGATGGTTTTGCCAAGAGTAGAAGAAGAGGAGACTAGAAGTGATCATCCACCAAATGCATAAAATTAGCCTTTTGTACTCATCCAATGAATACAAAGGTCATCCAATGAATATAAAGATCTAATGAATACCAATGAATATAAAGAGTCATCTAATGAATACAAAGAGTCATCCAATGAATACAAAAAGTTTTTACCTTTTGCTCTCCTTTTCATCAATACTCCATTAATCTCTATTAATGGATATTAATCCTCTTTAGTGGTTGAGTCTAATCCAATGACTCTAATTTAGAATTAGACTCAATCCAATAATCCAATAGTTGGATTCATTTAAGTCTAACTCAATGAGTCTAACTCGGATTAGACTTAATCTATAATCTTAGGGTCCATCATATTTTAGTTAAACTAAAATATACTCATCTTCAAATCAACATGTTCTTTGTGTGTGACCCAATAGGTTCTCATAACATTGATAATATATCTAAAATAATATTTTAGATACATAAGTAATAAGTAGCATCTAGCAATGCATCATTGTTACCCAAGTGATGAGAATGTTGAGATCCGACCTAACCTTTCTATGTCTATTATCTTGTATAACTTGGTCCTTCTATCATCGATATCTAGATTGATCCATGAGGCATAGACCTGTCATCCCCTTATCAATCTTTGTGTTTTTTGATCTCTAAGTAAACTCACTTGACCAAATGAGTTCAATATCTCATATTGACTTATTTGAACATAGTCATGTATTTTAGTAGTCCTACTTAATCAAGATGTCCACAGATATCACTTCCGTCATATGGAAAGGATAAATCCCATCTACATCACTCACACTCCTCCGTATAATTTAATGCATACCCAGTGATCGACTTTATAATCCACCTTATTACAAGTGATCTTTGTCGATATTAAAGTACACAACTCCTTATGTAGGGAATCATAGTGACTTTAGGTTTAAGAACTATTTATACTAATATTAACTATGAGAATATTTATGACACTCATATAATGATCCATGAAACATTCTCATGGCAGGTCAATTTAGTACATATTCTCTAATATATACTCATGTGTCAGCTTAATATTTTATATCCATGACTTGTGAGATTAAGTGATCAATTGACCTACATGCTAATCTCAACACATTAATATTGCCCTTGTATATTAAAGCTTGACTAGGAATAGTTAAGAGTAGTATTCTATATATCTGTCTATAATCTCCCACTATCAATTCAACTAATTGATAAGCTGTAGACTAGAACCTACTACCCTAGAACATTATTATACTTATTCATCTGACACAAATCTGAAGTAAATATAATAGCCATAAACTTTTTCTTTTATTAATAAAATATGATATAAAAGTTTCCTTGATAATCATCTCATGATTGGCTCTAGGGTTAATACTATCACTATACTCATGATTTTAATCATCTCATGTATTTAAATGTGTTTATATCATATTTTATGAGTTTGGATTTGTTTTGGACCTTGATGTGATTCCTTTAATATTTGTGGAATTATATCCTAATTTGTGGAATTGATTTTGTAGGAACTCAAGACGAGCCACAAACCTAAGTTAAACCAAACCATCAGAGCTTAAAACTAAGGTTAAGTGAGGAAACCAATATGAAGTAATCTAGACTATTCATCTAAGATGTGAGGAAATTTGAGCCATCTAGTAAGATCTAGTTCATCCAAGTCAAAGAGAGAGTAGATCATCACCATTTATCTAGATCTGAGCTCTAGTATCAGATCTAGATTGCTTCCCACCATTGGATCAGATCTGGAATAATTTCAGCCATTGATAGAGATCTGAGATAAAAGGCTTGGATTTAAAAGAAAAAGCTATAGTGTGTAGGATCGAAAGCACGCTAGGGGGGTGAATAGCGTTTATCACTTTTTCACTTTTATAGAGACAGATCGAAAAAATAGAAATGCGAAAGAATAATCAGTTCTATGATCATCTATGAAGAGGTAAATCGAGATAACCAAAGTCTCTGGAGCATTTCCTAAAATTTATCTCTCTGGAGCATTTCCTAAAATTTATCATAAATTGTATTATCCAATCTAGTGAAAAATATATGTACTCAAGTTCGCTCAATGGACTGTCCGTATGCTATAATTAACATCATCAAGATCCTTCACGACCACTTTGTCATGATGAACTAGTTCAATTCCTGAAAGATTTCGTTTAGCTCAAAAAGATTTCTGTCGGTATACTTAAAAGCATTTAGTAACTTATTTTGTTGAGGAGACTTTTGGATGCAAAGAATCAAGATGTAGGAGTGTTTTTTCTCTCGTTTATCAGTATGCATCTCCATCAATTGACACCACACATCATAGTTTATTTTAGTAAATAGAATACCCGCATTAACGACACCTTTAGATTGAACAAGAACTGGAACATATTTTAGTTTATTTCTAAAGATTCAATTTGTTTATTCATTATGTTAAACAAATTGCGTGAAGGTATGATGTCTAACTCTAAAATAGTAAAATGGGGATTCCTAATAAGTTAGGTGATGAATTTACAAATGAGGTGGGAGAGTTAGTCAACCAAATGCATGGTTGATTTAAAAAATTGAAAACAAGCTACACACAATCAAAAAAAAATGAAGGGTTATAAATGAATTGAACGTGAACGCTTATGAGTTAAGATTTAGAGACCTAAAAATATACATTGCATTGAATAACAATTTTGTATTTTAAATAAATTTTTTGGGCGGTTTTTCACACATGTATAGGAGTTTGATTAGATTCTAAAATTTCTGAATTTGAATGTTTTCTTTGTTTTGAATATTATTGGTGCAAAAATAACAATTTTTGGGGGAGAAACAAAAGATAAAGGGGAGTTGCTCTAAGGGGAGGGAAAAATTCAAAATTTTTTTATTGCCATGCTTTAGTAAGTTGATTCATTAGAATTCATGTTTAATCTTAGGTTGCATGTTTGAATTTTTTTTTTTAATTTTCAATCATTATTTTTTATAAATTGTCAAAAGGGAGAGAAAATGAACTTTAAATTATAACTTTTTATAGTATCCTGAATGATTTAGGAAAAATTTCATTTTATTACCCTAGCTTATTTAGAGTTATCAAACATTAAAAATAATCTGTACAAATATATCCCAAGTAGTCAAATTTAACCAAGTGATTTTGATAAAATTTGCAATTAAGCTTAATGTTGTGTTTATTGATGTATTTGTCAACTATGTATGCACATAATACTTCAAGCCCAACCGAAGTTAGCAAATAAAGAAGTTCAAGTAAATTAATGTTGATTGAATATTTGGTGAATGGAGAAGTTCAATAAGTGTTAAAGACTTTTTGATAGAGAAAGACATGAAGACAAGACTCTTGGCAAAGGAAGATTAAGGTGAGGTTCTTTGGCAAAGGAAGGCTAGAAGGTGGTGCATCTTAGCAAGCAAAAGAAGTCTCAAAGGCAGGACTCTTGACAAATAAAAGAAAATTTAAAAATAAGACATCTTGACATGTGAAATGTGAGAGGTTAGGAGTGATATAATTTTAATTTTGGATAGTTTTTATCTAAACATAAAGTCAACTAAGAAATTTATGTTTTTAAGTCATAGTTGATGATTCAATCAATGGAAGTTTGATTTCAGTCAACTAAAGATGTTCTGCTTGTAAATAGTAAAATTTTATTTTAAATTGTGTCAATTGAAAGTGAATTTAATTGATTAAAGTTTGAGTTGAGTTAACCAAACTATTGTTTGAATTTAAAAATAAGACCGCTCAAGTGGATCTTCTCCATTTGGTTGATTGACATGTTTTGAGTCATTTAGGTTGCATTTGAGTTGATTTTATTTTTCAATCAATTGGAATCACAATCAACATAAAGATAAGCTTGTCCTATGATCTAGTTAAAATCGATTGATAGATGTTGAATCATCGATAATAGATTTGAGTCAACTTGACAATTATTCAATCACTTAAATAATAACAAAGACTATATAAATAGAAGGATGAGATAGAAGGATGAGACAGAAGGAGAGGAGGTCATCCTTCAATGAGGTTACAATAAAAAAAAAAAGGTCACAATTCTACTACTACACTTTATTTTTATTGTACTATCTATAGTCTTTTATTTTATATCTTAAAATTTGTAGCTCTAAATTTAGTCATATTGCTAGTGCAATCTTAGATTTTTTTTATTTTATTATTTTTATCGTTGTAAAAGACTTTTGTAAGAGATTTCTTTAACTCTAATAAGGAGAAAAAAAATAGCAAGCATTGCTATAGGAGTTAAAAGAATTATGCCAACATTGCTATCATGATAATACTTTGATCCATCCACTAAAAATTACTTTTGAAAGAAGATAGAAATAATAAAATTCAAAACAATTTTCAACTAGGAATAAAAGCCGAAAACAAGATCAATCAAGTTACGACAACAAGATCAGACAAATAAACACAATAAACTCGAATCCATACATAGACTTCACCAGGATAGCATCATATATACCACAGAGCAGAACGAAGAAGAAACCCTTTTGTTTGTTTGTTTTTTTTTAATATAATTTTATAGATGATATCAATGAGCCGGGTAGCTGATCAACCATTCCGAGATCAATGAGCGATCGCCTCGTCGGAGAAGACACGGCCAATACGCTCCGTGGGGACGAAGGGGAGGTAGGCAGAGACCGCATAGCCCTTGTCGGCGGAGTAGGTGACCGCCTGGTTGTACTTCTCGGAGAGGTGAGCAGCGGCGGGAACGACGACCTGGGCCACCTGGGGAACCAGCGGAAGGCGGTTCAGCGACCGCCAGGCAGACGCAGCAGCCAGCTCCGCGGCAGGTTCATACTTGGCGTAGAGCGCCTTCACCGCCGGCTCGTACTTGACGTACACGGAGTGGGCGAGGCCAGCAGTAGAAGCGATCAGGCCGGTGCGCTGGACCTCGCCGGCGGTTGACCTTGCCATCGCCGAGGCATCCTTCACAGCTGAAGGGATGCGTCGCTCCAGCTCCTCCACCGATTCCCCAACCTGCACAAGAGTGTGCATTTTAACAAAAAGATCGATCTCTCTCTCTCAATTCTATTCATTAGCAGTTCAAAATTTTCAAAACAAATATCCTCATTCTCTTCGCTTCCAATTATCGAGACGAAAAACCAGACAAACTCGAGGAACACCAAAGCGCAGGCAAGAGGAATAAGATAAAAAGAAATGAACCTTTTGGTCGACGAATACGAGGAAGTCGAAGGGAACATCACGAAACCTGTCATAGACGGGTCCGACGACAGTTTTGACAGCACCCTCGAGGCTCTGCACGCCGGGCTTCAGCGGCCCCGCGCTCTCCTTGGAAAATGCATAGATCTGAGAAGCGTAAAGCAGCGTCTGGATGGCGGCCGCGTTCACGAACGCCAGGTACCTCAGCCTCTCGCGCTCCGCCTCCGCCTCCGCCCCCGGTTCGGGCTACATCACCACACCGATCGGATTGATCATTCACATTCGAATAAATCAGAAACCAAAATCGAATTGAACAAGATTATCAGGACACTTACGGAAGAGGAAAGGTGGGCGACTTGGGGGAGCGATTCCTCGGCCATCGTCGAATCGAGAGATGGAATTGGGGAGACGGGAGTTCGAAGGAAGAAGCGAATTGGGGGAAGAAATGGATGGTTCGGGGTCGTTATAAAGGGAGGAGGTGGGATCGGACGGTGGGAAAGGAAAGAAGGGTTTCGACTTTCGACACCGCGTGAGGCGAAAGGCGACCGTCGTAGCGGTGGTGGCGTTACGATATTTGGTATCGTGTCGTGGGTGATTTCGTATTGACGACTTCGTGACGAAGGAAACGATATGTCGGCTCCGCCGGTTTTATGCAGACGGAACTGAGACAGGCGAACCAACCGACCACGAAGACATTTTAAATAAATTAATATAAAACTAATGGTTTATTTTAAAAAAATATTGAAAATTTTACATCGTATAATCCGAATAAATATTTAATTATTCTTACACTTTGTTATATTATATTTTAAAGTATATAAATATTTATATAAATGTCATTCGTTCGTGCAAATAGTGAATTCATGTTGTACAATTTGACTTCGTTCTTAGGGGAAGGGAGGTATGCAGCTATGGCTTTCAATAGCTCTTTCGTAATGTTGAAAAGACTCAGACTTGGATGCGTTCGAGTTTCTGTGCTCGAACAGTATAGTGCGGTATTTGTACGCGATGGTATTCGAACGAGTCAAAGCAGTACCCTGCGGTACTCAAACGAAGCAGAGCAATACTCGGCGGTACTCGGACGATGCGAAGTAGTGCTCGGCGGTACTCGGATAAAGCGGAGTAGTACTCGATGGTACTTGGCCGAGTTGGTGCAGTACTCAGAGATGCTCGGACGAGGTAGAAGAGTACTCGGCGGTACTTGATAGAGTCGGAGAAGTGCTCAACAGTACTCAGACAATCCGGAGCACTACTCAGTGTCGAGGCCTGTGGTTTCCATAGTGTCCTTAAAATAGATTCATCCTCTCTTAAGTGCTTTCGAAGGTGATGAACGACTGTTTCCCATAATACAATGACAAGACCGGCAACACGATCAAGCACAAATCGTTCTCGGCGAACTGATTACACCCAAAGACTATCACCGGAAAGGGGAAGCAGAGAAAAGGGAAGTAGGGATAGAGGGAAAAAAACTATATTTTTTATTACTCACATTGCTTCCTCTTTTATAACTTTGTAACATATCCCCATTAATCTCCAATTAATGATATAATTAATGAATTAATGACTTGATTTGAAATAACACTCGGTCGTTTCAACGAGGTAATTAACTCGTCCGTTTCACCATAGCCACCATTAATTAAACGGGATGGCAAAATATTGGTTGATCCACTTGGGCAAATTATGCCTGATTGATCGTGCATTCGACGCGTGTAGGTCGTGCTCGCACACAAGTCGCCTTGTGGTTAGTGCAAATCGAGCCCTAAATTTGCACCCCTTGTGCACCCATGCATGAGAGAGAGAGCCTCTCCCCATGCATATGTTCACAACATCAATGCTTATGATACATTATAAACCAACCAAGTTACACCTTAACTATCAATATGAGATTAAACTCTTCTATATGAGGGTCTTCTTCATCCTTCCATTTCTTTGTTTCCATTCACATTTCTAACAATTCACTTATCATCTCTAAGGCTACACTTTTCTTAAAAAAATAAAATATGTTATGATACATTTATTGTTTTGTATTCATAAAAAAAAAAGTAGCATATGAAAAGTCATCTATTTTTTAAATTAAAAAAATTTTCAATCAATATGGTCAAATTACTCCATCACTCCTATTAGACATCTAGAAGTTTTGGTCATAACCTTACTTACAAAATATAGCTATTAATTTAGGTTTGGTTCATCGGATTGATCCACTCGGTCAAATAATTTAGACGGATTGAGTTGAAATTTTATCAATCCATTTTAAGATGGGTTCAAATGGGTTGATCCGCCTAGATTCGCGATCCGCGTGGGTTGGCCCGCGGGTTGAGAAAGTTTATTTATTTATTTTAAATTTTAAAATTAAAGTAGAAAATTCAATGAATGAATTAGTGGATTTGATCCGTCTAAATTACAATTCAAACTTAAAAATTTCAACTTGATCAATTTAAACTGTAATCTAAATTTAAAATTTTTAATATTTTGACATACCTATGGGTTGACCTGTCTAACCCGCAACTCACTTTGAGATGAGTTGGATTAGAGATTTTTCAACCCGCTAAGTTGGTGGGTCGATCCACCCCACCTCGTCATATGATGAGTTTTTAATAGATTGGCTCACCCCGCAATGGGTTGGTCCGTTTGACAGCTACCTATAAAATGGGTGAAAGTGGTGGAAGTCATCCATGATCCCTCGAGAGCTTTTCCTTGCATTTCTTTAGGTAGTAAACTCCTGAGCTAAGCTTTTGGTAGTTTCAAGTGACAAACATAGTCTTGATAGGAGTAAAAGTGATTGAACGGTTGGTTGGTTTAACCCCCATCTATAGTTTGGTAGACGTTGGAGGATTTAGTTCTCGCATTTATAGTATCCTCTCTTTAGACACATTGAGGGGAGTGTAGGGAATGAACAATCTCAGAGGCTTGACACATGAGGTTGGGCGATAGTCTACTAGCTTGTCCCTCTAGCTTCCCGGTAGATCAAGCGACAACTTTCTACTCTTGCTTTGACATTGCATTTCCTTAACATTACTGTACTTCTTGGCTTTGACCAAGAAGTTCATTGTTGGGGGCCTTCTCACCAAAGATGAAAAGAAGTCTCACTCTTTCAAACCATGGGATAAGGCGTGGTCAACACCTCGAGCATAGCAGAAGGTGCCTCCAACACCATTCTCGTAAAATGCTTGATGTATTTCCAGAATGAATCTCGGTGTTGTTGCTTGAGCCTGAATAGACTCAAGGGTTCTATTGGGGCTTCTTACAAATAGCAAAATGGTGCAAGAAGAAAGAGCCAAAGTCATCAAAAGAGTTGATGACGTTAGGTTTCAAGGTGTTGAATCATTGTTATGTGAGCCCCACTAAAGTTGTTAGGTTTCAAGGTGTTGAATCATTGTTATGTGAGCCCCACTAAAGTTGTTAAGAATACCTAGCACTTCACTCAGCAATATACTAGTGGAGAAGGATTGTATTCTCAAATCGACATAGGTGGTCCTCCGAATTAGAGGATCCAATGTACCCACCTAAGGAACTTGTGTTGGTGCAATCGACTTCTAGTCAAGGATGATCAAGCTCAAGTTGGCTCGAGTTAAGTCTTAACATTTGATCAATATGTTTGTTGGTTGAGTAAGAAGTCTAAGTGGATCACGGTTGACTAGATATTTGATAGTCAGAAGTCTAATAGAGAGTTAATAAGTGGAGAAGTATAAGTAGGTCATGGAGGATTGAACACTTGGCAAGGATGAAGTCGTGAAGTCCAAGTGAGTTAAAATTGATCAGACACTTGTCAATCGTGGAAGTCTTGACAGATCATGGATAACCGAATGTTAGGCATAAGAAGGGAAGTCCAAATAAGTCAAGGAGAACAAGATGCAAGACAATGGTGAAATCTTGACAGATCAAGGTTGATCGAATGTAAGGAAGTGGTGAAGTCCTAGTAAGTCACAGTTGATCGAATACTAGGTAACGATGAAGTTTCAACAACTCAAAGTTGTTGATAGGATGATAGGCAATGAGCAAGTTCTAACAGATTAAAGTTGATTGAATATTAGATAAAAATCCAAACAAATCAAGATTGACCATATGCTAGGTAGAGAAAATCCAAATAGGTTGAGATCAATTGAATGTTAGACGACGATGAAATCCGACATGTTATGGTTGGTTAAATGCTAGACAATGAGGAAGTTCTAATAGGTAAAGATTAATCGAATGCTAGACAAAGGAAGTCTCAATAAGTTAATATTGACTAGATGCTAACCAAAGAAAGTTCCAATAGATAAAGATTGATCAGATGCTAGAAAAATGAAGTCCTTGTAGGTTAAGATCAATCAGATACTAGACAAAGCAAGAATTTAGTGTTAGTAAGGCTAAAATAGAGGTATCAGTTGATTGCTAAATAGTAATAATCGACTGATAGACCCGTAAACTTCAAACTCAGTTTTGAAGGGTTTAAGGGGTTTTGTTGCACATCAGTCAAGTCTCTCACTCATTTGATGGTACATCAGTCGATTGATAGATTTGAGCAATCAACTAATGATATTATAGTAGCAAATAAAATATTTGAAACTTAACTAATCAACTTGGTTGATTAGGATTAATCGATTAATTAATAATAATAATCAATTATTGCAGTGAAAAGAAGGTTTTTGTGTCGAGTTGGGAACTCAACTGCTACATCAACAGCTGATTAAGGAATAATAATAGTTGATTGATATTGGTCAAAGTTGAGTTGGAAAGAGTCATTCTGCAAGTGCAACGTGTTAGTGTAGATAACATCTGATAATCAAACTTGTGTTTTGATATCTGACAAATAGTTTACAGTTAGATATTATATATTTGATGTGGGTGTTTAATAAGGAAAATCCTAATGGGTTAAGAGGATCGAACACTAGACAACCAAGTCTTAGTGGATCAGGAGAATCAAATACCAGATAGAGAAAGGCCAGATGGATTGATGAACTGAACATCTGACAAATTACACTTGATGGGTCAGCAGGATAGGACATCAAGTAGGAGGAAGCTCTGGCGGATCGATCAGACACTAAGCAAAAAAGCCTAAACAGGTCAGTTGGATTGGATGTTTGACAGATAGGTAAGTAAGATAAGTTTAGAGAGGTTCTTTTGAATTGAAGGTAGTAAGGAGTGTCTCAGTCTTAGGACGAGGTAGTCCTTTGACCTAGACGTTGATCTGACTAAGACACCAATATAGGTTTCAAAATCGAGATCAGACAGTTTTTACTATCAAAATAATAGAGCATGCATGGTCATATTTTTGCTAACTCTATTTTGCAGAACTATTACTACTTTTATATATTGTGCTAACTTCATTTTACATAATAGGATTTTAGTTGATCGAATAGTAGTTCTGATCGACCGGATGATTCGAGCCACCGAACAAGGGAGTTTGGTTAACAGATAACTAATGTGTCAAACAGAGCTGAGTTGGCAACATCTGATTGGATCATGGTATGCGACTGGAGACAAGATTGAAAGGCAAATCAGTCGACCAATATTGTGGATCTGGTGAACGAACACGAATCCAATTAGGGGATCGAGCGGGATGTGATCCAATCGTAGAAGGAAAGATCAAGATCAGTCGACCGTTCTCATGTATGAGGCAACCGAAAAATTAGATCGAGTGGGATGTGATTCGACCCTGGAAGGAAAGGTCAGAAATGGTTGACTGTTCTGATGGATTGGGCGATCAAAAAAGCAAATCAAGCAGAATATTTATCCAATCCGCTAATGAACTTGGATGGAAAGATGAAACAGTATTTTTTCAGTCGATCGAATTCGATGATCAATCGACTGAAAAGGAGGATTTCAAACACGAATTGAGTGAGATTAGATCTTTATTAGTCGATCGAAAAAGGCTATTCAATCAACCACTAAGGTCTTATAAAAGAAGCCTCAAAGGCAGAGATTAAAAATTTAATCCTTCCAAGCAATCTCTTCGATCAAGTCATATTTTGCTCATCTGTACAATGATTCTCTTTGGCAACCTTCCTTGAGTTCTGAATCTCTAAGTTTGATAGTAATTCGTATTTTAATTTTGTATCACATTTCATTTATAAGAGACTCGATAAAGTGTTACCATAACCTCTACACTTGTAAGAAGTTTCTCCACTTCCAAAAGGTTTTCGGAAGAAAAAAATATAGAGGTGCCTATTTAGGAAGCAATCCATATAATGGATCATAAGTTTTGGAGTAGCATTTCTAGAGGATTATGAACTAAGTAAAATAATTATGTCACTTACTTTTTGTTTGGCTTTTAATTATTTTACTGCATTCTGATTTGATTTAAAAAATAAAAGAAAGTTTTAAAAAGTGAGTGATATTCACCCCCTTTATCGTACTTTTCGATCCTTTAATTATAACATTTAAATTCAATAGATCAATCAATTGATGGGTTACAATAATTGATTGTTATGCAAAAATTAGACATGAGACTATAAAAGAAGGGTTTCAATGAGGATTTTAGAACTAGTTCTTGGGGGTCTTGAAGGATAATGTTGTTGCATTTTTAGACCTTAAGAGGTAATACAAAACAATCAACGAGCAAAGTGTTTGTTTACATTGTATTTCATATTCACATTTATTTTTGTATTTGATTATATTGTTTTATAAGAACAGGTCTTGTTAGAGATTTCTCTGCCTCCGAAAAATTTATGCCTCTGAAAGATTTATGATAAGAAGAAACATAATAGTATTATCACTAAGACTATGCCGTGGAGTAGGAATGAGTGATTTTGAACCACGTAAACATAGTAGTATTATCACTAAGACTATGCTTGTGCTTTATTTTTATATTTCGCTGCATATGCCGTGGAGTAGGAATGAGTGATTTTGAACCACGTAAAACCCCGATGTCGTGCTTGTGCTTTATTTTTATATTTCGCTGCATATGTAACTTTTTGTAAGCAAGCACATAAGAACAATTGATCTGAAGTGAAGTGAATCGCTATTAATCCATCAATGACGTCACAGGTCCCAACATATTAGAAATTCACAAGCAACTCCTTTACCAAAATCTTTGTGGAGAAGGGGGTCCCCTTTTGGGAAGAGGCTCACTTGAGGGCTTTCTTTGCCCCAAAGCAATCGATAGGGTGCCTCTTAGAGTTTGGTTGCTAAGCTCATTTTCCTCGTGTTTACCTCAGCAGTATGTTAAGTCCCTCATGGACAGACAACCGAAACAAAATGGTTTGACAAGCCATCTGACCAATGTAAAAGAATCCAAGTTGTTCAACGGGAATCTAGCAAGAAAACAGCTCAATAATCAAACCAAAAAAGAACACAAATAGGGTTCTTTAACATTTTAAGCCACAGAGCATAAATAGTTTTAGCTCCAGCACCTTTGATCTCTGAAATGACCCACTCAGACCGCTGCAAAAGCCTTCTTACCACCACCACTAGTCGACCCCGCTGGAATGACTTTCAACACGTTGAACCTCACAGTCTTAGACAAAGGCCTGAAGAGGAAGGTTACTGACAAAATCTTAATTATCAAAAAATTAAGCATGACAGCAAACATTGTTGACTTCACAGGATCAGAGACGAAGATCAAAAGATAAATACTTGAATGGATACACAATAAATGAGCCTGCTATCAAAAGTATTATTGACCATGACATATTAGCTGTTAAACAAGCTCACCTGCACTGCCCAATGATAACATGGTCACCCTCCTTCACACGGAAGCAGGGAGAAATATGTGCTGGAATATTTGAGTGCCTCTTCTCATATCTATAAAAGAAAACAGAAAAGTCTGTCATCTTCCAATAGAACTTATGGTAAAACAAGAATCACATACCTTTGATATTTCTTCACATAGTGAAGATAGTTTCTCCTTACAATAATGGTTCTGTTCATCTTAGCACTATGGCATGTACCAGCTAAAATTCGGCCCCTAATTGATACGGTTCCAGTGAATGGACATTTCTTATCAATATAAGTTCCTGTCACATGAAATAAACAGAATGTGACACAAAAAACAAATCCACGTTGATACTAGCCTGATTATGACATCAATAAAAAGTGTTATTAACAAATATGAATTGTACGAAATCACTGTATCCATAAACAAAAGAGCATAAAAAACAGTGCATATCAGTGCACTTCATCCTTAAAAATGAACATAATAATAAGATATACAAGTAAGATTGGTGTGCTAGTAAACATAAAACTTCAGGGTATATTCTCTCTAAACCCAGAGCGCCTCTGTAACTCTACAACCATGAGCACCTCTGTAACTCTACAACCATGTGACAATGTAAAAGATCAACAAAAATTATTGAATTGAAATGTCTTATAAAAAGTACGAAAACAGCTATCTAACTATCAGAACATGAGAACATTTCTGATGTTTTCAACCAAATAAGGAACCAAGAGTTCAAAGGTACTGTTCAAATGGAGTCATACAACTAGACCCGACCCGGACCCATAACCGGATCAACAGGCCGGTTACCCGTTGACCCAGTTAAACAGGTCAAAACCGAAATGGCTCATCTGGGGCCGGGCTGGAACCGGAACCGACCTATCTGGGTCCAGGCCGGTTCCAATTTCGGTTCCAGCTCGAAATTAACTGTGTTCAAACTGCCGGTTCAGCTTTTTCTTCTCATTTTACCGCCAGTCCCTTCAGATCACACCCAACGCCTTCGATTCTGCTTCTCCATCTTTGCACCTCCAATCCCCGGCGCAATCATTGCAAGAACCGGATTAGCAATGGAATGGGTTAGGTGGACAAGAAATTGGAAGAAGAAGAAGCATCTCTGATCAAGGGAAGAGGAAGTCATCGAGGGCTTGAAGAAGGCGCTGATCTTCATTAGCAACTTCGGCTAGCTCCAATGAGCTCGGCAACAACACAAAGAGAGCAAGAAAAAGGTAAAACAGAGTATTCTTGCTGTGCAAATAAAATCCTACAAAACAAGAAAGAAAAGAAAAGAGAAGAGGAGAGGAGAGGGCTGCTCTTGTAGTGGAAATAAAACCTTAGAAGAGAAGGGATGCTGCAGCAGCAAGATGCTACTTTGATTGTTGCTAAAAAAACACAGAAACGAAAAGAGAAAAGGAAGGATAAGATAAGGATGGAAAGAAGCTAGTGCGTGGAAAGAAGAGAAAGAGGGGGTGATCGATGCGTGGAAAGGAGAACAAGTGGTGCCCATGGTGGACGGTGGGTTTGGAGTGCAACGGCATGCAAGGGAGAAAAATTCTAGGAGAAAAGAAAAGAATTTTTTTATATTTTTTATAAATTTAAAATAACAATAATAATAATCTTGAACCGTCATGAACCGTGAAACAATGGTTCCGAACTATGAACGGTAACCGTCTTAGATGGTTAGGTTAAGGGTCGACGTTCTTCCAAACCGTGGTCGGGTCTACATACTATGTGTATTCAGTTATGGACAACATTATATATTTTGTGATGGATATCTGTCGAATATAATGGCAAGGGAACCAATTATAGGTGCTCAATACGCACTTAAGACCTTAGATATCCCAAAATCAAATTTATTGAGCCAAATGAAAAGTTTTATCGAAAGATACTAAAGACTAGAATAATGAGCAATGATGAGAAATTTGTTGAAGTGTGCGATGAATACAACATCAATCAAGTTTTATCCCACAAAATGGGATTAGCTATATGGATCCTTTTACGTCAGACTTCATCCTCTACTATATCATCATCTATATTTAAATACTTTATCTTGTTTTATTGTTGCTAACCAAGTTGTTTTTGATCTTTCTCTTCCTCATTAAATGTGCATATTTATCATAATTTCACATCGTCTAACTGTAACATTTATTGATAATCTAAATACATGTCCTTACCATTTTAAATGTGTTTCCAATGCTTTTCCTCAAAATATGCAACTAAGATTTAAAATTTCGAGTCATGCTAGAATTTCGATCTCGGACCAGAACGATACGGTTTCAATACCATATCATACCATACTGATACGGTTTCGATATTTTTTAATTTTTAAATATAAGTGTTTATTACTTAAAAATTAATTTTATTCATATTTGATTATTATATATGTTATATTTTAAGGTGTTGAGTTCATATTTCAATATTTTTTCATAAGATAATGCCTATTAAATTTTTACAATAGCTACATACAAGTATAAATTTAAAAATTATTTTAAACAATAACTAACTCTTAAAATTTTAAATTATAAAATTATTTGAAAGGCTCAAAAATAATTATAAAATTATTTCAAGGTCTTAAATTATATTTTTGATGTATTTGTAAATTTTTTACTTTTAAAAATTTATTTGAAATATTTAAGAATTATATTTTTAAAATAAAATTATTTAAATTCACATTCAATTTTCAATATATATTAAAATTTTAAAATTATTTTATAAAATTTTAATATTATTTAAAAACATAAAAATAATTTTTAATATTTTATAACTATTATTAATAATATATTATGTTTATAACTATTATATAGTTATATAATAATTAATAACTTATTTATAATAAAAAAATACTTATTTAAAAAATAAAAAATTTAACCTTAAAAAAATCACGACAACAACCGCAAGCGAAAGCCACCATGATCGCGATGTCGTTGTCAGTCAATGAGCAAAATGGTAAATTCCATCCATGCCGATCGGCACAATACGAAATTTAAATCCATGGGTGCAACCCTAATGCTATGTTTACTTCATACAGCGGATGAAAAAAAGAAAGGAATCCCTAGGGAAAATAAATCCCTAGGGAAGAGAAAGGAAATCCCTCGCCGCAGGGAGAGTAAACGGCGGAAAAGCATTCCGCCGCAGGGGGAGAGGAAGACGCTGCTCTGCTTTTCCGATGGTTCTTCGGAAAACCCTTGCCGCCGCCGCCACCATCGACGGGCGCCTGGAGCACGGCGGAGAAGGACGCCCAGATCAACCTCATGCTCGAAGGGTTAATTCGACATTGTCGACTCTGTGAAGGAGAAGCTGGAAGCTTCCTGCAAGGGAGATGTCTCCTGCGCCGACCTCTGTGAAGGAGAAGCTGGAAGCTTCCTGCAAGGGACATTGTCGACTTTGGTTTGATTGGATGTTAATTAGGAATATGCTTGGATAGTATAGTACAGAGGGATTCACTACGAGGTGCCGTCCGGGAGAAGAGACGGAAGGATCTCTGTTGCCTCCGACACCGACATCCTCCCTTCGCCGGACTTCAAGCTCGCCGAGCTCACTGACTTGTTCGTCTCCAAGGGCTTGAGCCAGAGTGAGATGATCGTCCTCTCCGGAGCTCACTCGGTGGGCATTACGCACTGCGACGCTTTCTCGAAGCGGCTGGACTCGGCGGACCCCAGGCTGGACACGAAGTACGCGGCGGCGTTGAGGAAGCAGTGCCCGCCGGCGAGCAACAACACCGTCTCGATGGACCCGACGTCGACGCACAAGTTCGACAACCATTACTACCGCCTCGTGCTGGCCAACGCGGCCCCTTCACCTCTGACGACACCCTGCTGTCCGCGCGGAGCACGGCGGCACAGGTGAAGCAGCTCACTCATCCGCCCGTCCGTCCTTGTTCCGCCCGATTTCGGGGTGATGGATTTTTAGGAAAAAATGATCCGCTGATGGATAAAATTTCCATCCTTTCTTAAAAATTTGTAAAAGTAAACGATGGATGAATACATACTGAGGAAAGTTTTCCTCTGATTTGCTTTCCGCCCTCCCAAGTAAACAGGGCATAACTCTCTCGTTCTCATTTCTTATCCTGTCCATCCTCGTATATTTGCACATGCAATTTAATATCCTCATCTCTGCGACTTTCATCTTCTACTCGTGTGCTCGAATTATAGCCCAATATTCAAGTCCATATACCATAGCAAGTCTATCTGTCATTTTATAGAACTTTCCTTTAAGTCTTAGAAGTGTTTTACGATCACAAAAAAACACCTGATGCTCTCCTCCATCTTAATCATTCTACTTATATTATATGTAAGACATCTCAATTACAGAAAATTCATCATCTCCTATTTTAACAATTACCGTATTACATTTAATATTACTAAATTTAAATTTCATATACACAATCTTCACTCTGCTAAATCTAAAACCTAATATTTCCTACCAAGATTCAAGCTTAACATTTACTCATCATCTATTAAAATAATATCATCTGCAAACAGTATATACCATGGTAATATGTCTTGGATGTGACATAATTTGCAAGATAAATTCTCTTAAATCAATAATTGCAAAGTTTGGCATAAATAATTTATAATTTGATAAGCATTGAACTTGGAAGCCTTGAACATTTTAATTTTTATGCTGCCTTTTATTTGCATTATCTGAAATATATAAAATCCCTCCTATTGAACAGCTAGGTTGATTACTTTGAAATGATATACGACAGATAAAATATATGTTTATCGAAACTAGTAGATTTAATAACTCTAACATCATATGGCATGCCTAATTACCCCCTCCCGTTTTTATACTTTTTCAAAATGACAACATTTTCAAAGTTAAGAACACCCCACCCCTTTTCAAACTTGAACACCTTTTGGAAAATGCCCCTTCCTTTATCACTAATTAATAGTGGCCTTTAGTTTCTGATAGACACATGCACAGCATGTGACAAGGAAAGAGAGGGTTAATTTCTGTAATTATTTTTTTATGGGTTTGATGTCAAAAAATCAAAGATTATAGCTACTTTGAAATTGTAGACAAGGCTAGAGACACTTCATGATTTGTCAACTTTAATTTGATGGAAAATTTCACTGCAAGTGGATTTGCGAAATAAACACTTTATGCTAATTTTAAGCTGATTCTAATGGCACAAATTAGACCATATAACAGTTGAAGATTTTGGTCAACATGTATATCAAAAAAAAAATACCCTACAAAAACTCATTTTAATGAAAAGGAATTTTGTGGCAGTTTTATGCCACTTATAATACTGCACACTGACTTGAAAATTCTGTAATATAATATCTGGAGAGCGTTTAGTCCCTTTATGTTTGTTAACAGAACTAGAGAGACCTATCAGGATCTTTTGCCTAAAAATTTATTTCAATAAACAATTCAACCACTAAGATGATCTGAGAATTAGACAATTCTTTGTTAGTTATAATGGCATGAGTTAATTTAAAGTTATGCTGTCTAAAAATCAAAGATTTTAACTACTTTAAGCTTGTCAACACTACTAGAAAAGAATCATATTTTGTTATCTGAAAAAAGTTTAGTTCTACCACAAGTTGATATGTAAAACAACTAGTGTGAAGGCATTATCACATGCAGTATCTGTGAACATTAGCCTCCATTAGTTGTTGATGGATGAGCACCATGGATTTTAAAATCTGAGGCTTAAGACTATAACTGAACACAATGTTTATGAACAAGATTGATGCTCAACTCCATAAAAGTTCATATATGTTGGTTCAATTAAATAAACTACGCTAGCTCGTTAGCATTCATGAACAAAGCTCATAAAAACAATTTATGCATAAACTTTATTTATTAACTTCATCATATTTAATTAAATCTTTTTATTTTATATTTAAAGATATAAAATACATGATGCATATCTTATACATTTTGTACTTTTATATTATTTATAATATATTAAAAATGAGAATATAATATGCTCCATTTATTAGATCAATGTCTTATTAAAATTGTAAATATACTCATATATTTTCACACATTGTAAGAATAATGACCAAGTTTGAATTTAGACAAACTTGGCTTGACTTAGCTCGTTTTCAACCTATTGAGCAATAAGATAACTTTAAAAGTATAAAGCATTTTGAAAAAATGTGTAAACTGTGGGGCAAAACAAAATTTTCTCTCAATATGTTCCTGTGCCTTACATCTCATGTATGAGCTTTAAAAACATTGGAAATAACATATTGACATCCAACAATCAAATCACACAATAGAAAAAACAACTCTGGAACCAACATTCAGAGATATTGAGTTACCAGGCTAATTATTTAATGGTATATCATAGAACGGATAATTAGTGACTAAGAAGCTCTCACCAAATTGCCATTACAAAGTTATTGAAAATTTCTTAAAAATTAAAAAACTTTCAATGTTGGATTTTCATTTTTCTAAAAACAAATACTAAAACAAAGAACATATATGGCATAAATTTGCTCAAAAATGATACAATGCAGGAAAAGTTAGCAAATGAAACGTAGCATGACAAATTACGTGGCATTCCACGTGTGTCATGCCACATGGAGTTTTTTTTCCTGCGAATGGGCGCTCTTCGTCAGATTTCTTTTATTGAGCTTCTGCCCAAAACCACAGAAATCGTTTTCCCTCCTCCCCGAATCCATTTTCATGCCACCTCCCTGCGAATCCTTTTCCTCTCGTTTTCCCTCCTCCCCGAATCCTTTTCCTCACTCCCCGAAACCCTACCTTCCCCTCCTCCCCGAAACCCTACCTTCCCCTCTCCCCGAAATTTCCCTGTCGCGTTGAAGGAGGAAACCTTCGAAACCCTTTTCCTTCTCCAACGCGACCGTCGCCGCATCACTGTCGTCGTCGCTACCAGCCTCCGGCCGACGCTTCTCTGCCGTCGTCGCTACTTCCTTCTCCAACGCGACCGCCGCCGCATCACTGTCGTCGTCGCTACCAACCTCCGCCCGACGATTCTCTGTCGTGAGCAATCAGAGAACAACCTTCCTCTTAAATCCAACTTTGAATAACTGTCTATTCTTCTTAAAATAGTTGTAACTTCAATTAATAATTAGCATTTCCAACTTCCAAGTCTGATGTCTTCTGTTTTCTTTTGGACTAAGTTCCAATATTATTGCTTGATTCTGAACTCTAGAGCATTGAGTATTAGATTGGCGATGTGCTTATGCTTTCTCAAAGTGTATTATGTTGTTCTATGTCCTTATTCTTTGTCAAAGTTTATTTGTTGTCCTATCATTCCTCAACAATATGAAATTTGTCGAATTGTTTTTATTTTGAGATGATCTTGTCATGTATATCTCAAATATTTGTTCTTGTGCCTTGTGCTGTAGCATTGAATTTTAAGGAGGTAGTGTGTGCTTCTTCTCTTGTATTGTACTGAAATTACTGTCTACATGAGTACATTCACTAAAAAAGGGAATGATGCAAAGGCAGCAAGCTTATCCAACTATTTTCGTCAATAATGGTTTCATGTATACCATGTGCTATGACAAGTTTCCTATACTTCCTCGAGCCTTCTTTGCTGAAACCTGAATACTGCTTATTTTTTATTTTTTCCTTTTGTTTGTGGTTTAGATGGAATTTAATATTTCTCACTAGGAACAAGACATAATATGCGAGAGTTTTTTTTTTTGCTACTTTAAGTTGGTCATTGATTTTCACCTTGTTTGAATTTAGGTCCTAAAATTATCATGGAGCTAGTAAGGATTGAATCATGTGTGCCATTGAATGATAGTGATTTACAAGCATTAGGTGATTCATCAAGTAGTAAGGAAATTGATACTCCACAAGTTGGCATGTATTTTTCATCTGAGGAGGAAGCTCGTGATTTTTACAAAACGTATGCTCAAGGTCTTGGTTTTGGTATTTCAAAAATGTACTCTAAAAAAGGGGATGATGGTCAACAGAAGTATATTTCATTTGGATGTTCAAAAAATGGTAAGAGCGTTCAAAAAGTTAAAAATTCCTTTTATCCTAGACCTTGTAGCAAAACGGATTGCAAAGCACGCATGAACATTAAAGTCCAGGATGATGGGTTATTTCTCATTACTAGTATTCACCTTGAACACAATCATGCGTTAAGTCCAAGGAAGTCAAGACATTTTAGATGCAACAAAGTGTTAGATTCCCAAACTAAGAGGAAATTAGAGTTGAATGATCAAGCGGGAATAACATTGAGTAAAAGTTTTCAATCATTTGTTGCTGAAGCAGGTGGCTATGAAAATTTATCGTTTGATGAGAGAAAATGCAGAAATTATGTGGTTGAAGCACGCAAATTAAGACTTGGGCATGGTGATGCAAAAGCATTAAATAATTACTTTTGTCGAATGCAAAGTAGAAATTCAGATTTCTTTTATACGATTGATGTAGATGAAGATTGTCGTATAAGAAATATATTTTGGGCTGATGCTAGATGTAGGGCTTCATATGAGTATTTTTCTGATGTCATTACATTTGATACTACATATCTCACCAATAGTTATGATATGTCATTTGCTCCATTTGTTGGAGTAAATCATCATGGTGAATCCTTGTTACTTGGTTGTGGCTTAATATCCAGGGAAGACTCTGAAACATTCATTTGGCTATTTAAATCATGGTTGGCATGCATGAGAGGACGAGCTCCACGAGGCATTATTACGGATCAGTGCAAAGCCATAGAAATTGCAATTCTTGAGGTATTTCCAGACTCTCATCATCGCTTTTGTCTTTGGCATATAATGAACAAAATACCAGCCAAGTTTGGTAGTCATGTCAACTATAAGTTGATAAAGAAAAATCTGAAAAATATTGTTTATAATTCTTTAACTCCTGAAGAATGTGATAGCAATTGGAAAAAATTGATTGAAGATTTTACTTTGGAGAACAATGATTGGTTGAGTTCTTTATGGGGTTGTCGTCATAAGTGGATGCCTGTGTATGTGAAAGATAAATTTTGGGCAGGGATGTCAACAAGTCAAAGAAGTGAGAGTATGAATGCCTTTTTTGATGGTTATGTTCATTCGAAAACAACTTTGAAGCAGTTTGTTGAACAGTATGACAATGCTTTGAAAAGCAAGATTGAAAAGGAAAATAATTCTGATTTTGTATCTTTCAATTCAATTATTCCGGTCATTAGTGGTCATCCAATTGAAAAGCAATTTCAAAGTGTTTATACTAATAAGATATTCAAGTTGTTTCAGGATGAAATCAGGAGTTTGATGTTTTGTAACACTTCCTTTGTGAAGCAAGAAGGGTCAACTATCTTATATGAAGTGGTGGAAATTGTATTGGGAAAAGAGGGAGCAACTCCAAAAAATATTTCATTGTTGGTACAATATAATGAGGTGGACTGTGAGATGAAATGTTTGTGCCGTCTCTTTGAGTTTCGAGGAATTTTGTGTAGACATATGCTTTCTGTTCTTATCAAAACAAATGTCACTAGAGTTCAAGAAAAGTATATTTTGGAACGATGGCGCAAAGACATTAAACGTCGGTATCAAGGTATCACCAATATTTATGATGATTCTTATTATAATGAAGAAGAAAGACAAAGATATAATAATCTTCAACCCTTGATACAAGAAGTCCATCAGCTTGGGTCCAAAAATCCTGAGAGATTCTCTATTTTAATGGGGATATTGAAAGATGCAAAACAAAGACTCATGGATAATAATATTGATGATTCGTTAGATGGTGATCATGATAGCAACACGATACATGGGGAATCAAGAATTGAGAACAAGAAGTTCCACACTCCACTAAAAGTAAGATCTCGTGGACGTCCACCAACGAAAAGAAAGCAATCTAAAGTTGAGCAAATTGTGAAAAAGGCGGCGACAAAGAGTAGAAATCAAGCTAAGGTTTAATTGATTTTACTTTGGTTTTATGTTTTGGATATAATTTATTTTACTTTTTGTTATTTGTTAATATTGAACATAAGTTCTTTGTCGACAGGGTGTGAGAGGTGGCGGCAAAGAGCAAGAAGATTTGTCAAATTTTTAAAGATTTATAATGGGAAGATTCATAATGGTTGCAAAGTTACAGAAAATCTGCAGGTTAGTTTTTAGGCAATTGATTTTTGACAATGCTCCTAAGTTTGCACTTTTTAGGCAATAGATTCTGTTCTATTGAAGATTTGTTAGTCTAGATTCTAGATTATGTTCTATTGCATTCTGTTCTATTGAAACTTAATGTATTGCATTCTGTTCTATTGAAACAGTCATTTCTATTTCCTCTTAGTAGTCAGCACATGTCAGAACATATTCAAGAAATTCAAGAATCAGTAAGACTTGCATTTCTGAAGTCTTTCTTGGGATTTGCAGGTATTTGTCATCACTATTGTAACACAAATGTGATAAGTTTGTTTCTGTTTAGGATCATGCATCTTGTTCATCATTGTGCAATCATTTCAGGTTACCTTGAGCGAATTGGTAGTGAACTTTCTCACTGGAAGCTACTTATAGTTTTGCTGCTTCTCAGATGGTGGTTGTGCTGCTTCTCTTTTTGATTTCCATCGGAAGCTACTTACTGGTCAGATGGTGGTTGTAATGCATTGCAGACTCAAATTGAACAACTTAAATTGATTCCTATTTTTCTCTCGTTTGTGAGTGTAATGCATTGTAGTCTACATGTGATTGGTCTCTTCATCTAGATGTGTCTGTATCTTCTCTGAACATGTGATTGTCATCTTAACTTCTGTTCTCTTTTTGGTATTTAACATATATTACATATTTGCATATAATAAATCAGTCATAATTTTCTATTACTACCATAAAAATTATTTTAAATCAGATACATTTTTATTTTATAATTAAAACATGGTGAATACAAAGTGAGAGTTAGTTTTGTTAAATAAGATTTTATAATTTTCATCACTCTCAAACCATCTTTTGTTACATTGTGCCAAATAAATTTCATTTCTTCTGAAATTGAAAATTTTTTAATTTTTTATTTCATTAAAAGGATACATATAAAGAATTGGATTCTCAAAAACAGCCTTGAAATCCATAAAATAACCAAAATTTAAAGAAAAAAGAAGCAAAATAAAAAATCATAAAAGAAAGAGAAATCAAAGCTCTCACCTTCGATGGCCTCCCTTGGGGTCTTGAACCCGAGTCCAATATTCTTCCAAAATCTGTTTCCACCCTTACCTGGCTTCTTGCCTTTTCCAGATTTCTTTGAACTGCATTGCCAACCATATAAACATCAGAGAAAATAAACAAGCAAATCCAAGACATTGGTAAATCAACATCATGTGTCATACCTAAGAAACACCTTTGGCTGTTTGAGGAAGGCCTTCTCTGTCTGAACAGAATTATTTTAAGCAAAAAAAACCTCAGTCAGTCAAGTGGAATATAATCATCCACAAGAAATAGCACATTACCCTTTTAACTAAAAGGAAATAATTGCATATATGTCCCTTATAAACATATTTAGCACTTTAAATTTAAATTTTTACAAATATGTCACTGTAAAAATCAGGCAGAACTATGCCTTTAGTTTTTTCCTGAAATAGTAACAATAAATTTTAGTGGACACTATTGCCCTCAAATTTTAAAATAGGAACAAATATGTCTTTGAATTTTGATCAATTATTGATATTTAGAGTAGTTTATCATATACTATTTTATCTAGTGTTTTAAAATGGAATTAATATGTTTTATAATGATATTTGAATAAGAAAAATACATTTATGTATTTAAAATGACATTTGAATGGAGAAGAAAATAATTAAAATGAAACAGAAAATAAAATGAAGCATTTGAATGTATAAAAATACATTTATATATTTTAGAATGACATTTGAGTGAGCAAGAAACTAATTGAAATGAAATAAAATATAAAATGAATAATAAAGAGAAAAATGAAATGATTGTTATAATTTTAACTAAATATCATTAATCCAAGTTTAGTTCAAACTGATTGCATATTGCCAAACGGAAAAACCTTGGTGGTTAAATCAACACAATTGGATAACCTCCAATTTGGAGAGTTCTGAAACTACATAATGGCTATTTTATGTCATGAATCGACCGCAAATGGCCAAGAAAAAAATTACATGGTATCAGGCACTTAAAAAATTGAAATGTCAGTAGAACTAAATCTAATCAAAATATGGGAACACCATGACCCACAAAGTTTATCATCTGCTTATCAAACCAAGAACTACAAATCTACATTATTATTAATTTCGATCGTCTCGGCGCTTCAGGATACATACGGGGCTCAGAAACTCCGAAGCTAGATTTCAACCGCTTTAGTAAAGCCCATACGTGATAAAGACTTCGTATTGTAACAAAACCATGACTCAAGTTCCACAAAATTATATATATCAAGACGAGAAAACCTAAAATAACTAAAACTCTTAAGAATAAAATGAGAAAAGAAAGGAGATGAGAGTGCCGACCTGTTCCGCCATAATGGATGAGCAAAGTGAGCTCGATCAACCAGATGATTAAGCGCAGCAGGAGGGAGGAAAGATTATCTCGGCGGCTCCGGTTGTCAACCCTAACGAGATTATATGCACGTAGTGGTGGAAATCGCATGATTGTGATCAACGGATAGGATTAGACGTCAGGATTTTGTCCGACCGATCCGATTTTTTAAATTTAAAATTAAAGCAAAGACGGCAATTAATCAAATGGCGCACTTAATCGTAGAATTAGACTTAAATTTTATATTTCTTATGATTTCATTCCTTTTTTTTTTCAAGTATCAGGTTTTCTCAAACATCGAACATAAAAAAAAATTTTATATCCGAGCCATCCAAAAGTTTCATTTGAGACACGTGCTTACCTTACCTCTACAAGATTTACAGTCAACTATTCCTATACAAAACACTAATTCCGGATTTTTTTCAAAGAAGTTGAAGAAAAACCTTAAAAATCAATTGTTCTCCAAAGAATATTGATTGAGATTTAGGGATAGCAACTTATTCGATATTTTCTCATCAATTTTCTTTAAGATTTATTCATATATGTGTTATACCAGATACAGTTTTGTTTCATTGTGATATAATTGTATAATAGGTAAAGACAAATGGTTTATATCAAGTAAAATTATTAAAGGTTTAGAAAATATTATTTTTGAATTTTTTTGTCGTCAATTGACATTGAATGTAAATATATATATATATATATATATATATATATATATATATATATATTTATATGTGGTTTTCGTTTTAGTTTGTCTACATTTACTATTTGGTGCTAAACTTTCAAACCTAAAAAATGTACAATAATTCTCACTCATAACACAGTGGTATTGAACATTAGATTCCAGCAGTACCACTATAGTGGTCAACTTTTTATAACACCACTGTGGTACTGTTCTTATACAATTAGCATAACACCACAATTGTGTTGATCCTTAGAAAGTAGCACAACTACCTCTTACATCTGGATACATTAAATTTGATATTTCAAAACTAGCCTGTCATTTTAAAAATTTCACCATGCATACCAATTGGAATGGATACATAACTTCATGGAGGGGGTTAACAACCAGGATTGCATGTCATATATACCTTCTCCACACTTACCCTCTTTCATTTCATGATAATTTTTGCATAAATTTTAATCCCCTAGAAGCATCAATGGGTTTCAATTAAAATCTTGATTGACTTAGCAAGCTCTGATTTGACTCATTCTAACTCTGTAGATTTTTATAGCTCTCAGGAGTCCAAATGTGCCCTCCGTTATCATCGTAAAATATTCCTAGCATTACTCAAAAGGTTTAGAAAAATTTCAAACTTTATTCTAATTGGCACGAACTTATATTTTGGTTATGGAGCTTCAGAACCATGCTTTCACATTATATTTACCTTCTCCACACTCATCTCTTTCATTTCATGACAATTTGTCAAAAAAATCCAAATCCCTTAAGTCTATCAATGAGATTCGATTAAAATTCATTGATAGACTTAGCAAGCTCTGATTGCTCCCATTCCAAGTCCTGTAGGTTTTTACAGTGCCCAAAAATCCAAATGTGCCCTCAGTTACCATCTAGAAATATTCCCAACAAGGCTCAAAAGTTTCATACCACTGTGGTCATGTTCTTTGATGATCAACATCATAGTGGTGATGATCCTTGGAAATGATAAATCCCAATTAGCCCCACCATTATTTTTTAATTTCTAAAAATATTGGTTCTGATCTTGCAAAAGCAGCACTACCGTTTTAAAATTTTCATCATGCGTGGCAATTAACACGGATCTATAACTTCATGGTGGGGGCTCAAAACTTGCACACCATATATACCTTCTCCACACTCAACTCTTCCATTCTCCATTGTCATATTTTAGAATTTTAAATCTCCTAGGTCCATTGATGAATTTTGATCAAAACCTATTAATGGACTTAGCAAGCTTCGATTAAACTCATTCCATGTCATGGTTTCTTCAATGTCTCGAAGTCTAAGTGTACCCTCAGTTATTGTTTGAAGACATTTCCAATAGTACTCAAAAGCTTTTGAAAGTTTCAGACCACAGTGGTGTTGGTCTTCGAATAACAACACTATAGTGGTATTGATATCCCCAAACCAGCACCAACCTTTCTGAGAAGAACAAACATTGTAGTGCTATTTTTGAAAAAATCAGCACCACAGTGGTATTGATCTTCCTACACCGGCACCAGAGTCCGTGCCAATTGGCACGAGCCCATAACTTATTGTAGGGGGCTCAAGACTAACTTTCTCACCATATCTACATTCTATACGAGTCCTCTTCCATTTCATTGTAAATTTTCAAAAATCTAAATTCCCTAAGTCCGTCAATAGATTTTAATCAAAACTCATTTATGGACTTAGCAAGTTCCTATTACACCCACACCAAGTCCTATAGGTTTTTGTAGTGCCACGAAGTACAAGTTTGCCCTCATATATTATCTCAAAGCATTCTCAGCAATGCTCAAAAGATTTAGAAAGTTTTAGACCATTGTGGTATTGGTCTTCGGCTGGTCTTCAAATAACAACACCACAATGGTGTTGACCTTTCAAAACCAACACCAGCCTTTCTGACAAGAACAGAACACTATGGTGCTAGTCTTTAAAGAGCAGCACCATAGTGGTGTTAATCCTTGTAAAACTAGCACCAGAGTCTCTGTTAATTGGCACAAACCCATAACTTAATTATTGTATGAGGATCAGAACTATAGTTATAAACCATCTATACCTTAGTTTATGTCATTGTTATAATTATAATTTTTTTTAGGGATGACCCTATTTCTAATGAACTTCAATCATTTTTGCCTCTATTAATTCAAATTTAGAGAAGAAACAATGAGTTACTCAACAGTCTATAAATTTAGGCCCAAGTAATATTCCATTTTCTTTTAAAAATACAAATGTGGTGAACAAAAAATAAAAATACAAGTAGTTTGACATTTGATTTAAATGAAGAAGCAAATCGATTAGAAGATGAGGTACCTAGTAATAGTACAGTATTTGGAGAATATTTTGAGCCAACATGAAGTTATCAAGAAGATTCAGATATTCAGATTGTAGAGGAATTAGAATGCAATACAGATTAAGAAGAATTCTTAACTGATGATATTCAATTTGACTAATCTAATTTTAATCTAGATCAATACAGTGACTTAGAGGAGGAGTTTCTAATGCCTAATGATTCATATGTTATAAATTCACGATTAATACAAAGGTCAATTGTAGAGGTTGTTGGGATGTATACTATACGCCTAGCTTTTGTATAAACATCTATTTTGAAATAATATGAAATGAGAATCATATGTAGGATCGAGTTGGATCGGCTAGAGGGGGGTGAATAGACAGTTTAACAAAATCACCCAAGTCTTTTAAAACAAAACTTGGTTGCAACTGGATCGTTGCTTCCAAGGCAGTTAGCACTCAATAAGAACTCCTTTAGGTGGAGAAGCCTTTACAATTGTAGCACAGAGACTTAGCTAGAAGAAAGAATACAAAGCAATTGATGATTTAACTCTAAAACTCTAAGTCTATTTATAGCTCAAGAGAATAGATCTAGATCGTTGATCGTAGATGAACTTTCTCTTGATCGTTAATCCGTTAATGCAATCTTAATCATTGATTGGAGATAACCTTAAATCTCAAACGTTGATTTAATAAAAGGATAAAATTTATCCTTTTAAAAAATAAACATTTAAACATCTCTAACTTAGCCATGCACATGCACGTGCATGTGCAATTTTCAAATTTCAAACCACCAACGTTAAAAGTCTCCAAGCCTCCAACGTTAAAACCACATGCACATGCATGTGCAACTTTCAAACTTCTAACTTGGTCAAGCCTGGTCCAAGTCAAATGTTGACTTGGTCAAAGTCAACTCAATTGACTTTTTGTAGGTAGATTTTCTGGATGATTTCTGGCCAACCGGAGTTAGGCTCACCCGAACCCGACTTCGGCCTTTCGCCCCTCGAGCGTGCTTCCTCCCGGCTTCTCGTCCCTCGGACGTCGCGCACGTCCTTCTCGCTCCACCGACGTACTCTTCCATAGCTTCCGCGTCCTCGGATTGCACTGAGCCCATCGACTCACTTCCCCGCGCAACCCTTCTCGTTCGCTACGTCTTACGCTCGACTTCCTCCATACCTAAGTTCCTGCACACTTAGCAAAGAGATTAGAATAACGCAGGATCTAACTTAATCTGGTTGATCACATTAAAACTAACCGGGGCACCAACATCATATTGGTCAAATATTTGTATTTCTTATGTAATGCAATTGTCCACTTAATTTATATTATAGATAACATGGCGTTGGTACCACACAGAAGATCTGTTATCGGTTCCTTATAATTATAAATAATAGCTCACAACCAAGATGGATAGGGACAAACCATTGGAGTGGTTGTAGTGTAATTTATATTAGTTTATCTTGACTATTAAATTATACTAGTATACTTTGTGTGTATTGAGCAGGACCGTCTGTGGTCGTTTGATTTATACTGACTATATAATTGAACTAGACCTTTGTTATTATGGATGTGTATGCTCTTAATCCCTAGTATAATAACAAGCACATATACTTAGTATGTATTTCTTTAATTCATCAAAGGGTGAGATTTATTTATTAAATCAAAAAGCCTGATGAGTTGGGAGATAATATTATGTATATGGTGTTGTTGATTATAGAAGGAAATTGTGTCCTAATTATTTAGGCTGATGATGTCCCCTTGAGGAGCTCATAAGGATTATCATGTAAATCCTGCAGGTGGACTTAGTCCGCATGATAATAAAGTTGAGTGGTACTACTCTTGGATTCAGAAGTTAATTAATTGAGTTGTCAGTAATTCAATTAATTGACGGACATACGATATCTTAAACACAGGGAGATTAATGCACTCATAATAAGAAGGAGCCCATATTGTAATATGAGATTGGTGTGGTAGTTCAATAATAACCCTTTAGTGGTATGAGTTATTATTGATGGACTTGAGTTGGGTGTTCAGGGAGAACACAGGAAGCCCAAGCCCATCAGGAGGCCAAAACCAATTCCTCCTCTAGGTCCCTGTTGTAGCCTCTGGATAAAGCCTCGTATCCACCCATGAGATTCTATTAGAATTCTGTTAAGAATTCTGTTAAGAATTTCTGTTAAGAATTCTGTTAGAATTTCTGTTTAGAATTCTATTAAGAATTTAGTTAAGTGATCCAACCTTAGGAGTTCGAACCAGGTCATCTTATAGAAACCTAAGTCAGATAGCTCTGATTTCAAAGATTGAACCAAAGATAATAGAAGAAGCACTACCAGACCCTGACTGGATAATAGCTATGCAAGAAGAGCTAGCTCAATTTGAGAGAAATCAGGTGTGGGATCTAGTTCCCAAACCTGAAAACAAATCCATAATAGAGACCAAATGGGTCTTCAGAAACAAAACAGATGAAAAAGGGGAGGTAGTAAGAAATAAAGCTAGGTTAGTAGCTAAAGGGTTCAGTCAAGTTGAAGGATTAGACTATGATGAGACTTATGCACCCGTAGCTAGACTTGAATCCATAAGAATGTTGTTAGCCTATGCGGCTCATAAAGGATTCAAGCTCTACCAGATGGACGTAAAGTCCACATTCTTGAACGGGTTCATAAAGGAAGAAGTCTATGTAGGTCAACCACCAGGGTTTGAAGACAAAGACCATCCTGATTATGTCTTCAAACTCAAGAAAGCCTTGTATGGACTAAAACAAGCACCTAGAGCATGGTATGAAAGGTTATCAACCTACTTAGTATCCAAAGGCTTTCAACAAGGACAAATTGATCCCTCTTTATTTGTAAAAACCTTAGAAAAAGACTTCTTTATAGCTCAAATCTACGTAGATGATATAATATTTGGGTCAACCAACACAAAATACTTAAAGGAATTTGTGGAATTAATGAAAAGTGAATTTGAAATGAGCTGGGTAGGGGAACTTCACTTCTTTTTAGGTTTACAAATAAAACAAACTAAGGATGGAAATTATATTTATCAAACCAAATATGCTAAAGAATTAATAACCAAATTTGGAATGGAAAACTCAAAAGATATAAAGACACCAATAGCAACCAACGCTAATATTGATAGTGACCCAGAAGGAAAACAAGTAGACTTAAAATACTATAGAAGCATAATAGGAAGTCTACTATACCTAACTGCAAGCCGACCTGATATATTATTTGCAGTAGGTATGTGTGCTAGATACCAATCCAATGCAAAAGAATCACACTTAACTGTAGTTAAAAGAATTTTAAGATATATAAAAGGGACCTTAAACGTTGGAATGTGGTATCCTAGAAATAGCAATTTTGACCTAGTCGGTTACTCTGACTCAGACTATGCTGGCTGCAAACTAGACCGAAAAAGTACAAGTGGAGGATGTCAGTTCTTGGGTCCATGTCTAGTCAGCTGGTGTAGTAGAAAGCAACAATGTGTTGCATTATCTACAACTGAAGCAGAGTACATAGCCATGGGTGAATGTGTTGCACAACTACTTTGGATGATGCACACATTAACGGATTACAATTTGAAATATAATAACACTAAGGTGTTAATTGACAATATAAGTTCTATAAATCTGACCAAGAACCCAGTGCACCACTCTAGAACAAAGCATATAGAGGTCAAACATCATTTCATAAAAGACCATGTCGCTAAGGGAGAAATTGTACTCGACTATGTTGAGTCAAAATCTAACTTAGCAGACATATTTACTAAACCTCTACCAGAGTCCGAGTTCAGTACAATTAGAAGACAATTAGGACTATGCTTGGTAGAATAAGGAAAAATTTAAATTTTTTTTCAAAAACTCATATTTTTACAATCTACTATTATTTAGTTTTTCAAAATGTTTTAAAAAGTTTATTTTTTATTTTTGAAAAACTTATTTTTAAATTTTGATTTCAAAGCAAAAGAAAGGAATGATTTAGCCTTAGACTAGAATCTTTCCCCTAGAAAGCATGTACCTATAGATCTAGGTTGAGCATCTCACAAAGCACACTAGTTAACTTGTTTGTGATTGTGAAACTTAGAATGGTGTGAGATGCATAGGATTCTAGCCTGAGTCTCAGATGCTTATATCAGTGCATCGAACCTAACTTGGGCTTTAAACAAAAATGATGAATCAAGTTAAGTGTTCCTAAGCATAAGCTAAATGGAATGATACACTTAAACTTGACTAACTGGGTCAAGCTACTACTGTTTAGTAGTTAGCTAAAACCTAAGTTGGACACTCGCCCCTCGGATAAATTTTTTTTATCTAAGTATTTTATTTATATATAACATGCTTGGACTCAAACCCATTATTTATTTTGATTATGTCAAAGGGGGAGAGTAATATGAGATTTCAAGTTCTTCAAATTCTTTTTTAAGTTCAAAATTTCTTAAAAGTTTAAAGTTACTTTTAAAAATTCAGAAATATTTTTGAACTTATGTTTTTAAATTCAGATATTTTTTTGAAAAAGTTTAAAATTATTTTAAAAATTATCAAAAAATAATTTTTAAAATATTTTTTAAGGACTTGAATAGTTTTGTATCAATCTGATCAAAACTAAACCATGTCAAGTTTAGGGGGAGTGAACAAAAAGTTTTTTCAAACTTTATTTGTTTCAACAAGTATGAATTCAGGGGGAGTCCTGAAAGTAGGGGGAGATAGGTCATTACACATTCATGCTATTGCACATTACATTACATGAAATATTGTTTTTTAATCATGAGTTAAATGTTAATCATGAGTTAAATTCTTATGTAATATTTTTTCTTAACTTGAAACTCAAGTTGTCATAATCAAAAAGGGGAGATTGTTGGTGCAGGGAAGCACCAGATGATCGAACCTTGATTTTGATGATGGCACGAGGTTCAAGTTAAGTGTGTGTTGTGTACTGATATGTTTATCTAGTGTGCAGGGAGCCTAGTTGAGGCTAGGAAAGTCCTAGTTGAGGCTAGGCAAAGTAAGTCCTAGTTGAGGCTAGGCAAAGGCAAGTCCTGGTTTGGAGGATCAGGCAGAAGTCTTAGCAAGATCAAGTGCACCAGGTGCAAGTCCAGGTAGGTCAGGAGGACCAGATGCATGACAGAAATCCAGGCAGGTCAGGAGGACCAGATGCGTGGTGGAAGTCTAGGCGGTCAGGTGGACCAGGTAGGCCTAGCAGCAAATCCTGGGAGCCGAGGATCAAGGCTAAGCGGGAAGTCCAACAAGTCTGGATGTTGACAAATCAGGTAAATTCTCCCGAGTGGAGTGGGTAAGGGCGCGTTCCCGGAGTGGAACAGTAGGCGTCGGTCTAACCCAGGGTTTCACTGAAAACCTGAAGTTAAGACCACTTAACAGTTTGAAAAACTGTTATTCCTTTTCTGCAACTTTGGTTTTTGCACTAACTTGTAATGCAGGATTGGAGAGGCGGGAACTTTGATTCCGGGCGACTCTATCCGAAATCCAGGCGACCGGCGGTCCAGGCGCCCGGATTGTGAATCCAGGCGACTGGACGTCAGCGAACCAGGCCAGCGAAGTGATGAGGTGGCGTTGTCCCAATGGTCGGGACACCTCAGCTTCCAGGCGCCTGAATTGGTTCCAAGCGCCTGGGTTCGGATAAATGCAGCGGCAGTCAAAGTTCATCCGGAACCTCCACGTCAGCACGGCGGCGCCTGGAAAGGGAATACAGGCGACTGAAAGTGTCGAGTCAGCAGCGTCGATGGCGGATCGACGGACGTCGTGGAGGCACCTGGAAAGGGATTCCAGGCGCCCGGAAAGCCTTATAAAAGACCTTCGATAGAAGGCCTCAGAACATCAATTCAAAGCATTCCATAGCAACCCGATGGCAGTCTGCACGCGAAGGATCACCCTAGAAGCCGTCGTAACGCCGGAGTTCTGCACCGCAAGTCTTCATCTCAACCTCCGGTGATTTGGTAACGATTTACTTGTATGCATTTAATTTAAGTATGATAGAAGTTGTTATCATATTTCTATTTTGTAAATCGTTACAACTCCTCTCCATAAGGAAGGAGTTAATTAATGGATTGTCCAAACGTAAACGATCAAAGATCGTGGGCCTTGGAGTAGCAGCCTGTGGCTGTGAACCAAGTAAAAGAACTTGTGTCTCCTTGTGTTCTGATTTTCGTATTATTATTTTCTGCTGCAACATTATCTCTGATTAATCACGAACAAACGAACGTAATCGATGAATTTATGAAAATTGAGAAAACGCTACAAGATAGCGCTATTCACCTCTAAGTTAGTTATTATTTAAGCATAAGTTATAAAGTCTTGCCTTGTTATAAGTCTTTGCTTACATGTCTGATTAATTCCTATACTTGGTTTGACTTATATGAACTTGTATTGAATTATAGTGACTTAATATGACTTGTGTGAGTTTTATGCTTTGGCTTGTCCATTTCATTTGCAAGTCTTACTCAAATATATAAATGTCTTAACTATTAGTTAATGTTAGACTTATGTTTGACTTAGATCACTTACTTTGCTCAATCGACTTGCTTGACTTACAATTGATTATTATTACTTCATGTCTTAGTAATTTCTAACTTATTATATATTATATTTCAATTATTTAAACTCATTTTAGTTAACTACTTGTCTAGTTGAATCAATTTAATTTGAGTTAAACTTACCTTAGACAATTCTTAAAGAAATATCCATTTTAATAAATTCCTTCTTTTCTATTTTTGATGTATGAAAAAAGGAGAGAGAAAAGTTTAATTTAAATTCCCTCAATATTAAAAAGAACTTATATTAAGGGGAAAATTTCAAAAAGAGCATTTATATATGCATTTATTGTATTGTTTATCATACATATAATGCACACCTTCATTTTTAATATTGTGTTGATTTTAGCTAACTTTAAATTGAGTTTCATACAATCAAAAAGGGGAAGATTATTGGTGTTGAGAGCACAATATCGAACCTATATTTTGATGTATGGCTAAATTTAAAGTTGGTATATATGTGAACTAATGATTCTGTGTTAAGTAAAACAAGTTACTTGAAAAGTGATGAAGTCCTGGTTGGGAACGAGGTAATTGGCTAAGTCCTAATGAAATTAGGCAAGTACAAAGTTCTAGTTGAGAACCAGACAGTTGGTTAAGCCTTGATTGAAAATCAAGCAAAAAAGTCTTAATTATGAACTAGATAGACAAATTTACATAGAGGTAGCTGAGAGTTGTAGCTTGGTAGTTAAGTCCAAGTGAAGACCACTAAGAGTTGTGGCTTGGCAAACAAGTCCAAGCTGTAGGAAGTTGGGAGCTTTGGCTTGGCAGACAAGTCAAAGTGGAGGCAATTAGGAAGCTGTGGCTTGGCAAATCATATTAGATAGGTCAGGTGAGAGCTGAACATCTAAGGTACGTATGAGTAAAGCCAAAATCAATATTATACTAATTACATATATCAAGTGCAGGGAAGCAAAGTTCAACGATTCTAGGCTATTGGGAGGGAGCCTGGGCGACTAGCTGGAGATAATATTTGATCGTTAGAGTCAAGGTCTCGTAGTTGATTAGAGTGAGGGGTAGGTGACCACAATGTCCAAGCAACCATAGATGCTTCTAAGCTACGGTATAAATGAAATCCTTTGATACAGGAAAGGCAGGTCAATGAAGGAAGTTGACTTATCTCTAGGCGACCGGAGGGATCCCAGTCGATCAAGATCATAGATAACTTTTATTACTGGATAAACGCTACAGCTATGTTAGCAGACTTTCAGACGATTGGAGATGGTCTAATCCACAGGGAGGTGTCACGTCAATATCCGAAGAAAGCCTATAAAAAGAGTCACGAGGCAGAACTTTCAAGTATCTCATTCGCAATCATTCTCAATGTGCTTGTGCTCACATTCAGTGCTCTTCGGACGCTACTTTGGCCACGTGCTTCAATATCATGTTTCACTCTCCGAATATGATAACTCGAGCATAATATTATCATTACATTATTGTTGTACATCATTATAATCTTGTGTGCTTTGTTTTTATATTCTTTTTAAGCTTTCTCCACCTCTAAAATCTTTTTATAAAAGAGTTAATCGTAATAAGAATCAATTTATTTATATAGCATGACCTTACAATTTACGCTATAGAAATCTTACATACTTAACTTAGAAAATATTATTATCAAGTTAGTCATATACCTACTTTAATTGCTTATCTTTTTTTCGTTATATTACTCTATTTATATTATTTAGAGTTATTTTTTATCTTTTAAAGCTTATAAAATTCATAACGTTATTCACCTCCACCAACGTCGAGTTCAATCCTATACAACTCCAAACTTATTAGTCAATTGTTTAATTAGTCAACTGTTACTCTATCTTAATCAACTATTGTAACCTTGAACTCATCTAAACCACATCTTCGTGGTTATGAGTTCATTAGTCAACTGCCTTGTATGCCAATTAATTAATACTCTAATTCCAACCATACACCATGTCAAAAGACTCATTGTTTCTAGGACTTCTTTTTCTATCTAATGCAAGCCAATTATGACTTACCAAAACTTTTTTCTTGTATAGTATCCTTAATCTACTAGTACTTCCCTTGCATCGAGACTTATTTCTAAAACTTCAGCTAGTGTCTAGTATTCAACAGTCATCAGCCAACCAGGATTTCCTCTTGTCAACTTTAAGTCACTCTTGACTTATTAGGACCTCCACTACTTAAAGTTCACTTCTTTAGGACTTTAAACTTTGTTGGCATCCTATCACCCTAATTTGCTCAAGCTTTATCCATTGTCCAACATCTAGTTTTCCGTGACCTATCTGGAGTTCCCATCAACTATCTGATATCTAGTCACCTTTGACCTATTAGAACTTTCGGTTAATTGTCTAACACGCATTCCTCCATGACTCGTTAGGACTTGCCATTGCTTATACAATTGGACTTCTCCAATGCCAGGTGTCTAGTCTACTGACCAACTTGGACTTCTATCAACCAAGTGTTTAATCAACTTTAGCCCACTTGAGCTCTTCTCTTTTAAATTCCTCATTGGATTTTCAACTACCAAGTGTCCGATCAATTTTTACCTATTTGAAATTTTTCATTATCAAGTATTTGATCAACTTTGACTTACTTATATATTACTCAATCATCAAATGTATTGATCAAATATCGAAATTCATTTTAAACCATGGTCCATCTTAATTGGGGTTGATTGCATCAACATATTGGTAGTTCCACATTTGTTTGTTCTTTTTAGCATCTTTACTAAATTCTCATATAGAATGAGTAGAAATTTAGATGACCATAGTGCAAATTTGAAGGTTGTGATCCAAATAAGTAACTAGGAGTCATCCACTGTCTCACTGCCCTAGTAACCATTTTTAAAAAATTTTGCTACAGTTCAGCCAAACCTTGTGTGAACATCATCAAGTGATGTGCATTCCAAATTATGTGCCTACTGCCCCAACAATATGTCTAAAAACTTAAGCCCTTTCAGATTGGTAATTCACCTAGAAGCCAAGCAAATTATTGATGTGTTCTTCCCTCAGTCATTGGAATGATTTAACACACTAGCACATAAGGGGTTCATGCAAGAGCATTTGAGTATTATGTTCATCACTTGAATTGTTTTGAAACTTAGTCCCAACCTGAGATTCTTCTATCCTTTCCCCAAGGATGTTCTTCATTTTCGAACCTTTTAACAACTCTATGGATGTTCCCATTTCTCCTTTCTACCTTTTATGTCCAGGTGCATCCTACTTATTAACCTCATAGCTACTCTTCAACTCATCCATTCCCACTTGTTCTTGCATTGTATCTCCATGTTCAGAGCCTTCTCATAAATGACATCAATCTATTATGAGCAAATTATAACATACAAACAAGTCTAGTAGCCACTTGATCTTGTTTAGGCCTCGATTTAGGGAAGTTGGTTGTAGAAGACTGAGGTGAAAGGAGTTCATATGAAAAAGGACTAGGAGTTGGGCTAGTCTAATTCAAATATAAAGTTGGAGAGTTCGAATGAAATGAACTTGCTTCAACTGAGGTAACCAAAGTGAGAATAGGTACAAGGACTCTTCCATCCGTCCAATGGTTAATTATATTTTCTCGATCTATACTTCTTCATCATGACCAATTGTAGTTTTATTTATCTTTTCAAAGATGGTGTAAGGAATTGTTGAAACCGCTGACCCATTCCACATTTTTTTACAGAAGAAAATAGGTACAAAGAGTACACAGGAATTTCGATGGTTGTTACGTGGGCTTTTAGGAGATTTTGATTTTGCTAAAATGGACTTGACAATAAAGGAATTAAGAGAAATGAGGTATAGACAAGTGGCAGGTTGCCATCAGCATATCTGTTAAAGCTTTTCAGCTACTGCAAGTCACCAAGAATGTAATATCATCCTTAACGTAGGCACACCCTTTATAGGCCTCAAAGTGAGCATCTGACCAATAACCAAGCCATGACATCAAAGTAGATCTAGCCTGTACTTTTGGACTTTGATGTGTCTAGCTTGATCCTCCGATATACAAACTTCTTATTGCAGTCAACCCACTCAACTGGATTGAGCCTTGTTCGCACTCTGATCAGTGTGACTGACGCGCCACCATCTCTACATTCACAAGGTTTGTCGACAATTTTATCCGCATCGCTCTGCAAGTAATCAAAGTTGTAATAGTTTCATATAATCAGATTTAGCTTGATGTAATACTAAAGTTTAATCAAACGATGATTACTTCAACCACCTCAAAAGTTCCACTCGCTGTTCGACAAAAATGGCTGTTTAACTAAACAAGAAGCAGATATGCTAATGACACACTATTATTATTATTATTACAAGAACCAATTAATATTAATTGAAAGTGATTGACCCAATCTCATATAAATTTTTCATCGACCACTAAGATAAATCTAAAAAGTACTCACGTTAAAATCATCAATAGCTGATCTCCATGATCGACTCATCGTTGTAGAGCATCATACTCCATCTGAATATTAAAAGTGTTAGCCACAATACAGCCGCTTTGCCAAATGATAACCTGATTCATCCAAATAATCATATTTCGTACTGCTTTCAATAATTTTTTCTATCAAATAGAAGATATATATATATACTTAATCAAGAAACCCCCCACCAATAGTACCACCATTACACCGTCGCACACTATTGCTTAGTAGTACACCTGCATCATTCGAGAAGAGCTGAAGCTTGACTTTATACAAATTTGATCAACAAGAACAGCATAACTTTGAGTACAAGGGTTGCTTTTTTTTTTTCCAAAAAAAAATGGAAAAGATAGAATAAACTTCTGATATAACATTTTAACTGATAATTCTCAGGATGAGATTTTGTAGCAATATCAAATCATCTTTCCTTTCTGGAAGAAGAGTTTAGGCCTACACTAGTTATGATTCACTTACGAGACAAATTATGAGAAAGAAAATTGACACGAGGAAAAACAAAGAAACAAGTTACACAAAACTGATATTGGTAGTTCTGCTCAAGCTCTGCACATGCATGGAGTTAGAGGATTCTCCCATATGTCATAGTTGGGGAACGTTTCTTCAGGAAGGCCAGTCCTTGTTTGGTGGGTAATCACAACATCCTCCAGAAAGGTTGCCCAACCCATGTAGGGATCCCCAAAGGATTTTGACATGAGTCCCTTGTCTGGTTTTATCGATTTCAGTCTATGGCCCATGTAACGGCGAGCTCCTATTATTAGTTTGGCAAAATTGCCACCATGCGTCATCACAAACACATCTGACTTCAAGCATACCAAAAAATCTAGGGCAGCCAAGCTAGTCACATGCTTCCTGAAATGGTCTATTTCTTCTATGCTCGCTAGTTCCTCCTTAGTAACCTGCAATGAACAAAAAGGATTACTTAATTGTTGATCTTTTAACTTCAGTTGCTGTAACTGTTAAAGCTTGTCACAAATGAAACAAGATAAGTAGCACTTGCCAAAGGAAAAAAGTTTCAAAACCTAAACAAACCACTTGGAACTTTATGGAAAATAAGAAAACTAACATTAAACTCAGGCAAAATACTTCATAAAACAAACTTAAGGCAAGTTGGTCTGCAATTTTGGAGGAAGACAAAGTACACAATGACAACTTTCCCATAAGAAAGATTTGCTTATTTTGTAGGGCAAAGAAAGAAAAAGAAGAATAATTTTCATTTCCTTTAGAGTTTTCAAATGAAAAAAAATGTATGGATTATTTGACCTTTTAGAAAGATAGATTGGGAAACAAATTTCTTTCATACAGTCCAGATGATGAGATGATAAATATGCAGTGGTCTTTTCAATTTCTATTCTATTACCATGTGATATGATATGATTTTCTATTGTAAACCAGCCACAGTATAAGCCTGCTTCGATTTGATTGTGAGGGGTTAGAATATAATGAAAATGTATGAGATCATAGACATATGAACTAGATCAATTTCCTATAGCTCAAGCTTTTGGAAGAGTTCACATTTAAATCTTGGTTGTTCTGTATTCTTTCCATCACTGCTCAAAAGAATACATAACTAAAAGGCCTAAAAGAAGTTACTTTCCTTGCACCTTTCTTTTATTTTTTTATTTTAAACTCATTGTGTTAATCAAAAGTAACAAAGATTTAATAAAATTTTCAAGCACACTCCTAAAGCTCATTTTGAGTGGCTGAATGTTTAAAAAAAACTGAGGCAAGTTGGTAGATGCGAAGTTAGGGCCTTGGTAGCCATGGTCTGCTATGGTCGCTACAGTCATGAAACCAAATCAAAACTCCAAATCCTCATTTGTCAAAGCCACAAAAGGTGAGACAAAATAGATGCAAATATCTTTTGAAGGGCAAAGCTAAAAGCATTTATTGGTAGAAATGAAGTTGCTTTCACCATATCACCAGTCTTACTATACGTTTCTAATTTAACTCATCAGCTGTTTATAATCCTGGAGAACTGATGTATTACCAGATTTGGAAACATATTTCTTAATGGTGCCATTCGGTTCTTTCCACCATACACTTGTCCTGAAGCAACATATATTTGTGTTTCCTTGGGATATCCCATTGCACGTAATATAACAGCAACCTCCCCTGGCTCAAGAGGGCAACGACCTTCCTTTCTTTTCTGAAGTGCAAGTTGCCAAAGATGAGATCCATTCTGCAACAATATGCTAATTAAATCTAACCTAAATTCACACAGAAAATGGATTTCTGCAATAGTTTGTTCTAATGATAACATAAGAACATCATGACTTAAGAAAAGGTTATTATTTGCAATCACCTTGTACCGTCTTGGCCATTCTTTCTGTCTATATGCTGCCATCATTGCTTTCTCCTCTCTAGTTCCAACAAAATCACAGAAGGAGAGGCCTACCATTCCCTTCTCAAATCTCAGATGAAGTGCCCTGTAAGAAAAGAGCAAGAAGTTTATGTTGAAGGTTAATTGTTGTTATTGCTAAAGAGGAAGATATTACATGTATGGGTTCACACTGCCAGTGCGGTTTCTCATTCTTTCTGCCAATTTATCAGCCATTTCCTCAATCTCAGGTAAAAATTTTAAGGCATGATAATTAACTTTACACCTGAGCTTGTTTATTTCTGGTGGAACATTGTCATACCTGAAAATGGTGTGAACAAAAGAATTTTGTCAATTACATATGCTATGAGAACAACACATGACAACATGTTTGTGATTTTATTCTACTGTAATGATGCATGAGATGCTATAATAATTAGAGAACAGGCAAGGAAACAATGAAAAGTGAATGTATGATTTATTTTAGCAGTCATTACTTACCCCAACCTATCAACAAAAGGCTTCAAAGCCATTATCTTCTTCTCTTTGATCCTAGGAAGTACATTGTCAATATAGAAGTCTGCTGATGCATATTTTGGAATGTTCTTCACAGTTCGTCTATCATGAATACCACAAATTGTTAGTGCTACATTACTAAATTTATATAGTTCAACCCAATGCTCAGAAACTACATATAAGATGACCTAGAATTAGTTGCTGCAGTGCAATGTTTTTGTTGAGTCTGAGAATGATCAAATGAGAACATGACAAAATGCATAATCTCAAATAGTCAAAACAAACAAGATACAGAAGTTAAGGGTTATGTATAATTAAAAATATCCAATTCTGAAACATGATGAATTAACCATCTGTCCTGATTCACATAAAGCATAGAAGTGAAAACTGAAAAGAGTGTTCAAAAGATTAGATCATTACTAATTTACAACAAAGAATTAGGAGAAAAACATTACTAATTCACAATAAAGAATTAAGTATAAAACCTTATACTAGTGAAGAGCTCTGCTTTGTCTGTAAACCACTCTGGAATGTCTCGTATAATTCGTACATCTTCCTTTAAATATTCAATGAAATGATCAACATCAAATATATCTTCAAATTTCCTGTATGACAAAACCAAAACAGCAAATTTGGAAATGTCATTGAACGTGTAGAACTTAAAACCAATCATGACAAGCAAATATGGGACCGTAGATGAAAAGACAACGGATCTACTATCTTAGCTTCAAGGGACAGCCAAATATGATTTACAAAACATGCAAAGCATCACGCATAATCCCCATTCTGATAGTATCCTCACAACTCTGTTTATCTGGTTTGCAGTATTCAAATATATACATCAGCAAATTTTCTACTTGGTCACTCAGAAATTAAGTCCAAAATCTTGCAGGTTGCAAAAGATACCCTGCTATACCTTTTTATATGACAAGTGAAAACAAACTATTGCTGACTTTCCAGTAATCAAGAACTAGATAATTTTCCTCTTCCAGCAAAGTGCAAACATGCAATCGACAATATGGTTATTAACTAAATAGATTATAATTCAGTTAGGAGAGTATTAAAGTCAAAACGATATACAACCTAAATAACACTGATTTTTGGATGGTTTTTGATTTGATAATGGAGATGCAAGGGCATTGACTAGGAAAAACTCACGTCTGATCTTTCCAAATTTGATCTTGCTTTAGCACGGGCAAAATAAGAGTTGCGCCCATTATCTTTGCCACAGCAACAGCATTGCAAATCTGCAAAGAAACCGATTAAGAAGGAAAATGAATTCACAATAATTTGAAAAAAAAAATCAATATATGGATGTTCCCAATATCTTCACATATCATGTCAGTATACAACACAGCCTTATCCAAAAAAGTAGATACCTTTATTTCAAGATTGCAATGATAGAACAATTGAGCAAATATGCCAAGACAAAACAGCATCAGTCTTAGTATTTCAAAGCAGAGAGCATACAAGCTTTGACCACAAGAAAGTTTTACAATATAGACTATTAAGATAACAGTGACACAGACATTGCACATGCTTGACCAACCAACTGCTTCCTAGTATCAATCTACAGCATGCTAGTAGTAACTATGTAAGAGAAGCATGGGCCTGCACTGCCACTAGAAGGTTGCAGGTAAATTGAGGGTCGGTTTAAAGGTTAAGCCAGACCTTTTGAATCTGACATAAAATCTATTGACAGTGAGAAGCAAGAAAAATAATTGTACATTCAACATTTACACCAATAATCCTCCTTATAGCAAGGGAATTCATTGACTATTGATACCAGGACAATATGCAATGTTTTGCTAGATGGATTGGGACAACAACAACAACAACAACCAAGCCTTATCCCACTAAGTGGGGTCGGCTAATGGATTGGGACAGATACATGTAAATCAACTGATCTGCAAAATATTTGAAAATCATTTTCATGTTCAGAATTTTTCAATATCCATGGTTGCTCACTCCAAAAGACCCTTCACAAGCTAGGAACATGAGGGGTGTTATCCACTGTTTCGATTAATAGTAACAAGTAGAGAAGCTAAGTCAAGATAAAAACTACCACATATTCTCCCATGCAGAGAGACAGACTATGTTGTCAATAATATAAAGAACTAACAGGAAACATGATATACTTAACAGCATCAAAACTTTGGCTATATCGGCAAATCCCATGAATTAAACTTTCCAGAGAAGCTAGATAGCATATCAACAACAGAAATGATCAAATCTTCTGAACCTAGACCTTAAAATTAAAAGGAGTTCAATTTGCATCAGCACTTTTGATGATCCTAAATGTTCAAAACTAGGTCTAATCTTCATTTAGCATTTCTAATAATATTCCTAGAAATACATATTAAACAAATCACATCAGCCATTCAAAATGTACCGAAGTGTACTAAAAACTCTAAGAAAGTGACTTATAACACAAACAGAAGTAATGAAAAAGAGTACACACAGCTATACGTTGTTGGTTAAGGCCACCCTCAGCATGGATGAATATGTAGCCATTGGTTTCATTCTCAGGAGGTACTGCAAATGAATGAACCATCACTTAATCAGCATGACAAAATAGCATGCAAATAGTAAAACAGGATTTAATATAAGAGAAACAAGGATAATAAAGTTGGCAACAAAAAAAATCTAGGTCAAAACCTCAAGAAACCAAACTTAAATAACATCACATGTCAAAGAACTTAGATACACAGAATAGTTAAAATGAAGCGAAAATATAGGTTACAATAGTGTATGTACGTGAAATAACATATATGCCTAGGTACGCAAGTATATGAACATGTGAAGAAAACATCAAGCTCATTCAGTCATTATGCGTGCTAGATTCAGGTACTTATACCACAGTGACCATGTTGAATAATACTCATGTCAAGAAAAGTTAAGTGAACCAAATATTAGCACACAATTAATATGATGGCATCACCATAGACATGCACCTAGGTTATGACTCCTAGAATGTGGGTAAGAAATAAAGTTTGATGTAAAAGCTCAAAACATACTTTATTTTTGAGGTTGCAAGTGCAAGTGTGCTATACCAAGTCAGAACAGCTACAATGTTAGCCATAGTCCACTAGTCAATTTGCTCTCCACCTTATTAGAATCAGCATGATACATATCAAAAGGCATTACATGTTTCACTATGTGCATAATTAGGTACAAGTATAAATATAATATAAAATGAAGCATTTAGGCAAGCATATATTCTCTGATTAATTTAAGGTTAGATACCCATGTTTCTTGATCTTTTCACTTATTAAATTGAATACAATGGACTTTATGATAAACTACTTACAGGATCTCAACTCATAGGGGGTCCAAAATTAATCTGTATAAAGTTGAAGCAGTTTGAACAAGGAGACTAAAAACTCAATTATAGTATCTTCATAAACCAACAAGAGATTATCAATTATTTTGCATGAAAGTAAATTCCAAATGAAAAAAGCAGCAATAATAGCAAATATGACAGCAACTCTTAAAGAATCATAGAGGAGAGAGAATAAATAAAGGATAAATAATATAGCAGCACTTTGAACAGTTTTCATGCAGAATTGAATTCACCAAAGAGAAAGATGATCTAAGATAGACAATTGGATCCCTTTGAAAAGTCCAACCTAGAAAATAATTGGACTACAAATTCAAACAGACCATTATTAATTAAACTTCTACCAAAACTTCCAAGAGTAAATAAAACAATTACCAATTTCAAGATTTTCTTAAAAACTCATTCTCATGAAGAGACTCTACCCAATTAACCATTACAAATCAAGGACTTAAAATAAAATTGAATTCCTATTATGCATCAATTACCCCACAAGGAAGAACTCAACCTATAAATTTGAAAGAAGATAATCAAAATCAAATTTCATAACACCAAGCATAGGAGGGAAGTGGAAAGTTATGAAGTGATTATGGAGAAGATAGCTCCAGCACTTGTTCTATTATACCAAAAACTCATGAGCAATTTGGTGAAGTTTATCTTCTGTAATTTAAAAATGTCTTTTCCAATGGAGGAAGTAACTTTAAATGCTTCCATGTGGCGCTAGCATTGTCTATGCATCAATCATACTCTCAACCTAAAGATATTGTTGCACCATGGAGGGAAGAGCAGGCACTTGAGTTGTAGATGCACAAGTAGCAACCAAATCAGCAGATAAAGAGAAAAGCTCAAATTGTCCATTGATATGGCAGTAGGTCCTCTAAATTGAAAATTGGATTAATGCTCAATTTAGCTTCTATGTTAATAATAGAAGCAACAATCCGATCTTTCACACAATATGAAAGTATTAATAATAAGTCTTAGAGGTGTACTTTGAAAGTAGTCGATGAGAATGCTAACAAGTACATAGTGCCATATGATGCACTCCTTATGTTTAAGATATGCATCAACATGTAATTTATATGTTTTATTACTTATTGTTATTTTCCTCCTGACACTAATATGAATCACTCAAAAGAATGAGAGGTGGCAAGTAGAGAAATCTAAATAATAAATATGTTGACAAGTTCTGGACTCATAAATGATTGCAAAAGGACATCTAGAATTGTTACTAATCAACAAAATCAATATCTAAATTCCCAACTTTTTGGCCACTAGGCACCTAAGAAAGTTTCCTAAACTACAATTGATAATGTTGATCTAGCCATCAGTTTGAGATTAAATGTGGATGAAAATATAAGTTGAGTCAAAATAGCTTCCATCCAAAAAAAAAAACTCACAAACTTAATATTCTTCACTAACATCATCGACAATCCATGCAATCTACCAACTTCCTTAAAGGACATCTTAGAGAACCAAGCTACAACCACTACAATGGAATCATGACTTACATTGGTTAAGGGTAAATATAAAACATGGGTAATAAACATTAGTGTGCAAAAAGGTGTTTTATTGTGGCTTTGGTTGTCTAGCACACATGACATTGAGATACGTTCTAGCAACATCTCATCTTTAGGATGACAAGTAGAATCTATCAAGAATGAGAGTTAGAATCCTGTCTTTCCCAAAGTGACCTGTACGATCACTTGCTTATTCCCATATCTAAAGGTCTCTAAGTGAGGTTCAAGGAATGTACAAGTGTCTAGAGCTAGATAGGTAACTGTACCTAATCACAAAGTGAATCTAATTGTGACAATTTTCATCCTTAATATCTGGGGAAAAAAATCATCTGTAATGTTAGAAAAAGTGGGACACTAAACCTTATCGACCTTAAAACCTATTATTGTTGTTTACTCTATATAAGGCTGCCACAAATTGAGTCAATGCAAGTGGATGCTTTAAACAAACTAATACTTTGGAAGGAATTCAACCCACCTAGCGTGTTTAACACCTTTTTTTTCTCTTTTTGATTATATGAAACACAGTGATGTTTCAATTTGAATGTCCCAGTAATAACTTTCTTATGCTTTCTGAAAATCAACACCCCTGACCCAATTGCGGCATCTACATAATCACTTTCAAACAGAAACAGATCTCATTGAAAGGAAAAGAGAGAGAGAAAACATGCCTGTAATACCATTATCCCAGCGTTCAGCACATGGTTTCCATGAGGTAGTAGAAGAATAGGGATTCTCCCAAAGTGATGGAGGCTCCTTCACCTGAAGCAAGGAATACAGAAGAAAAAAAAAACAATTTACGACAACAATAAAGGAAAGCTGTTTCTTCAGCCAGGAAAATCCATGTTTAAAGATGAGTATAACAACTGAAAACTTACACGGGGACAGTGAAGTGTGATCCCTTCTTTATGGCACAAATAAGGTGTATTCTACCAAAAAGACAGAACTTAGTCATTTGGACCATCTCATTTAGCAAAAGTCAATCAAACAACTTATTGAGATCCATGATAACTTCAACACCAATATACTAACGGAACGAGATAAAGATAACGAGAAGAAAATGCATCAATTGAGCTCCGAGTGTGAGTGTGAGTGTGTGTGTGTGTGTGTGTGAGAGAGAGAGAGAGAGGAAAAAAAGCATTATCCTTTCGGCTAAAATGGGCAAGACAGTAATCATACCAAGTTTACTACTGCAAAACCTCCAATTGAAGTAACAGGATACAAATCAAGCAAGCGCGTCAAGGAGTAATGCTAAGGAGGAGGATCTCACCAGCCGACTCCAAAAGAGGGGAGGGATAGTAGGCCAACCAACACAATAAAGGCAAGGAATCCAACGAGGATCCGGTAGGAGTACGAGGTGGACACCCTCGGGTCCTCGAGCGCGAAGAGGGATCGGATGGGGGCAGGCAGATTGAGTAGGGCTGAGGCGAAGAAGGGGCGGTGGGGATCCTTGTCGTGATCCCGGTCTTGATCTCGTCCGCCTAGGTCGGTGGCGGCAGCGGAGACGAAGGAATGGGAAGCTTCCTCGACCTTGGCAGGGGAGACGCCGGCGGAGGCCCTGCTACTCATGGAAGCCGAGTGGCGGAGCTCCGCCATATTGCGCTCGCCGCTTCTCTCTCCCTCTGTAAACGATCCAGCCCGAAGTAGCGCGTTCGATCGATGTTATTTTCCCGTGTACACATCAAATCTGCATTTTAATTCCGAAATAAAAATTAAAAACTAAATATAAATTATAAAAATTATCAGCTTTTATCATGGAAATGAGTCAGTTAAGTCTGTTTTTATTACTTATTTAACTCAATCACTTAATATGTCCATCCTATTTCTTAAGTAAAAGGTACAATTTACCACCATGATTTCACACGATCGACTCGATGACTATTTGTGAGGAAGTAAATCAAGAAACTGTACTTGGTTACAACGGAGGAGAACATTATCTCGGCTTCATTGAGATTCGATCCTTATCCACTTCAACTATTCTATTCCATTGTAACCAACTCAATTATGTCCCGAAAGTCCAACTCAACTATGACAACTATCATGAATAAAGGTTTCAGACTTATGCCTTTGTAGGTAACTTTCGTATAAATATTAAAGATTCGTTAACCCTTTAAACCTCTTGACTCTTTGAACTTTATCCATTCTTCTTCTTGCCACCTTTTCATGGCACCTAGTGATTGAAGCATCAGAGGACCTCTCTAAATTCTATTCATTTTCTACTTTTCACTTTTTTACAACACGTGATTAATGCATTAGAGAGGGCGTTTACTAGAGAACCTCTAGCAGCCAATGACATTTCTATTGTGCATGTAGATTGGGTCACTCTTCTGCCTCAGCATTTGACCTAGCAGTTAACTATGTATGCCAAGTCGACTTCTATGGAAAATCGATTAAATTGAGAAAAAAATGTTGATGATGGTGAACCCTCAAAGAACAACTCCGAAGAAGTTCAGTTCTCTGGTGGTTGATAGCATCAACTTCCACTCAACACCCTAAAAAATGATAATCCCAGTAGCCACATCTCTGGGGTGGTCGGCCCGGTCCCATGGAAGTTTCCCACCGACCATCAGGGTAAATCGGGAAACGCATACGGCGGCCAATCCAGATGCCCAGCATCCTTTGATTGCGTTCCCCATTTGGAGGAAAATTCCTGCAAATACGCCGTAGCTAGGGATCGAACCGCGAGTCCCAAAGTTACAATCCGGATGTCCTACCGTTGCACCATTGCCCCGGGGACTTCCACTCAACACCCTAGAAATAACAGTAGGGTACATTACTCTATTGTAATTGACCCAACTCATCACCACAACTGTGGAGGCGGTTCTCTAGAGAAACACGGTTATTCATGTGAAATTGTAATTGCATGGTCATCATTAAATAATAAAATGTCATCCTCTGGGACTGCGCTACCAACTACGTAAAAAAAAACTATGTAGACAAAATTATGATAAGAAAACAGTGGTAATGAGAAATTAAAATGAACCAAGAAAACTTTATATTGATAGCGAATGGATTAGGAAATCAAATTTTGAGATAGTTCTAAGATTTCAATTTCGTTGGTGTTGGAAGCACCACATTAACTCAAAATTTTGATGTATGACTAAGGTGAAAGTCAGGTTTGTTGAGATCTAATGAATTTGTATCAAGTGTGTAGGAACATGTTATTGAATGATGATGTTGGCTAAGTCCTAGTGGAACTAATGATTGAGTATTATGCAGAAGCTAAGACCTAGCAGGGTTAGACAATATAAGTCTTGATTGAAAATCAAGTAAGAAAATCATAATTGAGAACTAGGTAGTTCAAGTTCAAGTGAAGTTAGCTGGGAGTTGAAGTTTGGCAAATAAGTCCAAGTGGAATCAGATAGGAGTTGAATCTTGACACTACGATTAGATGAATCAGTTGGGAATTGAACATCTAGTTAAAGTAAGTGTGAGTAACTTTAAATTATATAGCATACTTATTACATGTAACAAATACAAGAAAGTAAATTTCAATAGTTCCAAACGATCGGAAGGGAGTCTGGGCAACTAAGCTAAGGTTAACTCTCAATTGACAAAGTTGGGAGGTACAAGGTGATCAAAGCAAGGAGCGGGGTGACTGCAACTTCCAGCCGACCAAAGACGCTTCCAAGCGACTGGTAGTGACAAGATCCAGCGATCTGAGTGAAACAGTCAAGATAAAATTTGATCTAGCTCCAAGCGATCAGAGGGTGTCTAGTTGTCTAGATGCCTAGATCTCCTTCCAGACGCCTCCACGTCGGCTCGTCAATTAGCTCTCGATGATGACTTAGTATCTTCGAGTGCCTGTATCTCTTCCTGGCTCCTAGAATGCTGACGTGAAGATTGTCAGATTAGCTTTGACTCCGCTACGCCTTATCCTTCTTCGAGTACCTGGATCCTTCCAGGTTCTTGGAAGCCAAGGTATCCCCGACCAATCCTGACTCACCACCTCATCCGCTTTGCTAACCTAAAGAGTTGACATCCAGGCGCCTAAATCCCTTCTGGGTGTCTGGACCATCTGGTCGCCTAGATCCAATAGGGGAGTCGAAAATAAGGAGTTCTAGTCCTTCAATATCCTATTAGATTTGAGAGGTATCTAAGGAAATCGCCTTACGGTCATACTATTTATTGGATAAATAACAATTCACTGTTTGAGTACACATTTCATATGTATTTGATTGGATCTTAAACTTAAATACTGAATATCCGTAATACGATTTATAGCATGAGAGAATTTGTGATTAGATCACAACTCGTGAGCATCTCTACATGTGCAATTATGAATATATTAAAATTATCTCTAGTCAAGGAATTGATGAGCACGGACGTCATCGATTCTGTCGAGACTAGCATGTTTAGACTCCTTGGTTAGCCAAGCATCTGATCTCACTACTGAGATATTAGATGTTGAGAGTTAAACGTGGATACTGATTAAAGGTAATCAGTTCATTGTGTTGGTGCAATAGTTGCCCCAAGTGCATTGAGTTTCAATGTTTGGCTAAACCATGTTTAAAGTTAGGCAATTCTTATTGATCTAACATGTGTGATGCAAGTTTGCAGGAAACAGAAAGATGTGCAAATAAAGCATAAATACATATATACATCCTACGCACATCACTAAGTTGGCAACTAAGTAGTTCAGTGTGCTGACGTGGCATCCGACGTGGACGGTATGGCTGAAGTGGCATTGGATAATGCCAACTCTGTTGACATGACACTAGATAGGGACGAGCATGTTGACGTGGCACAGAGGATAACCGCTGACCTGATGATGTGGCGAGGAAGGGTTATCGAGAAGCTGACATGGCAATAGATGATCGAAGCATGGCCGAACCAATAGACCGATTAACTTGATCTGGATCCAAATCCCAAGGTGATCAGTATACCAATCAGAGGGATCGGTAGACCGATCAGGTCCTATAAAAGAAGGTCACAACCGAAGCTTCATCATAAACTCTCAAGTGCTTCCACTGTCATCTCGCTCCGAAAACAATGCCACTACACCAAGACGCGACTCTGACAATTGCGCTCAAGTTTTGAATCTTTGTCGGTATATTTGTATCAGTTTAATACTTAATGTTGTGCTTATCTCAGAAGGAACAGTAAAAGTGTTACTATTCCTTGATTTTCTATAAAGTGAATCTTTTTCTCATTATGAGAAAAAGATAAGCAACAGTAAAACATTACTATTCCTCGATTTTCTATAAAGATGAGTCTTTTCTCATTATGAGAAAAAAAACTATTAGTGAATTGTCCACTGAAGCGATCAAGAATCGTAGACCTTAAAGTGACAGTCATAGATTGTGAATTAAGTAAAAATAAATTTATCTTTTATGTGCTTTTGAGTTACGCTTCCTTCAAATAGGGCAACGATAAGCCTCTTTGTGCTGACATGGCAACTAACTTAGCCGAGAATAAGCCTCGAGGAGCTAACGTGGGAGAGAGATAAAGGTTTGATCGGGACATGTCAAACAATAAGTCTCGAGTGCTAACATGACAACTAAGAGCATCCGCAACGCCGTGTTAAAAGGCGTTATAACGCCTCGGATGAACGGCGGCTGCGTTGCGGCGCGTTAAAAGTTTTTAACGCGTTCAGAGTCTTGAATGCGTTTTAACGAATGTGGTGGGCTCCATTGATATATTAAATTAATTTTTAATTTATTAATATTAATTTTTATTTTAATAGAGCTTTTTAGTGGTCGATTAGCTGGTCGACCACCACATGGTGGTTGACCAGTGGTCGACCAATGGTCGACCACCATGATGGTGGTTGACCCTTTAGCCATTGGATTTGTGGAATTTGTGGATTGAGCCGTTGGATTTCACCACAGGTGGTGGTCGACCAGCTAGTCGACCACCGGTGGTGGTCGACCGGCTGTCGACCACGACAACTGGGACTCGTATTAACGTTAAATGCGTTGTGGGGTGAAAAATGTAACATGTTATAACGCAGATGTGGCAGTGGACCCAGCGTTTTGATGAGATGGAGGTGTTATAACGCATTTAGTGTTGCAGATGCTCTAATCTAGCTTCAGATAGAGTTTGACTTGCTGGCGTGGCAAAGAATAAACTAAGACATGCTAATGTGGCAGTTGATCAGGCAACCAAAAGAGGTTCAAACGACCTATCAAACCTAGTCAGCAAAATGAATCTAGACAAGAATACTAGAGTGGACAAGGTTCAAACGACCAATCGATCCTGTTGATCAAGCAATTGAAAAAGGATAAACACAACGTAGCGATCGAGAGTGATTAAAACTACTTATTAGGCAACCGAAAGGCTTCTCCGGTCAATCAATAATTGTATAAAAAGGACTCGAAGCAAACACTTTGAATCATCACAAGCTCTTAGTAACAAATTTTTCAATGCTCAAACTCGCACCACAATTGTGTTTATTATCACACCCCAAAGCTATGCAAGAATCGCTCCATTTTGATAATATTTGAGCTTGCAGTTTTACATTTGGTTTTCTGTACTTGTTTTGATATATTTTTTTTGTGTCATTGTAAAAAAAATTCCACCTCTAGAAAAGTTCTAGAAAGAAAAAAAATATAGTGATGACTTCGGAGATCAATCAATCTAACGGATCACTAAGCCATGGAACAGCAATCATAAGTGTTATGAACCACGTTCAATTATTTAGTCCTTTGCTTGCTTCTTTTTTTTTTCCACTACAATTCTGATTTTAAAAACATAAAATAAGATTTCCAAAAAGCGCATCTCACTTTACCCTTTAGCACGGCTCTCTTATGCAAAAGATGAAATCCGTCATCCCAGCGATTCTACACGGTCAGTCCCACGACCATATGTGAGGACGTAAATCGAGAAACTGTAATTAGCCACGACGAATGCAACTTCGTCGAGATTCAAATATTTATTCTCTTCTACAATTCTACTATGTCGTAACTAACTCAGCTATATTCCAGGGGCTTTAGCACCCCTCTCTCTCTCTCTCTCTCTCTCTCTCGATCCTAGCATCATGATATCTTAACATTAATCATTAATCAACTACAAGAAAACCATTAATTCAATTTAAAGAATATAAAATTTTGAAAATGTTATAAATTTTTAAAAATGTCACTGGATAAAAGATAATAATAGAGAGTAAATGATTAAAATTTTTAAGTTTAAAAGCTAATTAATTTTACAAAGGTAAAATGTAAATAAAATTATAAAAATTTACGAAAAGAAAAGATTATATAGTAAATTACATGGTCATTTTCTATTTAATTTTTAAATTTGAATACAAAGACCATCCTTTCAAATAAACTAAAATCTTAAAAATTGTTGATCTAACAATTTTAGTTACTAAATAGTCATTTCCACTCATTTAAAATTTAGTTATATAGATGCATTCTAGATGTCTAGACTATTTGAATGCACCTATAGTTATAAAATAATAAAATGACTAAAAATTGTTTTGGATATAAATTTAGCAATTTTAATCATGCAACAATTTTAATCATTATTGCATGATTAAAATTATAATTGCTAAATTTATATCCAAAACAAGATTTATGATTTTAAAATTTTTAAGCAGCCAAACTCTCCCATTTGTTAATTTTAGCCCATCAAACTACATTTGATCATTTTAAAAACATCAATAAACTTTATAACCTATATAGATTCAATCTCTGATTAAATTGACTACTACAGGATTGATATTACTATAATAGACAAAGATCAAATTTTGACAAAATAAAAAAAAAACATCCTTCCTCACCGTGAACAATTATAAGTTCTCGATTTACCTTATCAAAGATGATCACATGACTAACCGTGTAAAACCACTGGAGTGATAAATTTACCTTTTTAGTACAATATATTTAGATTCAAAATTTAAATTATATAACGATTTTAATTTTAAAAAAAATACTACAAGATAATTTTTAAATTTTTGATTGATTTAAAAACAATTCCCAAACTCTAAACCCTTAGTAAATTTATGTATTTATTTTAAAATTTGAATAAAAATGCGTATATAATAATTTTGCTTAAAATGTTTGTATGGTTCTTTTTATTTGCATGTATTTTTTAAAAAATAATTTACTTATAAAATTACAAACTTTATATTACAATTTCTATTTTTTATTTTTTTTAAAAAAAAGATTATAAATATATTTAAGATTTATATTTTTAATAACTATTTAAATTTACAATTCATATAGTAATTTTAAACTTTTAAATCATCTTTTATTATTTTTAAAATTTTATATTTTAACCTATTTTTAAAAAAATAATAACTATTAGATATGTAACACAGCTTAGGGCATCTCTCATAATAAAGGATATTTGATGGGGATATTTAAAAAAATATTCCCATGTATCAAATATTAATAGGGGATATTTGAAAGGTGATTAGAAATCATCAGACAAAAAATTTTGCCCGATGATTTCAATTATTTTATTATTAAAAATATATATAATAATTAAAATTAAATAAAAGAAAGTGAGATGGTGATAATTAATATTTAGTTATGATATTTAATTATGATATTTGAAAGTGAGATAGTGATAATAGATGGGACCCATAAATATTTGATTTGTGGTATATTTGATTGTAAAAATTGAGATATTTAAAGAAAGAGATATTTGATTGATGATGTGGATATGAGAACTATAAATATTTGGATGAAATATTTGGTGGTATTGTGGATGTTCTTAGAGAAGAATGAATAAACGCACGCTTTTTTAAAACAAAAGCAAACATAAAAACACCGGCACAAGATACAAATGAATTTTATGTGGTTGCCAACTCATTAGCTAGAGATCTCAAATTTGTAGCTACAAACTTCATACTGAGCCAGCAAAGATTTTTTTTTTTTCACTTCTCTTTTTGCCATCAAAAATAATTCAAAAGTTCCACGGGAACGAGAAGAGATGGAAAAGACTTACTTTGTCACAATTTTTTTGCCATCGAATATAACAAGTTCCAGAGCAACCAAGCAGTTGAATGTCATCATTGCTGTACCTTGGATTTCTCACTGTTGCCTTACAACACAATTGCAGGTATAATGACGATTAAAGCAAAGCCATCAGTAACCAAGAAAAAAGAGAAAAACCATACTCTCCTTTTGCAGCCTTAATGCTGATCCCAATGATTTCTTTTGGTTGCTTAGGAGACAAAATAAAAACTCTAGTAGTCAATATGTAGCAGATAGATGCATCACAAGTCATCCTCTCTCATATCTGTCCTCCTCCTCGCCTGTAATGTGAGGCGAGCATCCCTCTCTCTTTCAAATTCTCTAAGATCAGTTCTCTCTAAGAAAGAAACCTTGTCCAGATACTGATTTGAGCTCTTCTTGTAGGCATCTAGCTCCTCTTCCAAACCCTTGTTCTCATCCTTAAACTCATTCCAATCCTTTTTGGTTTTATCAAGGACACTGAGCTTAGGTTTTTTCTTTATCTGCTCTAGAACAGTGTCCAATGCGGTTGAAGGAGTGCTAGATGCTCTAGCCTTCTCAGATGCCTCCTTAGAGTCAGCACCAACTAATTTCTTAACCTCGATTTCCTCACCAGCAAAGTCACGGACCTCAGTTATCTAGTGGGAAAGAAGAGATACGTTATAAATCTCCTGACAGAAATATTAGGAAACCACTGTTTGCAGATACTCATATATTTATTTAATTATCACTTTCAATGGGAGCATAAAAAATCCTTTCAATGGTTATTAATTCTCTACATCTGTTTTCTATTTTAAGGATCAATTTCAACAAAGTTTTATGGAAATATGGAGACAATTTTGCACATAAAAGTCAACCAAGTGATTAAACATATAGTCAAAATAATTCCAACAACAAAATGCTTAAAACAATTAATAAAACATAAAATTAAATAAACAAGAAGGTCAGGAGGTGACAGGTGTGTCCTAAGGAGAAATTCAGCCATTGCATGAGTTTGATTCGGCCCTGCACCCCAAGATACAGAGTCATTCATCTACTGACAATGGAGTAAGATACCATGCAGCAGTCCCTAACACCCTTGAGCAACTCAAACAAAATAAGAATATAAATGTTTTTATGTCCTACAAGTTGATCTATCCCTGAGCTCTCTGCTATGCGGATAATAAAGGGTGAACGTTGTACAGAAACATTGCATGTGCAGTGTGTAGGGTGATTAATTCCCCTAATGGGCACAGTAGTATCACCTTCCTCTGTTAGCTATCAATTAAGTATAATTTATTTGCTTTAGTGTTAAATTAAGAAACATTGAATACCACATACAAAATAGGTATAGCCTCTTATGTCGCATGCTGTGACAATAGTTCCTCTTTGTGATTAGGTTTAGTCATTATATTGAAATGCGTCAACAATTTAACTCATAAGTATATATTTAACGTGGTGCATCAATGTGCAGGACAGTGTCAAAGTGGAAGATCAGAGATCAAGCAGGCACGTGGAGATCTTGGAGTGGTGAGCCATGAGGAGGTTACACTTGTAGATAGTTGTTGGTTATAAATATCTGTTAATTATCTGTTAAAAATCTATTATTTTTTTATAGATATTTTCTAGAATAGGCCCTATACTCTAACTATAAATAGGGCCTTATATGTTGCAATTGGAATAAGATTTCTTAAGTTATTTTAGTAACATGGTATCAGAGCCTTAGAAAATTAGGTTTTTTTTTTTTTTCTTTTACGCCTTCGCGCCGACTTTTCTCCCTAACTCGCGATTTCCTCTTTCGCGACTTTCTTCCCGGCTTCAAGCGCCGCTCCGAGTTCGCTTTCGCTCCGACTTTTCTCGCCGCTCGCTGCGCTCGCCTATCACCAGCGGAAAGCATCAAATCAAGCGGCTCCCTCTCGTCAAACTGTGGGCACCGTAATCGCTGCGATGTCTTCTCCGTCGCCTTCTTCCTTTGCTTGCCGCCGCCCTGCCATCGTCATGCTGCGTGAAGACCAACAATCCTCCGTCGCGTCTTCACCGCCCGTCGCGTGAAGAGGACCAGCAGTCGTCGCCCTGCCGCCCTCCCTGCTCAGTGCCGCCGCTCTCCCTGCACAGCACCAAGTTCGGTGTTTGAGAGTTACATATCTTTGGACTTCATTCTATCGTGATGGATATGGTGCTTGTCTCTGCAGAAGAATTTGCCAAGTTCTCTCAATATCAAGAATCACTTAAGTCTTCATCTTCCTCTATCATTGCTATTGCTGATTCAGGTAACCACAATACATGTCTTCTTTCCTCATCCTCTAAATGGGTCATTGATTCTGGTGCCACGGATCATATGACAGGTAATTCTAATCTCTTTTCTACTTTCACACACAAATCCAACACTCCGATTGTTACCTTAGCTGATGGGTCTTCATCTTGCGTTCGTGGGTCTGGCACTATCAATCCCACTCCTTTGCTTTCCTTATCCTCTGTCCTACATTTACCTAATTTATCCTTTAATTTGCTCTCTGTTAGTCAATTAACTCGCAATCTTAACTGTTGCATTACATTTTTTCCCGATCATTGTTTAGTTCAGGATCTTTTGACAAAGAAGATTATTGGTAAAGGACATGAAAATGGAGGTCTCTATATTCTTGATTCACCTTCCCCAAGATCTCTCGTTTGTTCAGGTGAAAATTCTCCTTTTGAGGCTCATTGTAGGTTAGGACATCCATCTCTTCTATCACTCAAGAAACTCTGTCCACAATATAGTAGCATATCTTCATTAAATTGTGAGTCATGTCAGTTTGCAAAACATCACCGTCTTAGTTCAAGTCCAAGGATAAATAAGCGTGCTATTAGTCCTTTTGAGTTAGTTCATTCTGATATTTGGGGTCCTTGTCCTATTATATCTAAACCTGGTTTTAGGTATTTTGTCACTTTTGTGGATGATTATTCTCGTGTAACTTGGTTATACTTAATGAAAAATCGTTCTGAGTTATTTTCTCTATTTTCTGCTTTTTGTGCTGAAATCAAAACTCAGTTCAATATGTCCATCCGTACTTTACGAAGTGACAATGCCAAAGAATATACATCCAGTATATTTCAATCTTATATGAGTCAGAATGGTATACTTCATGAAACCTCTTGTGTTGATACTCCATCCCAGAATGGTGTGGCTGAACGGAAGAATAGACATCTTCTTAAAACAGCACGAGCTCTTTTATTTCAAATGAATGTTCCTAAGTCTTTTTGGGCAGACGCGGTTTCTACTGCATGTTTTCTTATTAACCGTATGCCATCCTCTGTTCTTCATGGTGAGATTCCTTACAAAATTTTGTTTCCTAACAAGTCATTGTTTCCTATTAATCCTAGGATATTTGGTAGCACTTGTTTTGTTCGAGATGTTCGTCCACAAGTTACTAAATTAGACCCCAAATCTTTGAAATGTATTTTCCTTGGTTATCCTCGTCTTCAAAAGGGTTATAGGTGTTATTGTCCTAGTATTAATAAATATCTTGTTTCAATCGATGTTACTTTCATGGAAGATAAACCTTATTTTTCATCCTCACATATCCCGACTTCTCAAAAGGAAGATGATGATTTATTGGTATATTCTGTTACATCCTCTACACCTGTCTCAGAACCAGCTCTTGTCAAGCCTCCTATTATTGAAATATACTCTAGGCGTCGACCTCCTGATTCATGTCCTGCACCTACTACTTCGTCATCAGATCCAATTCCGAATGATGATCTTCCTATTGCATTACGAAAAGGTAAACGCCAGTGTACTTATCCTATCTCTTCGTTTGTGTCTAATAATGGCTTGTCATCCTCCTCCTGTTCTTTTATTGCTTCACTTGACTCTATTTCTATTCCTAAAACTATCCGTGAGGCCTTATCTCATCATGGTTGGAGAGATGCAATGATAGAGGAAATGAAAGCCTTGGATGAGAATGATACATGGGACTTGGTTGATTTACCTCCAGGAAAACAAGCTATTGGATGCAAATGGATATTTAATGTTAAAGTCAATCCAGATGGATCAGTTGCCAGACTAAAAGCTCGTCTTGTTGCTAAGGGTTATGCTCAAACATATGGTGTGGATTATTCTGATACTTTTTCTCCTGTTGCAAAATTGACATCTGTTCGGTTATTTATTTCTCTTGTTGCTACTCATCATTGGCCTTTACATCAACTTGATATCAAGAATGCTTTTCTTCATGGTAATCTTCAAGAGGAGGTGTATATGGAGCAACCTCCTGGTTTTGTTGCTCAGGGGGAGATAGGGCGAGTCTGTCGTCTTCGAAAGACTTTGTATGGTTTGAAACAAAGTCCTCGTGCTTGGTTTGGAAAATTTAGTCAGGTTATTGAAAAGTTTGGTATGAAGAAAAGCGAGTCTGATCATTCTGTGTTCTACAAGCAGTCAGGAGCTGGTATTATTCTGTTAGTTGTGTATGTGAATGATATTGTGATTACTGGTAGTGATACTACGGGAATTTCATCTCTCAAATCTTTCATTCTCACTCAATTTCATACAAAAGATTTAGGGGTGTTAAAGTATTTCTTAGGTGTTGAAGTAATGAGGAGTAAAAATGGTATATTTCTATCTCAGAGGAAATATGTTCTTGATTTATTAACTGAAACGGGAAAGTTAGGGGCAAAACCTTGTAGTACTCCAATGACTCAGAACGGGGATCTTACTGCAGATGGAGAATTATTTGAACATCCAGAGAGATATCGAAGATTAGTTGGAAAGTTGAATTATCTTACCTTGACTCGTCCAGATATTGCATATTCGGTTAGTGTTGTTAGTCAGTATATGTCATCTCCAACGGTTCATCATTGGGCAGCATTAGAGCAAATTTTACGTTACTTGAAGGGTGCACCTGGACGAGGTATTGTATATAAAAATCATGGGCACACTGATATTGAATGTTTCTCAGATGCAGATTGGGCAGGTTCAAAAATGGATAGGAGGTCTACTTCAGGTTATTGTATCTTTGTTGGAGGAAATTTAGTATCATGGAAAAGTAAAAAGCAAAAGGTTGTGTCGCGATCCAGTGCAGAATCAGAATACAGGGCTATGGCACAATCTGTGTGTGAAGTAATGTGGATATATCAATTGTTGACTGAAGTAGGACTTAAAATTTCAATACCAGCAAAACTATGGTGTGATAATCAAGCTGCTATTCATATTGCATCGAATCCCGTGTTCCATGAGAGGACTAAGCACATTGAAATTGATTGTCATTTTGTTCGTGAGAAAATTCAACAAGGTTTGATCACTACAGGATATGTAAAAACTGGAGAACAATTAGGGGACATCTTCACAAAAGCTTTAAATGGGATTCGAGTTGATTATCTTTGTAACAAGTTGGGCATGATTAACATTTATGCTCCAACTTGAGGGGGAGTGTTGGTTATAAATATCTGTTAATTATCTGTTAAAAATCTGTTATTTTTTTATAGATATTTTCTAGAATAGGCCCTATACTCTAACTATAAATAGGGTCTTATATGTTGCAATTGGAATAAGATTTCTTAAGTTATTTTAGTAACAATAGTCATTAAACTTCAAAGTGGCCTCAATGATTTTAGGTGTATGTATCGTACTGATTGATATTGTAGTTTTAGGTTTATTGTGAGCATAGATTGATTGCTGATAGAATTTAGCTTCTACATGTTAACTAAGAAAGCATCGTCAAGCCCTAAAGGGTGTTTAATATATTGTCTTAGGTTTGTGGTTTATCTTTAGTAGTTGGAGGGTCAAAAAAGATAAAGATGACCCTTAACTCACTGTTACCATTGAAACAGATTTTTTCTATATTTCAGTAGTGTGTTGACAAAGTTGCAACTTTCTAACTGACCGAGATTTGTATTTTGAAGTTTTTGCAATATTATTGTTGATTATCTCAAGAAAGTTAAAGTTGATCGAATACTTGACTGTGAAAAAAATCAAATGACTGAAAAAAAATCAAACGGGTTGAGGTTAACAAGACACTTGGCAATCAAAAATATACAATAGGTATTGCATTTAGAAAGTCCAACAGGTATTGGCACATAAGAAAGTCATATAAGCGTCGGCATTTGAGAAGTCCAACCGGTACTGACATTAATAAAAGTCCCATAGATGCTGATGGATGAGAAAATCCAATAGAAAGTTGACAGGCAGATAGAGAAATTCAATAGGTGTTGACAGTGAAAGTCTAGATTGGGCAAGGAGGACCTGATATCTAGTAGGTTAACGATAACAGACACGAAGTCTAAGTAGATCAACAAAGACCTGATACTTTGGAATGGAAGTCCTGACAATAAAGATTGTGAAGGACTAGATGTTAAGCAACTGACAAAAGTCAAATAGGTCAAGGAAAATCAACTGACCGAAGTCCAAATACGTCAAGAAGAAACAAATGTTTGGCAATAGTGAAGCTCGCAGGTCATACGTCATGCAAGATTGACATCCCAAAAGAGTGAATCTAGGAAAGTGAAGTCCTATAGACGAGAAGTCTCTAATCAAGGGAACCCACGGAAAATAGGTCTCCAAGTAAGGTTAAAGTCATAGTGAGTTATGGTTAATGTGCACTAGGCAGACGAGGAAGCCCCAAAGGTGTGAAGTCTCTTCGCATGGCATAGATCTAGAGTTTATAAGGCTAGAATACGATGGCAAACAACTAACGAACCTAAAACCAAAAAATTATGATTTAATCGAATATGAGATTACGACAAACAACATATGAATTAACGGTTGACTAATAAAGCACTCGACTAAGCACTTGATTCAGGCAGAAATAAGATGAACGAGTTTCTATTTGTTTTTTATTCATGTTTGCGAGATGAGTTGTAATTGAGTCATCAATGAAAGTTACACAACAATCGCCTCTCTCAATTCTCAGCTCAGGATGGAGTCGATACCTAGGGCAGAGAACAATTGGAGAGAAGGGGGCACAAGTGAGAGGAAACAAATTCTTCTATTGATTTACAAGAGGGAAGTAGGGCACGAGAATTGCTCGTCTGCTCACTTCCAATTACAAGAGGACTTTAAATAGAGAAAGAAAAGCCTTGAATAGAGAATGAAAAGATTAATCATCACATGTCGGGTGCTCATTGGGCCCCATCGTCACATGTGAAGATTCTATTCTTCTCCCCTAAGTCTTCCTTTCTTCTCTCCTAAGTAAGACACATGCAAGTGGCGGGACAGCGCCACTTACAAGAACTTTAACAAAACCGTGGGCTCAATACTATGAACGCCACTGGTTTTACAAAACCAGGAATCCAAGTGGACCCCTGTTGAATAGTATGGCACATGGACGGCCACCTTTGGGTGCTTTTAAGGCACACTGTTCGACACGACAAAAGAAAAAGAGGGCACTTACACATCGGCCCGACACACACATGTGGATGCGTTGGGAATCCGGGTCCACCACGCTCCATTATTGACTCTAGTGTACAACCTTTTGTCGGCTGGCTGTACGGAGTCGTCGCTGGTTCTTGCCTGACGGACCAGCAACTCTGTCACCAATCTTCACGGCATCTGTCGCAGCCGCTTTCTGTTTCTTGTATACAGGATTCCAACGGAAACACCGTCTCCTCAGCCTTGTCGATTTGTGATTGTCTCGGGCCGGACTTGCTTTCTGGGCCGCGATTGGATTTGCTGCAGGTGCCGAGATAGCATGAATAGTACGAGGCCTACTTCTGCTCGGTCACCTTTCTCCTCCCCTGGCGTCGCCCTACGCCGGAGCTGTTCATCTTCCTCCATCGTTGGTAAGCCGATAGCGCTCGTGGATAAGATGCAAAAGGCGGCAGTGGCACTAGGCTACCACTTCCCCCACCACCTTCCGAAAAATGGATGGGACATCCATTTAATTGTCGGGAACAGTCGGGATTAGTCGGCGGTTCGTCGTCCCATCTTGTAGTATAGACAGCCTGTCGACAACGTTGGCATGCTGTAGACTCATCGGCTGCTTCACAGGAGCAGGTCGTGGCTGTTTCCCATGAAGATTCTGACTCCTCAGTAGATGCAGCTTCCCATGAAGATGAAGATGTTCTAGAGGAAATCCTGCAAGAGTCAGTACTGTCAGTGGAACCAGAGCAAACTTTACCTGATTCATCGTTGGCCACTGATTTGCTGCCGTCGTCCGTTTCCCAGTCGGACGAGGTACGACTTTCTTCGGATATAGATCGCAGGGAAACTTCGTCTGATCCGGTAGATGAAGCATTCTGGCATGAACAGTCGGGCTGGGACTATGCTTCGTCAGATGAAGATGCCGCTTCATGTGCACAACAACCCCAGACTGGTTGCTGTGGAGACGAATCTTCATAACTTCCCTCATCGTAGTCTGGGTCGCTCCAGACCTCGATGGATGCTTGTTCGTTGTAGAAATCACTTGTCCCATGATTAAAAACATATGATTGTTCTTCACCATCTAAGTAGTAATAGTATGATCCTTCCATACCTTCTTGATGATCTCGGACAAAGGTTGAGCTGAACGGGCTTGTGCTTGATGTGGTTACCAACGTCAAAAACGGTGGCTACTTCATGACACAACGAGGCCTACTCTCGTAGCCTTCACCTCAGAGTCTCCTTGCTGCGCCTCTCGCGTCTTACGGCGAATATCTCTGATGTCCTTCGGTGAGTTCGGCGGTCAGTAGACTTCGCACACAAACGCCTTCGTCGCAAGCAACATGCAGCTCACACAGCGCCTTGCACAGCTCACACCTCCTCAAGACTCCTTTCAAGCTCTGATACCAAGTAAGGGATCGCCTCTCTCAGTTCTCAGCTCAGGATGGAGCCGATACCTAGGGCAGAGAACAATTGGAGAGAAGGGGGCACAAGTGAGAGGAAACAAATTCTTCTATTGATTTACAAGAGGGAAGTAGGGCACGAGAATTGCTCGTCTGCTCACTTCCAATTACAAGGGGACTTTAAATAGAGAAAGAAAAGCCTTGAATAGAGAATGAAAAGATTAATCATCACATGTCGGGTGCTCATTGGGCCCCATCGTCACATGTGAAGATTCTATTCTTCTCCCCTAAGTCTTCCTTTCTTCTCTCCTAAGTAAGACACATGCAAGTGGCGGGACAGCGCCACTTACAAGAACTTTAACAAAACCGTGGGCTCAATACTATGAACGCCACTGGTTTTACAAAACCAGGAATCCAAGTGGACCCCTGTTGAACAGTATGGCACATGGACGGCCACCTTTGGGTGCTTTTAAGACACACTGTTCGACAGGACAAAAGAAAAAGAGGGCACTTACACATCGGCCCGACACACACATGTGGATGCGCTGGGAATCCGGATCCACCACGCTCCATTATTGACTCTAGTGTACAACCTTTTGTCGGCTGGCTGTACGGAGCCGTCGCTGGTTCTTGCCTGACGGACCAGCAACTCCGTCACCAATCTTCACGGCATCTGTCGCAGTCGCTTTCCGTTTCTTGTATACAGGATTCCAACGGAAACGCCGTCTCCTCGGCCTTGTCGATTTGTGATTGTCTCGGGCCGGACTTGCTTTCTGGGCCGCGATTGGATTTGCTGCAGGTGCCGAGATAGCATGAACAGTACGAGGCCTACGGGCCTGCTTCTGCTCGGTCACCTTTCTCCTCCCCTGGCGTCGCCCTACGCCGGAGCTGTTCATTTTCCTCCATCGTTGGTAAGCCGATAGCGCTCGTGGATGAGATGCAAAAGGCGGCAGTGGCACTAGGCTACCACTTCCCCCACCACCTTCCGAAAAATGGATGGGACATCCATTTAATTGTCGAGAACAGTCGGCGGCGGTTCGTCGTCCCATCTTGTAGTATAGACAGCCTGTCGACAACGTTGGCATGCTGTAGACTCATCGGCTGCTTCACAGGAGCAGGTCGTGGTTGTTTCCCATGAAGATTCTGACTCCTCAGTAGATGCAGTTTCCCATGAAGATGAAGATGTTCTAGAGGAAATCCTGCAAGAGTCAGTACTGTCAGTGGAACCAGAGCAAACTTTACCTGATTCATCGCTGGCCACTGATTTGCTGCCGTCGTCCGTTTCCCAGTCGGACGAGGTACGACTTTCTTCGGATATAGATCGCGGGGAAACTTCGTCTGATCCGGTAGATGAAGCATTCTGGCATGAACAGTCGGGCTGGGACTGTGCTTCGTCAGATGAAGATGCCGCTTCATGTGCACAACAACCCCAGACTGGTTGCTGTGGAGACGAATCTTCATAACTTCCCTCATCGTAGTCTGGGTCGCTCCAAACCTCGATGGATGCTTGTTCGTTGTAGAAATCACTTGTCCCATGATTAAAAACATATGATTGTTCTTCACCATCCGAGTAGTAATAGTATGATCCTTCCATACCTTCTTGATGATCTCGGACAAAGGTTGAGCTGAACGGGCTTGTGCTTAATGTGGTTACCAACGTCAAAAACGGTGGCTACTTCCTGACACAACGAGGCCTACTCTCGTAGCCTTCACCTCAGAGTCTCCTTGCTGCGCCTCTCGCGTCTTACGGCGAATATCTCTGATGTCCTTCGGCGAGTTCGGCGGTCAGTAGACTTCGCACACAAACGCCTTCGTCGCAAGCAACATGCAGCTCACACAGCGCCTTGCACAGCTCACACCTCCTCAAGACTCCTTTCAAGCTCTGATACCAAGTAAGGGATCGCCTCTCTCAGTTCTCAGCTCAGGATGGAGCCGATACCTAGGGCAGAGAACAATTGGAGAGAAGGGGGCACAAGTGAGAGGAAACAAATTCTTCTATTGATTTACAAGAGGGAAGTAGGGCACGAGAATGGCTCGTCTGCTCACTTCCAATTACAAGGGGACTTTAAATAGAGAAAGAAAAGCCTTGAATAGAGAATGAAAAGATTAATCATCACATGCCGGGTGCTCATTGGGCCCCATCGTCACATGTGAAGATTCTATTCTTCTCCCCTAAGTCTTCCTTTCTTCTCTCCTAAGTAAGACACATGCAAGTGGCGGGACAGCGCCACTTACAAGAACTTTAACAAAACCGTGGGCTCAATACTATGAACGCCACTGGTTTTACAAAACCAGGAATCCAAGTGGACCCCTGTTGAACAGTATGGCACATGGACGGCCACCTTTGGGTGCTTTTAAGGCACACTGTTCGACACGACAAAAGAAAAAGAGGGCACTTACACATCGGCCCGACACACACATGTGGATGCGTTGGGAATCCGGGTCCACCACGCTCCATTATTGACTCTAGTGTACAACCTTTTGTCGGCTGACTGTACGGAGCCGTCGCTGGTTCTTGCCTGACGGACCAGCAACTCCGTCACCAATCTTCACGGCATCTGTCGCAGCCGCTTTCCGTTTCTTGTATACAGGATTCCAACGGAAACGCCGTCTCCTCGGCCTTGTCGATTTGTGATTGTCTCGGGCCGGACTTGCTTTCTGGGCCGCGATTGGATTTGCTGCAGGTGCCGAGATAGCATGAACAGTACGAGGCCTACGGGCCTGCTTCTGCTCGGTCACCTTTCTCCTCCCCTGGCGTCGCCCTACGCCGGAGCTGTTCATCTTCCTCCATCGTTGGTAAGCCGATAGCGCTCGTGGATGAGATGCAAAAGGCGGCAGTGGCACTAGGCTACCACTTCCCCCACCACCTTCCGAAAAATGGATGGGACATCCATTTAATTGCCGGGAACAGTCGGGATTAGTCGGCGGTTCGTCGTCCCATCTTGTAGTATAGACAGCCTGTCGGTTGTCCCATCAGGCTGTCTATACTACAAGATGGGACGACGAACCGCCGACTAATCCCGACTGTTCCCGGCAATTAAATGGATGTCCCATCCATTTTTCGGAAGGTGGTGGGGGAAGTGGTAGCCTAGTGCCACTGCCGCCTTTTGCATCTCATCCACGAGCGCTATCGGCTTACCAACGATGGAGGAAGATGAACAGCTCCGGCGTAGGGCGACGCCAGGGGAGGAGAAAGGTGACCGAGCAGAAGCAGGCCCGTAGGCCTCGTACTGTTCATGCTATCTCGGCACCTGCAGCAAATCCAATCGCGGCCCAGAAAGCAAGTCCGGCCCGAGACAATCACAAATCGACAAGGCCGAGGAGACGGCGTTTCCGTTGGAATCCTGTATACAAGAAACGGAAAGCGGCTGCGACAGATGCCGTGAAGATTGGTGACGGAGTTGCTGGTCCGTCAGGCAAGAACCAGCGACGGCTCCGTACAGCCAGCCGACAAAAGGTTGTACACTAGAGTCAATAATGGAGCGTGGTGGACCCGGATTCCCAGCGCATCCACATGTGTGTGTCGGGCCGATGTGTAAGTGCCCTCTTTTTCTTTTGTCGTGTCGAACAGTGTGCCTTAAAAGCACCCAAAGGTGGCCGTCCATGTGCCATACTGTTCAACAGGGGTCCACTTGGATTCCTGGTTTTGTAAAACCAGTGGCGTTCATAGTATTGAGCCCACGGTTTTGTTAAAGTTCTTGTAAGTGGCGTTGTCCCGCCACTTGCATGTGTCTTACTTAGGAGAGAAGAAAGGAAGACTCAGGGGAGAAGAATAGAATCTTCACATGTGACGATGGGGCCCAATGAGCACCCGGCATGTGATGATTAATCTTTTCATTCTCTATTCAAGACTTTTCTTTCTCTATTTAAAGTCCCCTTGTAATTGGAAGTGAGCAGACGAGCAATTCTCGTGCCCTACTTCCCTCTTGTAAATCAATAGAAGAATTTGTTTCCTCTCACTTGTGCCCCCTTCTCTCCAATTGTTCTCTGCCCTAGGTATCGGCTCCATCCTGAGCTGAGAACTGAGAGAGGCGATCCCTTACTACTTAACTAGTCACATCAATCGACAGTCGACGATATAGGAGCAATCGACTGACACACGGACCAACAACCTTATAAAAGAACTTCAAACGAGTCATTCAAGGGTGCTCAAGTAGTGCTTCATGAGAACTTCTACAAGGACTATAAGGACCCAACTAAGATTTTCGTGCTCATCCAAGCGATCAAGAAGTAACAACGAGAAAATATTTGCATTGTATTTTTGTTCTCATTTGTATTTGGTTATGGTTATTGTAACTTGAATAGATTTGTAAGAGATTTCTCCACGTCTACAAAAGATTTCCGAGGAGAAAAGTAGAGGATTCTGGCTAAAGGATCATAAACCGTGTAGTAGGAATAAGATTTTGAACCACGTAAATGATTTGTGTTTGCATTCATGTTTTGACTTATTTGTTTTGTATTTCGTTGTGCTAACTCAAATTGTAGATGAAAGTGAATTAACTACGAAAGCATCCATTCATCCTCCCCCTTAGCCACTACCTATGATCCTACACAAGGGTCATATTTTGGTAATTTGATCCATATTCGCTTAAAGTTGGTTGGTAAAAGTATCTGGATAGAGCTTATAAGATACGCTTTAAGGTTTTTTCCAGTAGTTTCTTTCGCATCTAATTTGCACATAACAACTTTCTTGATTATCCTCATTTAATCCCGAGTGGCAAAGGAATACTAAAAAGGCTTTAGAAGCTTGGATGAGGTTTCATCCGTGGAGTTGAATCTCTCCTAGTACCATTTTTCTCACCTAGGATTAAATCGTTATCTTCTAGAGTAAATTAGTGTATTTGAGAGACTTTTTGCTTCTAGAGGGCATCTAGAATTTTTTTCACTATCTTATATTATAATCATTAGAAGGCAAGGCTTAGCGCAACGGTAAAGTTGCTGACGTGTAACCTAGAGATTACGGGTTTGAGTCTCGCAAACAGCCTCTTGCAAAGCAAGGTAAGACTGCGTACAATAGATCCTTCTTTGAGACCCCACATTGACGAGAACTTCGTGCACCAGACTATCTTTTATATATATATATATATATATATATATATATATATTGTAATCATTAACTAGGACTCTAGAAATGATGGAATCTCACTCAACTTATAGCACAATATGTGGTCTTCTTTGGTTGAGGTATTCATCTTGAGGGTTTTTTTTTATCTAGGAAGAATCTAGATCAAATATTATGTTGACTAATGTTAATTCTTACATCATCTAATCAAAATCTTATCATTGCGAGGATTTTACCAGCATATCATTAATTCTTGTAGCGTTGTAGGTTTGTCTTATTGCCTCATTTAAAGAAATGGTTTAGTGAATTCATTCAGAGTAAACATAGAATTGCATCATAAGCTGCGGAGTTGGCCTGGTATCTGAACCATGTTATACTCTCTTGGTAGCGTCATTTGCAGCATCTGTTTATTTTTTTCCCCACAACATATTTATCACTTTAATCATTACACATACAATTCTTATTGAACCATGTTATACTCTGTTATTAGCATCATGTGCATTAATTTTTTATTTATTTCTACTACATATTTATCACTTTGATCATCAGACACATGCATTTGTTATTCAACAATTACATTTTTGTAAATTACAAGGATAATAAATCAGGTATCCATTTCACTCCTCACCCCTCACCCCAGTCAACCCATCACATTCCAACATTGAATATCAAAGTAGTTGCTTAAGGACTTGAATTCACAGTCAAAGTGCAATGTTGGGTTATCGAGAGATTATGTTCATCAACCCACTTTTGATAGAGATTTCACTTTTTAGAAAACATAGAAGACCTACTGCCAGATATATTTCAATATGGTGGTAGCAAATAAAAAGAGCTACAAACCACCAACAGACAAATTTAGACCATATTAAGATAAAGAAATGGGCGAAGAAGCAAAAGGGTTGATGACCAATGGAAAAGCAAGTTATGAATCAATATATGACCTTCCAAAAGAGAGGTTGAATAAAGTAAGGAAATATTATAGTGCCAAGGATTTTTTGGGATAAGATTATTAATGTACATGAAAAGGCACATGTGAGTCAATGTTAATCAAGCGAAATCTCTTAAGCACGCAACTTAATACATCCAAGATGAAGAATGATGAGACTGTAAGTCAAATATATTAAGACTGAAGCAGTTAGTCAAATGCGCTAATGTCTATTAAAGTGGAGGTCACTGACTGTGACATGTTAGGAATGCAATTAATGGATTTTCAAGAAGCTTATTTAATGTCTAAGATTAGGAGCAAGAACATTGGAGCAAATGTTTAAAAATATGGAGCTTCGTGAGGCCAAGCCCATTGAAGAAAGGTCAAACAAGAAAAAGGGGATTGCATTTATTGCTAACGTAGACAAATCATCTTCATTGGATGCTAGTGTGTTAGAACAATTAGTTTTGATATATGGCAAAGGATTAACTTAGATCATGTATTTGCCAAATTGTAACAAATGTGCAAGTGCATATCACACAATGGTAAGAAATCTCGACAAATTAAGATTGATCAAACACTTGACAATAAAAAGTTCCGATTTATAAGTTTGTTTAGATGTTTGGTAAGAGAAAATTCTGACAGATCAAAATTAATCGGATGCTTGACAAGAAGAAACCCCAACAAGTCAAGGTTGATCAAATATATAATAGAAAAGGAAGATCTCAACAAGAGTCCTAGAGAAGGCTATTCTCCGGACTTGATTGATTTCTTTTGTGCAATGATGAATGTGAGTGCACATGTAACTTAGGGCAATCAAAGGCTAGATTAGGCTTGGATCAAAGTCTTAGAAGTGGCTTAGTCGATGCTCCAATGAACTAAAACTTATTTTGCAATCGATTAATAGTAGACATACCCAGTTGACTCACGATCAATGGAATAGAAGCTCACTCTTTACCCCTATCTTTGTGCCATTAGACTGAGCAGTCAACTAATAATCGCCAGCAACCAATCGACTAATAGCCGCCAGCGACCGATCAACTAATGCTAAGGAGAAATCAATTGATCTATGACATAATAGAAATTTCTAGAGGCAACTTGAAGGATTAGGTGAAGGCTATAAATAGATGACATGTTGGCTATAAAATGCACATCAATTCACAGCAAAGATACTTTGCTAAATTGCTTACTCTCCAAGCTCTCTCTTTTGTAATTCTTTTACTTTCGTGTACAAAGTTCCAGAGTGAAAGCTCTCTTAAGTAAGTCTTCTCATTTAGAATTTTATCTTTTAAGGTCAGTTAAGCAAAGGGCCACCCGATGCATGAAACTTCTACTAATGTGAGTCCCGAGGAAGGGTGAGACCACATTGGGTCTATTATACACAGCTTTACCTTATATTGCAAGAGGATATTTTCACGACACAAGAGGGTATCTAGAAGCGTTTCATTAAATTGTATTGTAATTGTCGACTCAATGAAATCTAGCAACAATGGTAGCTTACCCAAGATGACCTTAGTAAATTAGAGTAAGTCAAGCACAATTAGTGGTGTTCCTGGGTGGAGAGTATTCATTCCAAGGGTTTTTTAATCAAGGGTGAATCTCGATATAGGCTTATCTTGACTAGTGTTAACTCTAGTTTAAGCATTAGGAAGCTCATTGTTGTGAGTATTCTAGACACATAACTCATTCTTATATAGGCTTACCCATTGGCTCACTTAAAGGGATAGTTTAGTCAATTCATTTGGGTGTGACACATCAAATGTGTCATAGGTCGTATTGTTAAATACCGAATTTCCATTTAATTTTCCTACATTTTAAATTTTATATATTGATTTATTTACTTATTTTATTTTTACTACTATTAAAATTATTATAATTAGGACAATAAATTGAATCAGATGTAAATTTGATTTGGGCGTTAAGCTAAAGTAGAAATGAGTTCGGATAAGTAGACATGGTGATTAGGGTCATGTAGGTTCAAACTAAAGTTAATCTAGATTTGTTTTGACCAATTTATGGCCGAACCAAATTTTTAAGTTGGGATAACCTTATTCAATCTGATTGAGCGACTAGGAATTTTTCTGAGTAATATTCTTTCTTCTCTCTCATTTCTTCCACATTCTCACTCCCTCAAGCACGATTGCAAATTCACAGCAAACCCTCACATCTGCAATGAGTGGCACCACCTACCTCTCCTCTTCCACTTCCTCTTCACAACAAACCCTCACATCTGCAAGGAGCAACACCGCCTACCTCTCCTCTTCCTCTTCCTCTTCCTCTTCCTCTTCCTTTCCTTCCCCCTTCCCTTTCCTTATCTTCTTTTTCCTCCTCTTGCAACAACAACCTCTCCTCTTCCAACAGCTGCTCCCTGCTTAGCAGCCAAACGCTCCACCTTTCGCCTCTCACACACACAGATTTCTCTTCTCCATCTCATTCCCAACTGATCACCACCATGGCTGCTCCTCACCTCACACGACAGAAGCCATTCGCCAGACTAGTGTTATCTCTTCTCACCTCACCATCTAACATAGACATGAGTTTTCTCTTCTCCATCCAATCACAGTGCTAAGTTCAGGCTGCCTCTCTGATAAATACAGCTATCTTTTGTGCGTTGTTTCCTTGTCCATGCTTAAATATTCATGAAAATTGAAAATATATGTGATGCACACAAATAATTATCAATCCTAAACATACCCACTACAGCAGTAGAACGCAAGTAATAAGAAATATAAAATACAGAAATTAGCATGCAGAAAATGAAGTAGCTCATCACATATATAGTAATCAGATGGATGAAGAACCAAAAGTATGTCATCAGTAGTGTAACTACACTAAAGAAGTGGTCATTATAAAATTTAACCGCCACAAAGTTATTCCTCAAACTTCATTTCTTCATTTCTATATAAGCACAAGTGTTGTTTGCTGTCTTGTATAGATAGACTAAAGATGGAGTTAAATGCAGTGATCTTTCAAAAATAAGTCTAGGTGGCCGCCTAGGCAGACTCTAGCAGAGTCCACTTTGCCTATGTGAAAAGAAGACCTTGTCATGCAGTCATTTTTAAAGGCAGGCCAGGCAGCCCACCTGGAAGGTGTCAATGAAATTTAAATAAAAAAACTCACCTCCACCTTACAGGTTAATTCTAATCAATTTCCTCTGCTGTGATCCCCACTCCTATCCTCGCATTCGCCTCTGCACCATTCTTCACATTCACCTCCACTGCTGCTTTTAACCAACGCTGCATCGTCCTAACCCCAGCAAAACAATTCTAGCTATCTTCCTCCCCATCTTATTCTCCACGCTCCACAAATCCTCCACAAAACCCGACACCACCTCCTTAACAACCATCTTCCTCCCTCTCCATCCAATTCTCCATACTACTCCACAGCACTTGCTCCCACCCAACACCACAATAGCTCGGCTCCACCCTCTATGTGGAATCTAAGTCCTGACCTGCCACCACTCCTGGCAAAATCTTCCAGCCATCTTTCTCAAATTATTCTCTACTATCCACACTCTATAGCACCCGCTCCCAGTCCAACATCTCACAGACCACAGCAGCTACTCCCACCACGACCCAATGGCCCATCACAGTTAATTTCCAGCCAAATATCCAGCCACAGTGGCTCAATATTATTCCCCCACTATCCCCTTCTATATATATTTTCTCTATTCTCTTGATTTTTTTTCTTCTCTAGAGGCTTTACTATTGAATATATGTCTTGGGATTTAGGAATAGGATTATACGAACAAAAAATGGTGATGCTTGAGATCATGATGATCATATACTGAGATGAATAGTGTTTAGAGGATTTGATCAAATATTGTGACACTATAGTTTGGAATTTCAGCTTTTAGGATTTGATGAGTATATGACACGGTTAATAATCTCAAGCCATGTGCAGATGAACAGGGGTAAATTCTCACATAGAGAAGAAAAGTAAAAATTTCAATTAATTCAATATTAAACTACAAGACTCTGAACTCCTTGTGTAGATTTGATTCAATAACAAATATGAAAATAAATATGCTAAGTAAGAAAAAATGATAAGTTAGTAGGGATTATAATTAATTCTCTATTTATTGCCTATACAGAAAATACTAATTACCAAATAGCAAACAAATCAGATCTCTAATTATTGCAATCACTTTATTCTTTGTTTCCTTTTATTGCTGAAGTGCTAATTTGGAATTATCTTCAATTTATTTTTCTTCAAGTATTGTCATTATGATCATTATTTCCTTCTCTACATTATTCTCCTCGATCAAAAAAAACTCGACTCTATCGAGTGGGGACATGGAGCTTAGAAATCAAGTTCGTCGACGCCGCACATTGGCACGAGATTGTGGCATCTCTCTGACTGAATCGGATGGTTGTTGCTACATTTCTTCTAGAAGCTCAGGAGAGACCTCTCTGAGCTCATCTTAAATGACCCAAGTATCATTGATTTCCGAAAGTCCTTTCCAACGAACTAAATATTCATGAGTACTTCCGTCCGGAAATATCACTACTTGATAATCCAAGACACTCTCAATCCAATGAGAAGGTTGTGTCACAGATGGAAGCGTGAGAACCAACACCATTGGTACACAACCTGTAGGTAAATCAATAGACAAAGACGAAGGTTCAAATGTCCCTCGATATGGAACTAAGTCATCAATATTAAAAATTAGATTAATGTTAAATCAAATGACAAGTTAACAACATATGCATTAATTCTATTCTCACAATTCGAAGTGGGCTAGAGGAGCGAGCATGAAGTTTTCTGAAGGAGTTTTTGGAAAAACATTTTGGGCGAATGCGGGCAAGCACATCATCACCTACATTGTACTCCTTAAATTTATAATGTGCATCAATTTGTATTTTATAGTCTTATTACTCAATGTGATTTTTCTCCCGACATCGGCATGAATCTCCCTAATGCACTCATTAAAATTCTCAACTAACTCAGGAGAATGAAAGTAGTAGGTAAAGGAATCAAATCAACAGGTTGACAAGCTTTCGCCTCATACACGATTTTAAATAGACTACGACCAGTATATTGGTTTATTGAATTGTTGTAAGCAAATTCGACAAGCAACAAGATTGAATCTTAAATACTCAATTTTTCACTCACTAAACATCTTAATAAATTTCTTAGACTGTGATTGACAACCTCAGTCTAGTCATCCGTCTACGAATGAAAGACAAGAAAAAATTTAAGTTGTGTCCCAAATAATTTCTATAGTGTTTTCCAAAAATTTCACATCTCTATCTAACACTACAGATGTAGATAACCTGTGCAAATGAACGATCTCCCTAAAGAATAATTTAGCTATTTGTGATGCATTGTTTATTTTATTGCATAGAATAAAATGTGCCATTTGTGAAATCGATCTACTACTACTAAGATCGAATCGTGATTTTGATTAGTCCAAGGCAATCCTAAAACAAAACCCATGCTAACATCAATTTCAAGGTTCATGGAGTATAGGTAATGAGGTGTACAATCTTGCATTTTGTTTAGATGTCTTTGTCGTTTGGCATGTACAACATTATGACATGATCCATGCAACATCTCAACGCAATGAAGACCAATAAAATCAATCTAACACAAGGGCAATAGTCTTGTCTTTTTCAAAATGCCCATCTAAACCACTTGTATGAAGTTCCTAAATAAGAAAATTCCTAAGCGAAGTCCTAGGAATGCATAAGCCTGTACTCTAAAATAGGTAACCGACTCGAATCACAAAACTTACCAAATCATGACGGTTCCCATTTTGAACGTCTTGAAAAATTGTCCCGAAGTTAGGACAAGTAGCATATTCATATTTGAGTCGATCGAATCCTCCTACAGTCATATTCGTGGCGTGTAATGTGGAAACAACATGACTTAGTGCATCAACTAGTCTGTTGTCTACACCAAAATGATGTTTTAGAACAAAAGTATACTCGTGCAAGAACTCAACCCACCTAGCATGTTTAGAACTTACTTTCTTTTGTGAGTGAGAATGAATTCATAGGGCAATAAGTAGCAGCGCCAATGTCTTAGGATTTGAATAATAGCATAAAACTTGTCATAGATGGAATAATATTGTTGAGTCTCGTTGAATTTTTCACTAAAAAATGCAATTAGGTGACCTTAGCTCCATGTGCCCCCATACCTACTCTTGACGGCATCGTAAGACACCTTAAATGGTTTTGATAGATCAGGATATCTAAGAATAAGAGCCATAGTCATTCTTTCTTTTATCTCCCTAAAACAACTTAGGCGGATTTGGTCATTCCCCTTTTTTAAGGCAATTTGTTATGGGGACATGATGGTACTAAAGTCCTTAACAAAATGACAATAAAAGGTTGCAAAACCATGAAAATTTCGAGCCTCTAAAATGGTAGACGGCTCAGACCATTGCTAGATTACCCTAATCTTTTTTGGATCTATGAAAATGTCTTCTGCAAAAATAATAAACCCAAGGAAAAGAACTTGTGGTTGTAGGAAGGAGCATTTCTTTAGATTGACAAACAATCTTTCCTTTCTAAGAGTCTCTAGGACGAAGTGGATGTGCTTCAAGTGGTCATCACATGTCACACTATAGATCAAAATGTCATCAAAATACACTACAAGAAATTTTCTTATAAAAGGTTTTAAGACTTGGTTCATCAACCTCATGAAAATACTACGAGCATTTAAAAGTTCATAGGGCATGACTAACCTTGACACAATCCATCTTGGGTTTTAAAGGTAGTTTTTCATTCATCACCAACCGTAATTCTAATTTGGTAATATCCACTACGTAAGTTAATCTTAGAAAACCAACATGCTCCAGCCACCAAGTCATCAAATCTCAGTATAGAAAATCTATACTTAGTTGTGATCTTGTTAATGGCACGACTATCTATACACATTCTCCAAGAACATCCTTAGGAACCAACAAAGCGGGAATAGCACATGGACTCATACTTTCTCTAATAAAGTATGTCGCTAAGAGTCCTTCGACTTACCTATTCAGATCAACACACTCTAGAGGGTTCATATAATAGTGGGGCAAGTTGGGCAGTTGCGATCCTGAGACTATATCAATAGGGTGTTGGATCAAGCGCATAAGTGGGAGCTTATTGGGTAATTCTTCACTAGTTATATCCTGAAACTCATCTTAAATCTCTTTGGCTTGGGGGAAAGGAGTTTTGGTGAATCTCTAGTGTCAAGTGTGAGATTCTAAGTTACTAATGTTATCATGATTCCCAACTCTTTTCCTTCTTCAAATTGAGGTCGTGTAAGAGGGTGGAGCGATTATTTTGAAGATTGGGTCCGTTTAGTTGTTGGCTTAGATTTAGGCTTAGGTTCACTAAGCTTAGCCGAGTATAATCAAATATTTTAGCCATTATGCTAAAAAATGCAAGTGTTTTCCTATCCTAGTGGGTAACCAAGTGATCATAAAGCTAGGAATGATCAAGGATAATATGGGCAACACTCATAAAAAGAACGTCACACCATATTTTATCCTTATATAAACCCATCTCTATAGAAATCAAATACCTTTGTGTAATTGGAAGGGAAGTCTGATTTACCCATGCCACTTTATAGAGGCTCAAGCGTGGTTTAGGAATGGCTTGAATCTTAAAAATGACTTCTGTAGACACTACGTTCATACAACTCCCACTATCGATCATGATTTTACAAGACTTACGCCTGCATTTTGCATGTGTAAAAGATATTAGTGTGTTTCCACATGTCGTCAGGTGTGGACGTGGAAAGGATGCAACGTATATATTGAATCTTATGGCTTGTTCTCCGATTTGCTCATTTTCATGGTGCTCATCAAGAGGGTCCTTCATCACTATCTGGGGTCGGAAAGTATGCTACTTCATCGTCAAGATTGGATTCTTGTTCTAAGATTAAGACTCTACAGGGACACTTGGATGTCACATGAACCTCACCACGATAATTGAAGCATTGAATGTTAGTTGTTTTCTTTTTAAAAAGTTTGTGTATTCATCTCTACTCGTTGAATGACAAATCCAGGGCGGGTTGAAACAATAGGTTTGCTCGATTGTAGTGACATCTTATAAGTAGGAGTGCTACCAGTCAAAGGAGTTAGTGATCACAAGGTAGGGACTTTCACAAATTGCTCGGTCTCTTCAATCTTCTGACGAGCCTCTTCAATTGAGGTTAGGGCAAATAGTTTAACTTGTCTTTGAATTTCAAGTCTCAAACCATTAATGAAGTGGATTAGAATTTCCCTGGGTCTAATTTGGGGTTAACACCGCATTTGTAAGTTGTCAAATTTTCTCAAATATTCAATTACACTCATGTTTGATTGTTTTAAATTAATCCACATGGTGTATGGTTGGTTTCTAAATATGTCAGGATATATTTTTTATTTAGAAAATAAATTCTAAATTTTAGAATTTATTTTATCTCTACCCAGTGTGGGATTAGTTCTTCTCCATTTGTGGCATATTAATTTTGGATACTCTGCCAGTATTTCTTTGTTGAACCAATGAGTTGATTTTTACAAATCACACTCATTCAGTTTGGATCATATCGTACCAATCAAAGTAATCCTCAATCTCAGTGACCTAAATAAGGAATGTGTTTGGGTCTAGCCGGCCATCAAAATTGGGGTCGTATAATTTAACTCGATGAGTAGTATCTATTCCTGGTATAGGTTCACTTCTAACTCTAGATCAGATTTGGGTGTTTTGAAAGTGATCTTCCTCATCAATGACTAATTGATGGTCTTGGATGGTTGATGCCTAGATAATTGTTGAGCTAATCGTAGGGTTTCTCATCATAGCCAATGTAGAGGTTCAACAAGTAATGAGATTTATAAATTATGTGGCACAATAATTTTAAGGATACAAGTTAGAACTTAAAGCTAATGGAAAGACAAATAGGAAATTAGATAAATAAATGACTTGACATAGCGACAAAATAAGTAGGTAATCAAACAGAGATGATTGCAAAATATATAAAAATAAATATTACATGAGTTGAATAGATAATGCACAAAAATTAATTAATCTGCTAAATTCAAACAATCATTAGTTTTCAAGTGAAAACGATATTACCGAGTTAATGCGAGCCTCTTTATTAAAAATTTACAATGACAAAGTACGTGTACTTTGGAAAGGAGTTGTCGATCTCGCCCAAAGGAAAGGAAAAGTTGGTGAGAAAAGAGGCATAGAACCTAAGTAGACTTCGGCTCTAATACCAATTAATGTAACACAGCGGATGAATAAAACACGATCCTCACCAAGTAAGATAACCCTCCCACAGAGAAGAAAAGTGGAAATACAATTAATTCAAGATGATTAAATTACAAGACTCTAAACTCCTTTTATAGCTCAATAAGAAATATGAAAATAAATATGCTAAATAAGGGGAAAGGATAATTTAGTAGGAATTATAATTAATTCCTCATTTACTGCCTAAATAGAAAATAAGTGCTAATTTGGAATTATCTTTAATTTATTTTTCTTCAAGTGTTGCCTATTATGATGACTTATTTCCTTCTCTACATTATCATGTTAGTCGAAACAAGCAAAATTTTTCATTCTACCTATCGACCAGCATGCGATTCATGGTTCAGGGCTTCCACTCGCTAAAATAAAAACCTAGCTTCCTCCTTCGTGCTGAAACTAAAGCAATACCTCCTCCTCTAGACACACTAAAATCTCTACGTACACTCCTCCTACTTCTCTTCTTTCTCTTCCTCTAAGTTCTTCATCTTCTCCTTTCTCTTCCTCCAACACTAGCGCCCCCTTCTTACACACCTCTGAACTCATATTGCTTTTGTTCCTCTTCCTCCAACACTAGCACCCCTTTCTCCTCTTTTAGCACACCTTCAACACTGATACCAACACTAATGGCGATGTCTCAAGTGGTCAAAAGGACTATTTGTGAAGAAGATAAATAATCTAATATATGTCCAATTTAATGCAAGCTTGAAGAAATGCAAAAATGAGAAGAGATGAGCTCTGTTAGAGTCAAAAAAATGTCACTAGAAAATAGGTGAATGAAGATGTAAGAGGAAATAGTTCTTGGATCGAGCTTGACATGGGATATAATTGCAGAAGACTCAGGGCTAATGAGCTTTCTCAAGTAAGAAAAAACTTGAAACTAGTTGGTCCCTTTATAGAAGAAGAGATTAATTCTAAGGAAGAAAACTAGACTTGATTCTTACTCATCATTATTCACTTAGAGAAGACTAGACTTGATTCTTACTCATCATTATTCACTTGAGTGTATCACACTAGTAATCTTTTCTATATTTAGATATTGTAGTATGATGACATTAATTTGAATTCGCTAAGTGTTTTCTTGCAACGTAGATGTATCATTGAGAATTTTATGTTTAATTGTGATTTTTTTCTATTAATTGTATATATTTTGTGATTATGTGTTTAGTGGTTTTAGTATTTGTCCTTGTAATATGATATATACATAACCATATTTTAATAATATTTGAATGTAGGCCACCTAAGCCCCTGCCTAGGCTCACACCTACCACCTTGGCACTATGTTGTTAAGTGACCAGCTGCTGCCTGGAATTGCTTACTAATACCTTAAAATGCAGAATAGAGGAAATAAGCATACTTCAATTTTTCCCCTTCCAGCAATTGTAGAAAATGCAGCATCCTTGGCAGCCAAAAGAGCAGCTGCTGCAAGTTTCTTAGCTTCTTCCATTGATCCATTCAATGAGTTTTCTGGTCTCTTTCCTAGTGTGGATGTAGCAGCTGGTGCCTTTGCAGGTGCAATTCCAAGTTGGAACATCCAGCCCTATGAGATCCCAATAAAACAAGAGCCACTGGAAGTTAGGAAAAATTGGAATAAATTCACTTTGAGATTAGATGGCAAAGAAACATTAGCATCGTTACAGGAGTTGTTGTCTTTGTCTTTATCCTTCCAGTTGAATTGGGCTTATTCACTAAGGGTTTGAGGTCCTTGAGGGGCATCCCGCTGTTCATTTTCTTCCAAACTTCCTCAATGCGAGCTTTTCTATCTGAAATCAAAACCAAAATTTGTCGAGTCCTATACTTGTAAAAGAAGCACAACTTTATTGAACTAATATAACTAAATGACTCTGTGGTGCAGCACAAGTTAACAGAGGTATGAAGGGAAATAGGGAATAAGCACATATTGCATAACATGTAATCGTCGTTGTCATCAAGTCATGTTAGTTCTAAATGCTTCGGGTCAACTGAATGGATCTTATCTCTCCACTAAGCCTATGTAATGTTATTCATAACATTGAAATGTTCCAAATCATTTAATTACTTAACCTTATGTTTTCTTTGGTCTCTCAATGTCATCACGCCTTTAATTCTCACCAATTGCACTTGTTCTAGGATTCTAGCTATACCATTTATTAGTAGCATTTGAACGTGCATAACATCTTAATATATTTTCTATTATGTTATCATCTATTAGAGATGAATCTAATTACTCCCAAATAGTCGTATCACTGTTTCTGTGTTTTTGAGAAACTTCATATGCCTATCTAACAATTTTTAAAATGCTACACTAACTTATTTTGTTTTTTCCTCACTGCCCAACATCCTAAACTGTAAAGTATGACAGATTATATCATAGTCCTATAATTTTCACATCAGCAACGTAGTATAACTAAATACATATTTGTCACAGACTTTACCACTATCATCGTGTTGCTCCTGCAGACTGGGAGGTTCAGCCTGATTCTGAATAGCTTCGTCCAAAGTACATGTTCTGCTTCCTACAGTATTTACTTGATTAACATTAGATGCTCATGAGTTTTATAATAAGAGAAATAACTTTACCCATCTATCAGTAGTATGACAGAACAAACTTCAATAGCAGTCAGAAAGAAGAATTAAAGCACTTAAACAACATTGTCCAGGCAGTGTGCTGTATCAAGATTACAGGCTGAAATAACTGTGCCAGTTTGTCAAAACAGTAAAACAAGCTTATCACCATAACATAGCTGCACATTGAGAAAGTATAACAAACACAATTCAAGATTTTTCAAACAATGGAGGACCTAAATTATACAGTGAGGAAAGGATAAACACTACAAATGATGGAAACTACTTGTAAGTAATCATTATTACTATTTTTTCCTGAAGGAAGCTACTTGTAAGTTTTTCATAGTTTAAATCAGACCTTGTTCCACCTTAATTCAGCACATTAAAAAGTCAAGTCTGATCTTTAAATTTAAGCCCAAATTCTAGATAAAGTCAAGAAAGACGCCAAATTTGCCCACTTCATCAATCAGATTTATTTTCTGGCCATCCGACTGCTGGGATCAGAAAAGCATGATGTGAAGCAGGGGGAATAAGAGTACAAGAAGGGCATAACACTCACAAACTTTGGACCCGTATTCTTGAAAATTTATAGGTTGCCGTCAGGATGTTAAAAGAAATTGCAAATCTCCATGAACAAATCGAGATCCAAGTCTGGAAAGAAGAAATTTAAGCAACTATTGTTACAAGCCCGAAGGGGGAGTGAGCGCACCTGATTCGCCGGGAGATGCCATTACGAAGGGGTGAGAGAGCGAAGTCGAGAACGAGCAGTGAGGGTAAGGAAGAGCAAAGAGAGAGGAGGAAGCGGATCGAAGGACCGCGTGGCAGTGGTACGGTTCCGTCGCATAGGAGAAGAAATTGAGGGATTTGTAGTAACCGTCCAAGTCTCACATCGAACGACTGCAGTTGCTTCTACTACCTACCCCGTCCCCTCCCTCTGATGGAGAAGCGGATCGGTTTAGGGGTGTGCCCGATTACGCGAGCGTCAAATGACGAGGCGAACTTTGGAAAGCGGAGGGGGAATGATTTTAGATGAGACTATACTTCATTAATTCACCGTTGTAAATCGATAGTTTGACGTTTAAAATAATTATCTTAAGGCATGCCTGACTTAAGATATAAGCCGTTAAAAATTAAAATTTATGCTTAGGACTCTAATTTAGACAAAGGCCATTAATGCACGTGCCTAAGATTCTAATTTTATTGGAATCCATTATTTTTTAATAATATAATTATTTAATTTTTTAAATCGATTAATTTTAAAAAAATAATCAGTCAGATCTTATTTAAAAAATTTTATCAATAATTAAAAAAATTTAAAAATACTCACATTGTTAGACATTGACGGTTGATTTTTATAAATTTATTTTTACCTATTCGATTTCTTATTTTGGTCGTGATCCACTGCTCAATTCTCAATTAATCTATATGGCTATTACGCTTCCCATTCACGGTGACCTTTCACTAATCCCTTATTTCCTCGTTAATTGAGTTACCTAATTTTATATATATGAAATTCTATGGCAAGTACATACAATTTATTTCTTAATTGATATATTTATTTATTTATTATTGATGTTATTTTCTGCTTCCCACCGGCATTTTGCAATCAAGGAGCACTAGCTCATTTAATTATAAAATTAATTATTTTAATCAAAATATCGTGGATGATTAAATCATCGATCAACGAACTAATAAGATATATGTTTCTTGAAAATAATTGCATCGGAGATATGAAGAGACCTAAAAAATATTTAAAAAATGATTAAAATGGCGTCGGAGGTGAGTCCCAGCAAACTACTCCGATGCTCAAATTAGGATTTTGCGAGGAAGAAGTTTAATGACTGGGAGAAATTAGAATTGATGTGTGCATACTTGTGCCCATAGGTATAGGCAACCTTTTATAGAGTTGATCTCCGAAATATTAATGTCCGTTTAGGAAATATTCTGAGATACCCGTTTCAGTTTTTGAAATATTTTGATCATCCGTGTCTTTTGAAAATATTTTTCTATTTTCTCGAAAAAAACAGGCTCCCTTGATTGTGTGGGCCGATGGACTCCTGAGATTAAGCAGGCTCTGAGGTCGAGACTCGAGGCCGAGATGGGATCGGCGAGTGATGCAGAGTGAGCGTTGAGATCGGAACTCGAGATCGAGACTCAAGGCCAAGATGGGATCGACGCATGATGTCGAGTGAGTGTCAAGATCGGAACTCGAGGTCGAGACTTGAGGTGAAGATAGGGTCGGCGCGTGATGCCTAGTGAGCATCGAGACTGAAACTCGAAGTCGAGACTCTAGGCCGAGATGGGATTGGGGCGTGATACCGAGTGAGCGTCGAGATCGAAACTCGAGGTCGAGACTCGAGACCGAGATGGAATCGGCAAGTGATACCAAGTGAGCGCCAAGACCGGAACTCGAGGTTGAGACTCTAGGTTAAGATGGGGTCAACGGGTGATGTCGAGTGAGCGCAGAGATTGAAACTCAAGGTCGAGACTCGAGCCCGAGATGAGGTCGCCACGTGATGCCGAGCCAATGCCGAGGTTGGAACTCAAGATTGGGACTCAAGGTCGAGATGAGGTCAGCACGTGATGCCGAGTGAGCATCGAGATCAAAACTTGGGCCGAGACTCGAGGCCAAGATGAGGTCGGCACGTGATGCAAGCCAATGCCGAGGCTGGAGCTCGAGGTCGGAACTCAAGGTCGAGATGAGGTCGGCTCGTGATGTCGAGTAAGTGCCAAGGCTGAAGCTTGAAGTCGTGACTCGAAACCGAGATGAGGTCGGCACGTGATATGGGGCAAGTGCTAAAATCGAAACTCGAGGTTTGGACTTGAGATCGACATGAGATCGGCACGTGATGTCGCGTCAATGCCAAGGCTAAAGCTCGAGGTATGGACTTGAGGTCGAGATCAGGTTGGCACATGATGCCAAGCCAATGTTGAGGATAGAGTTGAGGTCGGGACTCGAGGCCGAGATGAAGTCGGCTCATGATGCCGAGTAAGTGTCGAGGCTAGAGCTCGAGATCGAGACTCAAGGCCAAGATGGTGTCGGCGCGTGATGTCGAGCGATTATAGAGGTTAGGCCCTAGACATGATTTTTCTTAATGATTCTTCTCCTTCCTATTTCTCAGCCACGTGATATTCCATCAACAACTACATGCTGGTTCTGAGACTCCACCATATCACAAACCTTTCTGATTAGTCCAATCGAAGAAGGCATCCGATTGACTAGACTGTATTGAATTATCATTGGGATATCTTGACGAAGTGTCATCGCTCCGCTATATTACAAGCATCTCTAATTAGTCTAGTTGAAGGAGGCGTAGTCCGACTGACTGGACTGTGCTGAATTTGTAGGAAATCCTATGCGATAACAATAAATTATACCTTTAATTCTATCTGACGACCCATAGAGTGGATGTAACAACCTATTTTTTTCTATAAAAGCATTGCTCGATCCACGCCGTTCTTCATTGTTTTCATCTTCCTTTACATTTCCTTCTCCTTCCTGTGTCTGGCAACAGTCGTAACTCCGTAAGTCTTCATTCTCGATAGTTTTCCTTCTTCTTCCACCCTTCATGTTTCTCTATCTTCAATGGCTGCCGGGGACACTTCACTTCCTTGGTATGAAGTACAACATTCATCTTATTCGGTAGATGATGACCTACTGCGTAGAGAGCAATATGACATTTCTTCTGATCATAGGATCAGAATCCTCTAGCCAGAGCACCATCCTGCCGGGATATACTACTTTTTTCCAAGGTCAGATGCCCAATGGTTTGAGAATCCCTATCCCTCCTTTCTTACA
>NC_133876.1:3303266-3325473 GCF_044706935.1 Curcuma longa | reverse complement strand
AAGATTATATCTCCGCGGCTTGCTCCGCTGCACACTCAGATGGTGACAAGATACTGCTTTACCGGCGATGGGACAAGGAACTCGATTGTTGGCTGCCCACCTCATTTATCATGATGAAACATTCCTTAAATGATGACGTGACAGGTATGCACGCTCATCTCCCTCTTAAAAGACCACTCCCTCCGATAGGTAAACTCTCTCGAACTCTCATTTTTCCCAACTACTTTCTTCCAACTATTCATCATCTTCTTCCTCTGTCCCTGACTTGATCGTCAGAGTGGTCGCGCCAAGGCACCCCCTGACCCTCCTACTGACGGTCCCTGTGAGTGCAGGCTGTCCCTGAAGCTGTTGCTGATCATCGTTTGCTCCGGCGAGGTTTCCGGTAATCGTGGAGCTGTCACTGCCCTCGTCCTCCGCCACTGTTCAAAGCCATTTTTGAGGAGGTCTGGCGACACGTCCTGAAGCTGTTCTCAACCGGAACATATTTTGGCGTCGTCTGTGGGAACATCTTCGCCCGTCAAGATGCCAACGGACGAACCTTCCTAGCCTCCTCAACCTTACTTCGTCGCCATGACACAAGAAGAACTTTGATAGGGCGGTGGCCGCCGCCGTCCTGGCGATTTCCCAGCAGCAACAACAGCAGCAACAGGTACCAGCTGACCCTTCAAGACCTCGTTCATTTTCTGCTGAAGCGCCCCCAGCACCGGCGCCGTCGCCGGCCCCAGCATCGCCGGTTGTTCAGACCCATTGAGGCCCATCATACTCAAGCCCACCAATCTCAGGCCCATCAAGCCCCAGCCCATTTTGCTCAAGTCCATCATGCCCCAGCTTCTTATCAGGCTCTAGCTCAACAGGCCCATCAGGCCCATCAAGCCCATCAGGCTCAGGGCCCGCCACAACCGTACCTATTCGAAGACTATGGAGGGATGTCCGTAGAATCCGAGACTGCCCGGACCCCACCTCAACGCCCTCCACGTGGCAAGGGTCCTGGTCCCGAGGAAGGCAGCAGTTCTCACAAATCTCCATTTGCCTAGTGGATATTGGAGGAAGAACTCCCGCGCCATTTCCGTGCCCCTCAGCTCGTGGACTACACCGGAGCAACGGATCCCGAAGATCACTTGGGCAAATTTGAAAACGCTGCGACCCTCCACCAGTACACGGACGCTATTAAGTGCCGGGTTTTCTTAACAACTTTGGCTGGTGCTGCGGTTCGTTGGTTCAATCACCTACCTCCAGCCTCCATTTGCTCCTTTAACGATTTCCGAAGTTCCTTTCTAAGGCACTCGCCACCAGTCGCGCCTATCGAAAGACGGTGATGGATCTCTTGCCATCAAACAGAGGAGAATCCAAAGAGTTGGCTTAAAGGACTACCTGCGCAGATTTAATCAAGGAGCACAAGAAGTCCCAGCAGCTCCTTCGGAAGTCCTCGTCAGTGCCTTCTCACAAGGGCTGATAGAAGGAGACTTCTTCCAGTCCCTCATCAAGAAGCCTCCGAAAAACTTCGACATGCTATTAACCCGAGCCGACAAGTACATACATGTGGAAGAAACCCAGTCGGCTCGGCGGGTGAACACCGACACCTCCTCTCATGGCGGTCCGAGCCAACAGCCTGCTCAGGCTGCTCGAAGTGAACACCGCCACTCCACCTCAGCCACTTCGAAGACTAGAACCGGAGCATCCAGCCAGACAGGCAGGTGGCCCCCATGCCATCCAAGCAGTGGATTCCCAGCCCACTCAAGCTTCTGGGCCTTCGCGATGGCTGCCTCGCTTCTGTGCGTATCATAAGTCAAGAACTTACGATACCCGGGATTATCATCAGTATGCCCGGGTCCTGCGTGAGTCAGAGGACCAGCGCTCTAGAGGGATGGTAACTACCCCTCAGCACCTACAGGAGACGCATCGATCAGGTCGCTGCCCCACCACTGCCGCCTTCTCCTCGAGCGGCTCCCAAGCACCACCGTTCCCCAGAGAACTTACTCCCCCTATGCAGAGTGAGGGGGACCGTGGCCAGGGATCCGGCTCCCGTGACCCTCGAGCCGGCAACCAAGATAACATCCCCCGAGGTAATATTTTCATGATTACAGGGGGTGCTACTGACGGAGATTCCAACCGGGTCAGAAAAGCACATAGCCGACAGCTAGAAGTCTGCGGCGTGGTTGGAGGAAGTCAGAGCACGGGGCCAATCATTGGTTTTGGACCCCAAGACTTGGAAGGAGTTGAAACTCCTCATGACGATGCGCTGGTCATCAAGGCCACCATCGTTAACTATGAAATATCCAGGGTCTTCGTTGATAGTTCTGTCAACATCATATTCAACTCTGCCTTCAAGCAGATGCAAATCGACCTGGATGATCTAGAGCCAATGGCTACGCCTCTTTATGGCTTCACGGGGAATGAAGTGCACCCTCTGGGACAGATCCGTCTGGCCATCTCTCTGGTGAGGAACCAGCTAGAAGGACAAGGTACTACTTCTTCACCATAGTGGATGCTCCTTCTTCCTATAACGTGATACTAGGTCGACCGACGCTTGGCGCCTTCTCCGCCGTCGTCTCCACCTACCACCAGAAGATCAAGTTCCCGGTCGGGGACTTGGTGGGGGAAGCACGAGGCAATCAGCTGACGGCACGGCGCTGCTACGTTGACTCAGTCCGAACGGAAGCCAGGAAGACTCGGCGGACTCAAGGAGCAGAGGTGCATGCTGTGCAAGAAGCGCCGAACCCTCGCGCTGCTACCGAAAAGGAACTCCTGCAAATATGTCCTGATCGTCCGGAAGCAGTCGTGCAAGTTGCCGCCGAATTGCCATTTGAGCTGAAGCAAGAGTTAGCTGAATGCCTTCGTCGGAACCAAGATGTCTTCGCCTGGGATCCGGCCAATCTGACGGGAGTTTCTCCTGACGTCGCCATGCACCGCCTCAACGTCCTGTCGGGAGCTCGCCCCATCAAGCAGAAGAGACGCCACTTCGGCCCTAAGTAGAACAAGGTGATTCGAGATGAAGTGCGAGAAGTTGCTGAAATCTGGATACATCAAGGAGGTGCACTTCCCTACTTGGCTCTCCAACGTGGTGCTAGTGCCAAAGCCCGGGAACAAATGGAGGGTCTGCGTGGATTTCGGGTATCAACAAACTTTGTCCGAAGGATTGCTATCCGCTGCCCCGCATAGATCAGCTAGTTGACTCGACCTCTGGTCATGAATACATAGGTATGCTTGATGCTTATCAGGGATATCACCAAATCCCTCTTTCTGTGGGGACATCATCAGCCCTATTGGGACACGGATTCCTTCTATAATTAATGGCACACCGTATAAATAGTAACATCACCCAACTTATCGAGAATATTTGATCTGACGGAAAGATCTCACCCTTTGGTAAATCAAAGCAATAATTACTAAGTATATGTACTCATTTATTACATCGGGATTAAGAGTGCATAAGTATAATAACAGAGACCTTGTTCAATTTGCGAGTCAGTGTAAATCGAACAACCTCAATGGTCCTACTCAATACACATAAAGTGCACTAGTGTAATTCTACAGTCAAGACAGACAGTCACCGAATTACACTACAACCGTTCCCGATGGTTTGTCCAAAGTCATCTTGGTTGTGAGCCTTAGTTTATAATTCACAAGGGACCGATAATCATCGTCTTCTGTGTCTCACAGACACCAAGTTATCTACAATGTAAATTAAGAGGATTTTATTACAAAATACACTATTGCAATCATTTGACCAAAACATGATACTTTATTTCATAAATGTTTATATACCAAAGAGCTAGTCTTTTCAGTATACTTCATAACATTTTATACTCAAGTCATAAATACCAAAGGTTTTTAGGCTTTTGGTATTCCCTCATCAATGCATGATTAATATTTATTAATCATGCATGATGAATTTAACTTCATCTTCTTCAATGCATGATTAATCCATATTAATCATGCATGATGAATCAAATTTCATTCATCAACTTGGTTTAATTTGAGTCTAACTCAAATTCAATCAACTTGAGTCTAAAACTCAAGTCTCAACCATCCAATGAGCTTAATTGTTCTTTAGTCAAACTAAAATGAAATCATCTCCAAAATAGAATGTTATTTGTGTGTCAATAGGTTCTCATAACATTGGCAATGTCTCTAAAATCCATTTTAAAAACATAAGCAATAAGTAGCATCTAGCAATGCATCATTGCTACCCAAGTGACAAGAATGTCGAGATCCGATATAACTTTCGTGACTACGATAATGTATGACTATGTCTTTCTATTCTCGATATCTAGATTGATCAATGAGGCATAGACCGTGTCATCCTCTTATCAGTCTTTGTGTTTCTTGATCCCAAGTAGACTCACTCAAACAAATGAGCTCAATATCTATTAAAGATAAATTTTTTAATAATATTGATAAAATTATTATTCAAAATATATATATGATCAAGTATAATGGAAAAATATAAATATAAATTTAATAGATTTATTAATTGAAAAAGATTCAATTAGAGAAATTAATATCTTTTTTCAAATGATAGAAATTTTAGATATTTTTTTACTATTCATTATATTAGAAAATTATCAAATGGAGAAAAATAGGATAGAAAATGACTAATATATTCAAAAGTATTAGATAAAATATTTTATTTTTATTGTAAATTATTTAAACAAAAATTAACTATAATTCAATTAGCAAAAGAAGATTGTCGAGATTGGAAAAACTTAGTATCAAGTTTAAAAGTTATGAAACAAGCAGTAAACATATTATAAATATGAATATTTAATTTGATATTAAAATGAAATTGCTTATGATCATAATTTATAAGAAAAGCTAAACAAAAAAAAAGAACATTAAAAAATGTATTAATAAGAATTATTGATATAGTTAAAAATCTTGAAAAAAATTATTTGGTATTTCGTGATACAACTAAAAAATTTATCAAGATAACAATGAAAATTTTTTAGACTTAATTGAAAGGATTACAAAATTTGATCATATAATGCAAGAACACGTATTCAAAATAGTAAAATTCATTATCTTGTTTATAATATACAAAATGAGTTGATAAATATATTTGAAAAAGAATTTTAAAATATAATAATTAAAAAATAAATAAGCAAAATAGTTTTCAATTATATTTGATTGTACTCTTGACATAAGTCATCAAGAATAAATATCTCTTGTATTAAGATGTATAGGTATTTCAACAAGTTCAATCAAAATAGAAGAATGTTTTATAAAATTTTAAAAAGTCGATGATACAGTAGAAAAAGATCTTTTTGATATGTTCATTAGTATAATAAAAAATTGAATTTGATGTAAATGAAATAAGAGGATCAGAATATAACAATGGAGCTAATATGAAAGATAAATACTAAGGCGTACAAAATAGATTATTAAATATAAATTCTAGAACTTTTTATATACCATATGATTGTCATAGTCTTAATTTAGTATTATATTATATGCTTAATTATTGTCCTAATGATATAATACTTTTTGGTGTGATACAACTCATTTACACATTATTTTCTTCTTCTCTAAAATGAAAATTTTTGCAAAATCATATTTCTAATTTAACTTTTAAACCATTATCACAAACATATCAGGAAAGTCATCTTGAAAATGTTAAAGCAATAAAATATTAAGTTCCATAAATAAGAGAAGATTTATATGAACTTACAGAAACTAGTGATGATCGTAAAATAAAAAATGAAATAAATTCTTTAGCAACATATGAGTTTAAAATTTTTAAATTTTTTTAGGTATGATATATTATTTATAATTAATACAGTTAATAAATTTTTTTAATATAAAGATATGAACATTGCTATTGTATTAAATCAATTAAAAGATCTTTTTTTTTAATGATTATAAAGAAAATAGATTCATATCTACTATGATTTTTGTCAAAGAGATTGTAAATAAAATGAATGTAGAATTGAAATTTTGTGAAAATATATAATTAGATGAAATAAACGATTTGATGAGAATAAAACTAATAAGGTGAAATTTTCACCTTGAATAATCTTTTAAAATTAATTACTTTAACTATATTATTGATCATCTTAATTCTTCACTTTAAAGTAAGCTAAAATAATTTAAAATATATGAAAATAATTTTAATTTTTTATATGTTGTAGAAAAGTTAAAACTGTCTAATGATAATTTTTTTAAAATAAAATATTTAAATCTTAAAACCTTTTTAACCCATGACCTGATATATGATATTGATGGTTTGATTAAATTTTAGAATTAAAAGTTTAAATGAAATAATAAATCCAAAATTAAAATATTGAACCTTATAAAAAAATTAAATTCTGTTCTCAATCTACGAATAGCTAGCTTATAGAATAAGCTGTCATTACTAGGGATTGAACCAAGACATCCCCGGACATAAACACATATACTCATCACTGTTCTATCACATCTTTTGTTTATAAAATTAATATAATTATATATATACTATATTTATATTTATTTAATTCTAATCCATTTTAAGACGTCGTTGATGGGGAACGAATAATTCTCACCGATCTTGAAATACGCACCACTAAACTACATCGACTTTTCTCTATTTTTTTTCAATATTTCTTTTATATAAATTTTAAATTTTAAAATTTTTAATATAATAATCTCGAACCGTCGTGAACCGTGAACCGAACCGTGAACCGACGATTTCGAACCGTGAACCATAACCGTCTTGGACGGTTAAGGTTAACGGTCGACCTGTCATGAACCGTCGAACCGACGGTTATTTAAAACCGTCGAACCATCGGTTCTGAAATCGTGATCGGATCTACTATTTATCTCCTATCATTTTAAAGAAGGATCCTAAATCTTATAAGTATTGTCATCGATATTTTTTTATATCTCAGGTGTCAAAACTTACTGAGTTTATTATCGATAAATTAAATTCAGATTGATTATTTTTCTTATTTCTTTGAAATTTAGATGATGAACTTCTTGCATGCATTATAATTGAATAATTGAAATTGAAAATTATCAAAATTTTGAAATTGAAAGTAGAGAAGATGATAGGGAAATAATAAAATAAATTTTTATTTATAAAATTTAAAGAATAATAAATTATTAATTTAAAAAATAGTTAAATAATCTTAATCGTTAAAAAAACCCTTCTTCCGTTCTTCTTCAACCAACAAAATTACTTTTACTTATTTTCTTTAATTTTTAAATCACATTAATATAAACAAACTGTTACATTAAAGAAATTATTACTTTTCTTCCTACTATTAAGAATATTAATATAATAAAAAATATTGATTAATTATTAAATAATTAATTAACATATAAAGATATCTATGATTATAGTTGTTAATTAGGAGAGTATTGAGGAGATAAATCGAGAAATTATAATTAATCACAACGCAGGAGGTGATAGGTGTCTGACTTCGTCATAATTTAAACCCTTGCCCTCTTCTATAAATCTATTACATCGCAACCAACTCAACTATGCCCTAAAAGCAATTAATTAGGATACTAAATTCTGATCTAAGGAATCTAAATCCATCAAATCAATAATTTAAACTGCCAATTAAATAGACCATTAAATCGTCACTGATCTTTCCCCTAAGCCCAATTCAACTGATTATATATATATATATATATATATATATATTTATTAAATTGTTTGAATCTTCTATGGATAAAAGCATATAAAACACTCATTTAAGGATAATCAAAACAAAATATTCTTTTAACAATTCAATAAAAAAACACCATTACTAAACTTGCCTATGAAACTACCCAATACTAAAGAAATAACATTTGTGATGAATATAAAAAAAATACAATAATCAACAAAAAAAACCATAATCTCCAAACATTTGAATAGTCAAAATTATTGTCAAACTTATCCATATTTTACAAAGCCACATCATAGTGATAAAAATTACTTCATTCCAATAATCCAACAAAAGTTGCACAATAAAAAACCTTTTAACAATAAAGAACTGCATTTATTGCCTTTCAAACCTTTATTGATTACAAAGCATAAAGGAGTTTTAAAAATGATCTAGGAATTGAGCTTGAAAACACAAGATATAATGGTTCAAAATAAACTAGACTGCTCATTAAAAAACATTATCCAGGGGTTCTAGAGCATTGACTAAAAGTGTCAATGCAAATCATTAGTTTAGTCAATAACATTCTGGAGCAAATCTAGCTAAATTAATAAGTCATCAAAACATATATTTGGATATTAACTACAGGCTCCATTGCACTATCAAGATTGAAAGCCAATATATCTATGACTAATAGTTTCAACAAAGTAATCTCATACTAGGACTATGTTTCAACAATGTTGTCAGACTAGGCACAGAACATTTCTCCAAAAACATAAACTCCATGCCTAGATTGTATCTGCCAATGCTGCTGCATAAACAAGATTCTGGCTGATGCATCTCTTGGCTGACAAATCAATTACCTGCAAAAATTCTAATGCCTAAATTTGGCATCACAGCATTCAAGCAGTCCTCATTAGACTAAATTAATCATTCACAGTGCATCTGAAAACACTTCCAACTCAATACTTCCATCAGCAGATATCTATACAAATAGATGTTTTCTCTTGGCAGTTTTGGTGGCACCAGCAGTTTCCATTGATTCATCAACAACAGAAGCTTCTTGTATGATCAGACCCCGATTTCTAGTCAGCTTTCTGATGGGTGTTGCAGGGGCATGTGATTTCTCACCAGCAGTGCTCGACTTGGATGCACTTTTACCATCTCCACAGCTGTTTCTGTGAGGCATCAGTTCTTCCCCAATGGCAACACTGTCAATCATTAGCTGCAAATACATAAATATTAAAACCTGAAGTTATGCTAGAAAACTTATAAGAAACCACCCAAAATCAGACAACAAATCATTTGACATTGGTACTAACTTTATAATTTGTTTGTTGAGTAACATCTCAGAGTTAATAAAAGTTCTCTGGAGATTTTTTTTTCTCTTTTAAGGTGATACATGATGGCATATGATTACCAAAATCATGACAAGTAATTCTAGAAATATTTGATAGCAAAGACATCAAGAATTAGACCATGTCAATTAAAGCTATCCTTTCCTATGACCCCTTCTTGTTGGCTAATTACTATCAGGAACCTGATGAACTATCTGAATATTAATGAAAGAAAAGTGTCATAATTGCTGCTTTAGCATAAACAGATTTGTTTAGCCAGATAAGTTATAAAATATTCATAGCAAAAGACAAAGAAAGTTGCAAATGTAGTAAGAACTGCTTACCTTCCAGTCCTTGAAGTCAAATCTGAAAACAAAATGATGGTATGAGACTTCACCTGATGCAACAGCAGAGGCTGCAGGAGCATTTCTTGGAGCTGATAAAAGAAATTAAAGACAATCAGAAACACCACAAAGGATAACAAAGACCAATAAAAATCCTAGACCGCCAAAGAGAACCTACAAATAATATGATGCCCATTGCTATTCACAGTCATCTCTGCTCTTCCCTCTTTTACCAGAAATGACAAGGCAAAAATATTTTCTACAGTTTGTGCAAATGATTCTCTATTTAGCACCAGGTTCTCCAGCCTCACACTTTTCTTTCTTCTTAAGATGTCAAACATGAGTGCCATATTCTTGTCAGTATCAGTTTTAACCTCAGCCCCAGAATCAGCAAGCTACATATCAACAAAACAGAGAACATAGAATGTCAAAGTTAACAACTACTAGCAGCACCATCCTTCAGTTAACATGCTGTATATCATGGAAATAGCAATGTTAAAAATCAGGATTTTTGTCTATAGATATGCAATAATATTTCCAAGCATATTCATTCTAGAAGCTTAATACTAAGCAGTAGAGATTCCAGATATCATAAGAGGGTTTCCTCTAGAACATTACTATACAGAAATAATAAAACAAGGAGAGGTCCCTAGCTTATAAAGCAGCTTTACATGCCACAGTTTAAACAAGTACAACTAATTAGAAAGAACACGATCAGCAACTATGGCACTGATAAGTGTTAAAAACTGGGCAATAAATGATTGGATAATATTGAAGGGCAGAAGCAGCATTAAGAGACACAATGATAAATTTTCATTAATTTATTATAATATATTTCAACAACACTTTTGGACCTAAAATGTTGCTGAATAATATTCTACTAAGCGTACAAGAACTTTCAATGTTTAAACAGTTCCAAATAAAAAATGGAGAAATATCCTAGCTAAAATAAGTTAACAAGAATAAATAATCCTAACCTCTTCTGGCTGAGTGTTTTCAGTTGGTTTTGTCCTTTTTCTCTGAACAACAACTTTACGCTGCTTCAATTCATTGCCCATAGGACCAATCCTGGCAACATAATAACACACAAGAATAACAGACAGAACATTTCAGCTTTATTAACAACATGAGTCAGGTACAATACTTTAAGAATGATAAATATAAATATATACATATATATAGTCGATTCAAACACTAAATACTTTACAAGAACCATACATTGTGGAGCATCCAAAGGCATTCCTGCAAATATGGGCAACATTACGGCCAAGATCTGACCATTGGATAGTGTTTCCAATGTTTCCTCCTCCAGTTACTTCTCCATATTTCTTTAGAAGGGCATTTACAAAATCTGAAGGGGTTACTCCTTCATTTGCTTGAGACTTAACAGATGTTACCAAGGTGCTGGTAATGTCTAAAAGGGCCTCTGCGTCTGCCACCTGCTCCCTAGGCTTCTGAACTGTATCATATGCATGAGAGGAAGGTTAATTGGTTCTCTCTAATTTTTTCAGAAAAAAATTAATTATTATAGGCAAGTAAACAGAGAGCAGAGGGGGATGAAATAATTAAAATATAAAGATTCTATTTATGGATGGAGATGATGGGCAAATAAATCTACACCAGCAAAAAAGAAGAAAAGTGGTAGTGGAAGAATTCACAATTACATACTACTTTGCAATACCGCAGTTAAAATATAGAAGAATGGAACAAACTATCAGTTTTTTTTAAAAAAGTATGATCAAACCAAAAACCCTAAAATTTGTTGATTATACAGGCAATTCAACAGTCCAGGAAATAATAATCACGAAGAATAATTGAAACTTGATACTGTGTATGCACACATCTAAATTACTAATAGCTCAAGGAACAAAGCAAAAAAGTAATGTTGCATTTATACTTGGAAATGAGGAAGTAAAAAAGGTGTGAAAAAGTTTAAGTGAAAAAAGACGAATTGTGTATTATTTCCAAAATATGTCTTTTATCTTATTCAGTTAAACAGAATTGAAGGATCTCACTTGTTTATGTTGATGAGGTGTGTAAACTTTATTTCCATCCATTTTCACTTGTGTAACAGAAATAAACTAGATATTGATCATCTTAGTTCTTTTCTTTCCATTTCTCTCAGTTTTGTTCAAGAAAAGGAAACAATGCCTGTATACGCTCAAATAAGAGTATAAAAATAAAGGAAACGGTACTAGTAAACAAAAAGATCAAATGAAAATAGAAATGGAAGTTATCGCAAAAAGAATCCATGATATCAATGCCATCTTGATTGCATCATGGAGGTCAACTCAGAAAGAAAACTCGACCAAAATGAACTATATTGGTACGATCAAGTCTATCATCTTCTCTTAGACAGCAGCACAGATAACATCTAAGAACATCAAGAACACTGGGCAATGAAAAGTAACCATTTTTTTTAGTCCATATTGTTGCTCACGCATAAGCAACGACAACGCTCACTGGATCCATACCCATGTGAGCGAAGCAGCTTTGCATCTGATAGGGAGTTGGAACAAACGAGTGCGCTAGGAACATGCAAGAAGAGAAGCGAATTCACAGAGCTTTATTCGAAAACGAAGGTACACCAGACATGAGATAGCGCTAGATTTATGATTATTCAACAATTCATACCGAGCTCGTGCAAGCTTTCAACCTCCGTAATGATCGAGTTGAAATTGTCGGAATCAACTCCCGTAATATCCTCCCTCTTATCTGAACCATAAGCCCAAAAGTGAAGAAAACCCTAATCAGTCAGAGAACTACAAGGTCCTCCGAAATCAATGAATTTAATACCAACCGCTGATCAGGTTCTTGAATGCCAGATAGCGGGATCGAAGAACCCGACGCTCCGTTATTCCTTGGCCAGTTGACGGTGCGACTCCGACATCGCTCTCCTGACCGTCTTTTCTACCACAGCGCTCCGCCGTGTCGCCTCTATTGGTTGCTACGTCTCGCTGACTTGCGGGTCTGACCATCCTGCCTAGCGACGGTGGGAGATCAGTGGAATCTGCAGAGGCGATGTGAGAAGAAGCGAAAGGAGCGAGTAGGGTTTTGAGGGGAGAAGACGAAGGAGAGAATGGGAGAGGAGAGCGATCGGGCAATCGGATGAGAGAAGATAAAGCGGACCGTAGCGGAATTCAGAATTCGAATCCCGCGCGTTCCCAATTCCAATTCCCTCCCCTCCTCCCTCGGGGGAAGGGAATTAGGAGAGAGAGAGAGAGAGAGAGAGGGACGGGGAGTGTGAAAGAGGGGTAACGCAGCATCCACCGCGAACTGCGAATTTTAGAACGTCTTTTCTCTCGTTTGATAATAATAAAAAAGATGTCTTTTTTTTATATTTTTATTTACGGAAATGCATAAATAGCGAAGGTAAAAATATAAATATCAAAGGTACAAATTAATAGTACATCTTAAATTGTGTAAATTGTAAAAAATAAACCCTAAAAAAAATTAAAAAGCTACTCCATAGTATATTTTGTATTAAAAATATCTCTTATTTCAATATTATCTTACTAAAAAAGACAGCTTTTTCATCATATGAAAAATCTTTTAATCATAATTATTATATATATTATATTAAAATATTTTTCAATTAAAATTATTTAAATTTTATCAAAATCATTTTAAATCAATCAAAATTACTTTAAAATAATTATAATAAAACTACAATAATATTATATTAGTTGTTATATTATTTTAGTAGCTATTCTATAGTTGATATATATTGTAATAGTTATCAAATTAATTGTAGATATTAAAATATCACTTGAAGTTAGAATATTTTTTAGATAAATAATATAATAGGGCATCTTTTTAACTCTTCTTTGAAAAAAATGTCATTTTAATTTTTTTTGCCCAATATCAAAAGTACACTCAAACTAGATTTGTCTTTAATTACTTTTCTTTACCATGGCTAAGCCATGTGCAACTCAAGTTAATTGCTTAAAAAAACCAACCAAAATTGTAATAGATTAAAGGGCAAGTATTTTGTAAATTCATTTCCACTAGCTCTCTAATATTTTCATTGTCCCCTTATGTTGACAAATGAAATTTTAATAAGTCAAAATTGATAAGATACTTAACAAATAAAATAAGATCCCATAACGAGACCTCCTGGCAGATAAGATCATAAGAAACATCAGTATGTTGAGGGCGATTAAATACCTTGTATTGAAAAAAGTTCATAAGGTAATCTTTTTGGTATTATGAGATGTATGAGAGTTACTTATATTTTGATCACAATAGTTTTCTCATATAGGTAAAGAATTGACAAAGAAATAGGCATGTCAATATAAAGTTAATATGTAATGATAACTTCCAAACTTCCAATCAATTACTCATTTAATTGATTGAGACTTGTAATTGATTGATATTTCTTTTAAACTCAATCAACTTCAATCGACTCATGATTTAAATTATTAAAATTGTTAAACAAATATAATTTAAGGAAGTTGAAGATTATGACCTTGAATTGACTATTGAGGATATATAGATTAGTTGAATGGTGAAATATTAATATTAGAAGATTTGGTTGATGATAGACTTGGATCTAGATCAATGGATTGATAGCATAGTTAGTAAATGATGTAGTCAATAGATGATAGTAGATGATTCATCTAGGATCCAAGAACTTTAGTCATGAATCTATTTGGTTCAGTCAACTATTGCAACATAATAGTCAACTATCAACACAGTGAACAAAATAATAGTCCATATCCAAGTCAACCAAATAATATATCACAATCTGTTGAAATAGTTAATAGGAGGCAATAACGATCAAACAACAACCAATGTTAGTAAAGTCCGAAAATACTGATAATTAAAATGAAACACTCGATTTATGGTAATCTATAGATCATACATTCATAATTCTCGAGTGTTTACCATACACATTAACAATTCTAATGAATTAAAGGTTTCTAAAACACGTAAAACCATTATAAATCATTCTACACAACAAATAGTAAAGTTGACAAGTTATATCACAAATTCACACCCAAACATAAAGAAATCAAATTCATATGAATTGTGGATATATAAAATCATCATAAATCATATTCTACACATTAAATAATAAAATTGACAAGTTATATCACAGGTTCACACCCAAACATAAAGGAATCAAGTTCATGTCAAATGTGGGCACAACTAATTATATTTATTAATTTAATAAATTAAATTATTTTAACAAATTATTTTATTAAAAAATATATATTTATTTTAAAATTTAAAACATTTAATTAACAAATTATATTTATTAAAATAATTATTTTATTAATTAAAAATATATAAATATATATTAAATTAAAAAATATAAATAAATTAAATTTATTTTTTATATATTATCAATTTATTATCATGATTAATATTATTAATATTAATTTATTATAAAAATAAATTAAATTAAGGGTAATATAGTAAATGTTAAATTGATTATATTTTATTCCTTTCAAATAAATAAATTGAACTAAACAAATTATGTCATGTTTTATACCCATAATTTTGATTATATGATTATTTGATAATCACGTCATAATCAAAGTTATATAGGACAATCAAAGTTAAATCAAATGCACAGTCATCTAACACTAGAGAAATTAAGACATTTATTAAATTTTCAAATGTGTATATGCATGAGTAATAAGTACATAGGCAGGGCTATCACACTATTTTTTTTAGATGTGATAGCCCTGCCTATTTTATTTTTGTCTATTTTATTACGCATGCACGTACACATTTGAAAATAGCTAAGTTGATATTTTATTTTAAAATAGTTTAAATTATATCTCTAATCTCGTCTCATGCTAGAAAATGATATAATTATAAATAATGAGCGAAGAAGAAGGTGAAAACACAAAACTTAAAAGAGGAAAATGTTTATTACATCAAAAGTCACATCTGAATCAAGACTTCATTGATTCACACAGTTGCAAAATAAGTCTTAAACTAACATTTTAGAAGAAGTATTTGAGGGTATATGATAGGCAAAAAGAAAGACAATAACATTTAACATAGTTTAACAAGATGTTTGAGATTATAAACATGAGTTTTAAAAGATATTGGATCACAAGCATAAGCCCAGAGAGTAATGAATTTTACATCTCTAGCAAATGTACAATATTTATGAATTTAGAGTAGTTTAAGTTATTATAATATTTTATTCAAAATTATTATATAGTTTTAAACTGCTTTAAATTGAAAAAGAAAGATATAATGCTTTAGAAAGTTTAGGGAATACATAAAAATGTTTATTTACGAATTTAAAATAATTTCATACTGCTCTAAATTAGAGAAGATATATTACATGGTCGAAATTTTGAGAGTTATTATGCAAAAAATAAAAAAATAATAAACCATGAGGGGCCGAGGTAAAAAAATCGCAACGCAGAAAACCAGCGGAACGATCTCCCGCTTCCATTCCTATCTCAATTCTCAATCACACTTCTCCTCTCTGCTTCGACGATTTCATCAGGGGGGACGATTCTTCGTCTTCCTATATTTTTCTTAGCTTTTCATTCGTTTGATCGTTCCAAGTAAGGCACTGATGATCGAGTACGGAGCAACAGAAGACGCTCAAATGGAGGAATACCTGGAGAACGTTAAAAGGTTGAGATCGCAGATGAATGGTGAGTTACTTTGTCTTCCATCCACTATCCCGCTCTGCATTTTTATCAACCCAGATTGAAATCATCGTCGTCATTGCCCTCGCCAACCGCCGTTGGCAACCCAGATATCGAGGAGGCGGCGGCCAAAAGATCGGTGGAAGAGCAGAAACAGAAGACCGCCATCGCGGCCTTGGAAACCGACATCAGTTCCGGTCTGCCCTCTGCTATTCTTTTCTTCGTTTTTTTCTTCTTTGATTTATTCTTCAAAAGAAATTGATGGAGGCCTAGGGTTGGCTCTGGTGGGCGCTTGGAAAAAAGGCTTTTCCTCCTTCAGCTGATGTGAATCCGATCTTCCTCACCGAGGTATCTTAACTAGTTCCTGTACTTGTTTCTCTACGTTTCTTGTAGTGAGAGCAGAAACAAAGCGTTTAAATGACGAGGCGGAGGAGATGCTCAAGGCGAAGTCTAATATTGGCTCCGAGATCACAGAGAAGCAAAGGAAATTGTCTCTTCTGGAGGCGGAGTCTTGTACCCTGTCTCAGGTAATTAATCTACTCCAGAACTTAGACACAAATGTAATCATACAGAGCTCCATTCATACATCATAACATAGATTACTAAACTTACCATTCCTTGAGGCTTAGGATAAGCAATTTGTTTTTTTAGCCATCTTCTTTAAATTTGGTCTAAATTTAATTTTATTGGTAATTCTTAGCTGCTGCTCTCCTGTATTTGTAATGTAGAATAATCGGAGTTTGTTCTTTCTATAAATTTGTGATTTGGCTCCAGTTTGAGATACTTTATCTGATATTCTCTGCATTTGGTATGAATTGAGTTTTATTGTTAATAATGAGCCCCTGAATGCAAACTAAACAATATTCCGACATTTTTCTTGTCATATTAACAAGTTTGATTATTTATTGATTTAGGCAACAATGCATAACTTTCAACAGAGACATGAAATGCTTTGTCACTGTATTCTCATGTTAATTTGTAGCTTTCTATGTGCTTGAATTGTAGACCGTGGAACTTCTCAAACAAGAAGTGGCCAACTTGTTATCGAGACTGAAAGAGAACAGGTATGCGTTTATTATATTGGAATGTGCATTTTTCAAAGGATCAACGGGTATTTATAATTATATATTCTAAAATTTATGCTTTATCTATCTCTTATAATAGATTGTATTATGAAAAGATTTCTGAAGAATTGAACCTCAAAGTGCAGAAACAACAGGTTACAGCTGACTTGCCTTTTAGAGCTCTTTATCTGATCTTTCTTCTATTTGAACACAATCATCAAAAAAAAATTATTGAGAAGAGTTTTTTTTCCCCTATCCTGCAATTAGGAGTGGTACAACTCATACAAGCTTATGATAGAAGATCCAACATCTGTAAGTTTATGATATTTCACAACTGGGGAATCCACATTTAACTTCTCAATTTTCTATTACTTATGGTTAATGCTCCATTGAACCATTAATTTTGCTATATATTAACTGGACTTGATTAAATATTTACAAGCCTAAACTTGACACAGCATTTAGAACTTACCCTTTTAACTACGTCCACCTTTTGAATTAATAAAATAACAAAACCAAAATTTTGCAGTGTCAAATAAATTAAGCATTTCACAGGTGCTTATAAGTTTCAGCAAAAAATCTCAACTAATCAACTAAATGGTGTTTTTTAGGGCATGGGTTGTACAGAAGAAGAAATATTTCTAGACAAAGGTATGGTTATTACAAAAAATTCTTCTCTTGGGCTTTCTACAGACAATCAATTTGTTACAACGATATAGTTTCTTCCTCCAGTAAAAATAGAAACCATATATGATACAGTCATACTCTTGGAGTCATACTCTTGCATCATATATACCTCAATATATAATAAAGATGAACAGTTTGGATATATAAAAATAGAAAGCAAATTGTTCTATCTTTTCTTCAATTGATCCTGTAAATTTATTCATTGTGCAGAAAATAAAAATGCTGCACATTCGATGCAAATGAGTTCTGAGAATATGGTTTGAAAGTTTCTTCATTGTTTCATTCTTCATTCACTTTGTCATCTTAAATGATCAATTCATTATTAACAGGGTGATGAAAACACCAAAAGATGCAGTGACCTAGACCTGAAATCTGCAAAAATGAAGCTCGATGAATTAGAGATCAAGAAGTTACAGATTATTGAGGATAGAGTTAAGGTATTGTATTTTGACTGGCATCATTAAAACATGTTATTTAGTACAGTTTGCAGAAAGTAAGTGTATTAGTTTCTTTTGTTTAACAGACACAGCAGCTACTTGAGCAGATGAACAGCAAGATGCAGTCAGCTCCTGTGAGTGCAGTTTCTCTCTGATGTCACTCTACCCTGCTCACAGTTATTTTTCTACGTGGTCATACATTAGCAAATTTTCTGTGTGCATGTTGCCCTCATGCAGTCTGCACTAATGGAAATGGATGTTAAAGCCCTGGAGAATGAATACAGGTCTCTGAAGGCTGATAAAGCTGGGGAACTGGAATATTCACAGTCTCTAGAGGCACGGATTGATCAACTGAAGGTATTTGGTTACGTTTTTTTGCTTCTCCATCATCTCATGACAGACTTCATTTCCCCCCTATTTTCCTCGTCCTTGTAACTTAGCACAAAAATACAATTTCCACTTTTCTTCCTTGCAGTATGTGTTTTAAGTTGGCTGTGATTGACATGATAGCGATTAGACAAAAATAGGGAAAATGACCTAGAAGGTAAGCAAGGTCTATTGCGGACCTATTGATAGAGATTAATCGTTTATTCTTGGATGCCTTGTTATTCCCATTTTTAATTCTAGTTATTGATATGTGAAGAAATGAATAAAATTAGAGATACAATTCTACGTGACTCAAATTTTGAATTTCCTCCCTCGTTTGTCAGTTCTTTAGCTTTACGATAGGGAGAAAAGAAAAAAAGTGTACAGAACCTCAACAAAAATTTGATAAATTGAATTTGGGAGACCTAAAATTTAAATGTGGATCCAGTCACAAAAAGCCCTATCTTCCAGAACTCCTTATTAAGGCTCTTGAAATATTTTTAAAGCATAACCTTATAGATTTTAGTATACAAAGGTATACAAATTTACATTCAATGGGGAAAACAGTTCTTCCAAAACGTGCATCAGGTTGAAGTGAAGCACAACAAATTCCACCCTATTACACATGTAGCAAACATTAGCAGCAAATGCATCTTTTGAGTCTCCAGGCATTGCAGAGAAGCAGCATGCTTTCTACCAGAAAAAAGGAGAAGCAACAAGCTAAAAATATTGTATGACAACCATTTTCAACACCGAAAGCTGTAAGCATCTTTTGACTCTCCAGGCATTGCAGAGAAGCAGCATGCTTTCTACCAGAAAAAAAGAGAAGCAACAAGCTAAAAATTATTGTATGACAACCCTTTTCAACACCGAAAGCTGTAAGCATCTTTTGACTCCAGGCATTGCAGAGAAGCAGCATGCTTTCTACCAGAAAAAAAGAGAAGCAACAAGCTAAAAATATTGTATGACAACCCTTTTCAACACCGAAAGCTGTAAGCAAAGACATAAGCACTAGTGGATCCTTTTGACCGCCATCAGCTGCCAGAGCTACATGCTGAACATCAAAAGCTTTTATATGCATCAAACACTTTCTTCTGAACATAAACACCTGATTGTGAAATTTGCTGCAGCATAAGCTGAGTAGAGATCAAATCCCCCTTGTGTTTTGGCTATTCCTCTTTTGCATCCAATCATGTCTTTTTTTAGAGTATCTAATAGTTAATATTAGGTAAACATTTGACTATGATTCTCAAGAGCCTCCTCTTTTTCTCATCTTTCTCATTGTTTTTTTTTCCTGCAGTTATTTATTTCATACTTTCTTTACAGAACCTCTCATATATCATCAACTGTCATTGTGGCAACGAGTACAAAGTAGAGCTGGCAAATTGAGTCGTGTCATTCTATGGAGGATGTATATGAAGCAGTCACACTTCACTGTAAGAAAATATATGTAACCGTGCATGACTTCCTAAATAGCATGGCAATGTCCTTGTATTTTGAGAACTTGAGATCATGTTCCGAGTACTTCAGAAAACCGTAGATGGTGATGAATTTTCAATGGTGAAATCCATAGTTCCTAGGATTCTTGGAATTTGCACAATAATGCATGGGTGCATGTTAGGTCAAATTTAGCATACAAACTTGGAAGCATGAGCCTGTTGCTCTATGGTCTGCATTATGCATCTTGCAATTTTTGTTACTTTCAAGATTAAAGGCAGAGACACATTTGCTTTTTTGGTGTTAGAAGGGAAACAGGGATTTCTTGCCCATTCAAACCGCTGTCGGAGAGCGGATATATTCTGGAAATCTTGTTCAAATGGAACCTAGAGAATCATACCATTTTTCGGAAAATGGAAGAAATTGTCTCAAGGGTAACATCTAGATTAGATCAAATTAACTCCCTAGTTTAATAGTTAATAGTGTTTTGTGGTCAGTCAACGAATTTTTTAGCACTGTCCATGAGAATGAGAACTAGAGGAAAAGTATGTAGGATCCATGTGGTGACTAAAGAGGGAACGGAGTGAATAACCATAATCCAAAATTGAACCATCTTAAACTCAAGAGTAAGCTTGTTTAGAATTTTAGTTACATGGTGGAAACATGCACTATAAAAAATTAATAAATTTAAGATGAATATTAATGAGGAAAATTATTTGTCGTAAATTAGCAATAACTTTTATGACAAATATTATTTTGTCATAAATTTGTGATAAAATTTTCGATGAAAATATTTTTGTTACAAAATTAGTAATATAATAAATTTGTCATTAAATTTATCGCAAAAATTATTTTTATCGCTAAAGTCAATAAATTTATGACGAATTAATATTTCATTGTTAATTGGTGACGAATAAAATATTTATTGCAAATTTAGCGATGAAGAATTAATTTATCGCGAATTCGCTGATCAAAGAATCATTCGTCGCGAATACGCGATGAAATATTAATTCGTCGCATTTAAATTAGCAACGAAAATTAATTTCGTCGCTAATTTTGTGACGAAGTTAAATTCGTTGTCAAAGTTAAGTCATAAACCCTAGATCGTGATTTCCTCTCTCCTTCTCTCTCTTTCTCGCATAGATTAGCCACGTTGCCATCGCCTCTCCACCCTTCGGTGTCGGATCTCTCTAACGAGCGAAGCTCGCGAGAATGAACTAGTATTTCTCTCTCTCCTTTCCCCTCTCCATGCCTCCGGTCGTCGAGATGGCTTCGATCCCCCTCCCTGCACATCGTCGGTGCTAGCTAGTGCCGGGGGGGGGGGGGGGGGGGTCAGCTAATGGTTGGGGGTTGCTAGTGACTGGCTAGTGGTTGGGGTCGCCATTGTGGGTTGCTGGCCAATGGTTGTCGGTTGCTGGCCAGGGGTTGTTGATTGATGGTTGTGACGCTGGCGGCCGTTGCTCACTGGCCTTGAGGCTGCTGGGTGCGAGGTCGCTGGCCTGTGGTCGGTGACGGTGAAGTCAGTTGCCACGAGGCTGGTGGCACGCTGCCCGCAAGCCCCGCCACCCACTACGAGTTTGACTGCAAGCTTGGCTGGCCATGAGCTCGGTTGATTGCAAGCTTGTATGTTTGCGAGTTCATCTCTCGTCGTGAGTTCTGAACTAATTAAGCCAACTTTAAGGTTTCTAATTTTATAATATTAATTTAGTTTACAAAAAATATTTATTTGTGTATATTATATTTAATTATTGATTTTGTAATATTATTTGTACATGCCTATATTTTACATGCACTTAAAGTAATTGGAGAGATACTCATCTTTATTCACAGATTTTAGGTATATTTACAATAATAATTATTTTTTTATAGTGTATATTATTTAGCTATAGCAGTGATTACTTTAATAAGATGTTCGTGCATGTTATTTATCTATAATCGCGGTTACTTTGATAGTACATGCTATTTTGATATTTTTAAATTTGAAAATAGAAAAAAATGTAAAAAGTATGAAGTTGGATGTATAAAAAGAATTTACTTGAACGTAGAAGTTTAATTGATGAGTTTATTATTGGGTTAGAATAATTTTCAGATTTTGCTTCTAGTAACGTTGAGTTTATGGATGAAAATAAAATAAGATGCTTGTGCAGAAAGTGTCATAATGATAAATTTTTATAGTGTAATAAAGTTTAAGGACATCTTTGTAGATTTGATTTCACCTCCAATTATTATAATTTGATTTGTCATGGTGAACCATTTATATCTGATGAGGATTATGCACAAAACATACAAGTCTCAATTAGTGGGGATTAGAGCTATTATGATCAATTAACTCCATATCAGAGGA
>NC_133876.1:3181051-3303166 GCF_044706935.1 Curcuma longa | reverse complement strand
TGTCTTTTGTTTAGAGGCTTTGGTAGGTGGTTTTTATCTTTTTTCTGAAATGCAAAGGCATATTGGATAATGAACTGGACAAGGTGTTGTTTTATGAACTAATCTACTCTGGTTGCTTCTAACCATCCTTTTCTCCAGCCTCTCACCTCACATTTCTCTTCTCCCCTCTCTTCCCATTTCCTCTCTAGTTGTCCTGATGAAACAACTAGCGCAGAACCCACTCTCTGTTCTTCCCTGACTTCTCCTCTATTCTTCCCCCTGATCTATTGTAGATATCTCCTCTCTTCATCCCTTACCTGTTTCTCCTTTCATGAATCTCTCCCTCTTCTTTTCCTGCATCTTTTTTTTTCATAATTTCCATTTCTTCATTCCTAACCTCTCTCTTCGTCATTACTGCCACTCTTCATTGCTTTCCTCTGGGTTAAGTCAGTTCAATACTGGGCCCCAAATGACCACTGGCCAATACAATGTTCGGGCACCCTTCAAACCTTATTTAGAATTTTTGGTGTGGTCTTGTCCATAGTTATGCCTTTAATTTTACGATAATTATGAATTCCTCATTATTGGAGTATTTTGAAGCCTAGCAAACCTTGAGGAGCATTTGGAGGTTATGGGAAACCATGTTGCACGAAGAAAGTTTTCCTTACGAAAATTTTGGTGCCAAAGAATGCTAGAGGTGAGCTTTTCAATTTTTCTCCATAGACCTTTGGAGGATCAAGTGTCTCTTATATATAAAGTGCAGACATTGATATCTCTATTTGTTATTGTGTTTTTCTCTCAATATATAAGAGTTAAATCCCCTCCATGGACATAGGCTTACACCAAATTCCGCCAAATTGTTCTTATCTTTCTTTGTATGTTTGTGATATTTTATCAAGGAAGACAAACACTTCATCATGTGCATTTATGATGGGAGATTGTTCCTCATTATAGAAGTACCAAGTTTGGATCTATAAGTGTGTGATTCTAGAAGCACTGAGTTTGGATCGATAAGTGTGTGTTTGAGGCAACAAGAACTAGAAATGTGCTAGAATGGCCTCCAACCTCATACAGCAGTATTAGGGGCATTTGTCATCCCAACAAGTGGTATTAGAGCTGAGATTATCAAATCTTAGAGTGATGTATCAAGGACTTTGTAATGGGTAGAGCAGTCAACACAAGAGACATATAAAGCATAGTTATTTAAGGCGTAAGGCGCCCAAAAGCATATAGGTGTCATGGAGCCTAAGGCGCATGGCACAAGATGAGGCGTACGCCTTACCAAAATAAGGCACTCTGGTATAAATTTTTACAATTCAAACATATATAGGGAATTTTTATCAAAATATTTCACTAACAAAACTATAGTCCATAAAATATTAAACAATAATGTAAATATAAAATTCCCTAGTAAATAAATACGTTAGGCACATAATTCAAATTTTAAAAAAACTTCAAATATCTAAATCTTCATCATCTTCCTCAATCATATCATTATCATCATCACCAGATGTTTTAGATTAGTATAAATGAATCTCCATCGATTTCTTCAAAATTGATTTCTTCGTGCTCTCACAAGGCGCACAGGCGCAAGAGGCTCGCCTGACTGCGCCTAGGTGCAGGCAGGCGAGCACCTTTAATAATTATGATATAGAATATTTGAGGTTGGCAAGGACTTCAAGTATAGAAGACTATGCTATTTAGAAGTTCAATGGAAGTACTGATTTCTCTATTGAGAATATCAATTCTGTTTACAAGCAAAATATGTGAGGTACTCTAAGAAAAGGAAAAACCATCAAATACCATAAAAGTGATTGGAGATGATAGATGCAAAGGTAATCAGTAACATCAAATTATGATAATGTTGTTCATATAATTGCTAGTAATACTACAACATGTGTTTTATAGAAATTAGGAGCATATTACCAAATCCATCCCATGAGCTGGATTAGGTATGGAAGGTAACAGCAAAATTTAAACATATCTGAAGGAATCATATGTACTAGTTTACATATGGTAGCTAACAGGGACATCCAAACAAATTCCAATGGACGTGTACTAGTTACACAGAGCAATGGTAAGGAAAGTTTTACAGGCAATGATGTTAGCAACATAAATATAGATCCGAGCTCAAATCATCAAAGGATGTTCACAAGACATGTAGTCACACTACAAAGAAAAGCCCAGACAATTGATGCTAAGGATGTTGCTATTGTTGTCTCAAAGGAAAAGAATATGTTGGGACTAGTGTGTTGAGATGGTCGGATAACTACAAGGGGTGAATAGCAATTGTACCTACAAATAAGAATTATAATACTCTTGCTAATATTTTAGCAAGGCTACGAATACAAATTATACAGCGGAAATATATTCATACAAATTCAAAGCATACCAATCTCAAACACAAGGATGAAATGTGGTTCGGAACCCTCATTCCTATTCCACGACTTATGACTAGTAAGTCACCCCAGTAAGTCATAATCTTTATCCTTTGCAGTGAACTACTAGAGGTGGATAAACATCTTACAACATGAACAATTATAAGCATTTAGAAGAGGAAGACTTAAAAATACAAGGGAGAAGCTCTAATAGAATCTAACCAATCATATTTTTCACCAACCTTCAAGCCACCACCTTAGTCCCCTTTTATAGCATTCAAGTCCCTTTATTCTTCACTTGTTATTTAGTTGATTTGTCGCCAATCAATCGATCTCTTTAGTTGACTCGGATCTCTAGCCGACTAGACTCAATTCTAATAGATTGGAACCAGATTAAAATCATCCTAATGATCAAACCTCGCCTAAGTTAACAGTTACCCTCGCCCAGGAGTACAAGTCTCTTAACTCTCACAACTCACTACTAGAGCTAACCTTCGTAGCTTAATTTTATCACTAGGTCACCCTTTTGGTTGCTCATCCATCAAATGCATTGAGCCCTTAGCTCACTCCACATGTCATCGTTCACGCTTCACCTACGTAATACACCACCATTTGTCATCAACATTGTTCTCAATGCTCCTAGTTTTGTGATCCCTCGAATGTCTCATTTCATCCTTCTCCAATTTCTTTTAACCTCAAGCCACCAAGCTGCTAACTTGGCAACACCAAGTCATGCTCTAAAGTTGCTCCAACATCACCTCAATGCTTCTCATTCTACAATCCCTAGGTCACCTTGTGCAACCTTCTTCAATCTCCATGGACATCCAAGCTACTGAGCATGTCGCCTTGGACGCGCCAAGTCATCATCAATGCCATTAGACTTTGTCCAATCACGAGCTCCATCTGTGTCTATCAAGTCCCTTCACAATTCGAACACATATCAAATCATAATACAAAGCCTAACTTAAATTCTTTGCACAAACATCAAAACCTAAAACCGAACCCGACCACTTAAGGCACGATTGCACCAACAGAATATACATCTATAATCTAGTATTTTGATTTGCTTGTGCAATGCGCATTTGCACCAAGAGGAAATTACTTGATGCATTTGATGCATGTGTGGCCAAAACAATAACTATACAACTAACTCAGAAATCGAGATCTAGGTGAGTCACATTTGGTGACTCTATTTACCTCGAGAAACTCAAGAATCTAATTTCAATGAGTCAATTAGATTCTGACTACTACCACCATAGGGTAGCTAGTGGAGTTCTAAGGGCAACTCGTGGTGGTCTAATCAACACGACAAGAAGGTAGCAAAAGACTAATCATATATCCTAGAACATGTTAGGCAGTTAGCTTGTGTAGAATGCTCATGTGGCACAGTGCATCTTAGAACATCAGATGAACAAAATAATAGATGTCTCAATTATCTATGAGACACAGGATCAAGAAGATCTCCTTGTGTGGTTGAGTTGCACATTGATTGATCAATGGCACTTGGACTTCCCTGAGTATGAAATGTAAGCTAGGTGGCATCAGCATTTGTAGCAATGGAGTAGGCCAAGTGGAGTATATTACCTTGTAGGATTAGATGGAGGCACAATGTTTCACCACAGTTAAGAATGTTGAAAATTGCCTCAACATTAATCATTGTGTAGCCCATTGGCATAACATAGGGCCCAAGCATCCACCTACCCTTGTTTAGGATTATTGATCTGGTTTTTTCACAGTAATAGCTCAAAGTTCATGGTAGTTATGAATTTCTCAATAGTAGAGCATTTTAGACCTAGGAGACACCTATGTGTGCATATAGAAATTCTGAGAAACTATATTGAGGAGTTTCTGGTAGAGAGTGTTTTGGTGTTTGGGCAGTGGTAAAGGTGACATTTTTCAATTTTTCTTCAAATGTATTGAGAGAAGAGTTTAGGAAGGATTGTAAGATGTTTTGTTCAAGGTGTGAATATTGATTTGTTTGTTTTGTTATTCTACTAAGGAAGACAATGATTTCATCACGCATGAGATTATGACATTTGGCATCGCCTATGAAGTTTTGGCATCTAGCATCTCACATACCAATAGGGCTCCAACCTTATTGGCAGAGGCTAAGGATCAAGCTGAAGGCTCCACATAGGCAGTCAAAGTCATGGCAGACAATCTTAGTGGAAGCTCTGACACGAAAGACTAATTGTCGACACTTGGTAGTTGGTTGCAAGGGGATCATTGCAAGAATTATGCAAGCGCTAGTGGCAGAGGTAAAGATTAAGCATAAGATTCTTGGAGGCCATCAAGGTCATGGTGGATGATCTCATTCTCAAAGAGAGCTCCAATGTGAGAGGAACAAGAAATGCTCACTTTGGGTGATTGAGAGAAGAAGTTTGTAGGATAGTTGATCTCTTGGTCACAAAGTGTTGTTGCAGTGTTAACGAGAACTAACCATGCATGTTCAAGGATGAGAAGGTTGGCAGTGGTTTGTGCGAAAAAGGTTCAGGATTGAACTCAAGGTTGGGACTGAGAGGTAAGATGGATAGATGGACAAAGCTCCGATATCATATAATGGGTCAAGTTGATCCTCTAAGTAGTCTCCTTTGCCTATATATTCTTTATCAATATAAGAAATTATACATAGGTCTCTAGTATTATGCGATTTTTCCATTTAAGTCTCTAGGTCCATAATAAAGGTCACAGTACAAGAAAAGATCATTTTAGCTTAGATCAAACTGTGAAACCTCCCATGTGAAATTCCTACAAGAGACATTAGACTATGACAGTTAAATTAGAAGGAAGAATGACAGTCTATTAGCAACATAGGTAAAGTACCTCTAACCTTTTTCTCAATTTTTCTTTAATAGAACAAGTTGAACTACTAAAAAGAATCACAAAAGAGCAATATCCTTCACGAGCAAAATCTAATATTAAATCGAGGTTAGGAACACATGACAGTAATGAAAAATGATAACAGAGATCATAGCCATCACAAAGGGAACAAAAAAGGAAATTTTATATAAAAGAGAAGAAATGTGACCATGGCCTATATGTGGTCTTATTTAAGACAGACAATATTCAACTACCATATTCACTTATAAGCTGAGTCATCCATCATTCAGAATAAATGACTAGTTACACAGCCAATAAATAATTAAAGCCACAAAAGCAATAGATTCCAGTTTACCTCCCTTTAGACCACCATAAACATATACTTGAGTCCCAACAGAGGCCAATGCATGCCGACACCTGCGTAGAAGTTCTAAGCAACCATCATGATCAGTTGGTGACTTATGAGTCCGAGTAGATGTGACAATTCCATTTCTGTCCAACCACACCCCAGCAGCAGTGTCCAGAACTGCAAGCAAGAGTATAGTTCAGGAGTCTGGGAAAAAAACAATTTCCCAGTTATGGTATAAGGTAATCAATTCTTACCAGCAATGGAAGCTTCACCTTCAACATTTCGTCCTCCCTTGAGAGCACCACCAGTAACATGCAATCGAGCCCCTACAAAAACCTAGAACTTGCATAGTCACTCCAACTGAGAAAGAGTGTCAAAAGTCTTCAAGATGGTAAAAGCATGATGGTACCTAAGTCCTATCGAATGAAAAACCAAAGAAAAGGAAAGAGAAATTATATGATTACTTTGAAGGAATTGACCTCAATGCTAGGCTATTTTATTTCATAAATGATACAAAAGAGTTCAGTAGGGTGTTCATTTATTGCATTCAAGAGGCCTAGTCTACACAAAAAATACTAATCATAGAGAAAATAAAGGAAATAGCAAATTCTAGAGCAAATAAAGGATGAAGTTAAGTTGCATAACCTAGTCTAAATGGAAAAAAAAAGGACAGTAACTTAAACTTCATTGTTCTTTTTTATCATTTTTTTAACATATGGCTTTCATAAGATTCCATCTTGTTAATGACTATCTGAAATGCAACTTGTGCCAATTCTTCATCGAACAAAGATGGGCATGTCGAGACTTTCTTTGACGAGTGTCTTGCACTAAGGCTCCACTAAGTGGATACAAGCATGTTGAAACTTTCTTTGACAACAGAATGTCATGCAGTGAATCTTCATTGAGTGGCAAGCAACTCAAACATCCTTTGTTGAGTTTCACGCACTGAGTATTCATCAAGTCAAGGTGAGCATGACAATACTTCCCTAGGAATAAGAAAGCATCATGAATCAAGTCTTCATCCAACGAGGATAAGCAAATCGAGACTTCTTTTGGATTGCATCTTGCATCGAGCCTTGATCAAATGAAGGCGAACATGCTGAGCCTTCTCTAGGGATGAATGAAGATAAGAAAGCATCTTTCGTTGAATCTTCATACGATGGTGTAAGCACACCAAGACTTCTTTGGGGTCAAGTGAATAATATGTGAGCATCTTTAATCCAGTGTCCTTTGAGGAGCGGTTAGCATGCCATTATGCCAATTTCTTTTGAATTGAATGTGGATTAAAAAAAATAGTCTTGCACCAAAGTCTTCATCGAGAGGAGATGGGCACAGCAAAAATTCATTTGAATCAACCAATGGCTAATATGTGAGCATCTTTAATTCAGTGTTCTTTGAGGAACGGTGAGCATGTCATTATGACAATTTCTTTTGATTTGAATGTGGATAAAAAAAAATCTTGCGCCAAAGTCTTCATCGAGTGGAGATGGGCACAGCAAAAATTCATTTGAATCAACCAATGGCAACACATCATATAACGACTCTTCATCAAGTTATTGTAGGGACATCAAAACTTTCATTAAAGTGTTTGGACAAAGAATATCTTGCGTCGTGTTCGTTGAGTGAAAGTAGGTGCACCAAGATTTATTCAAATAAAGTAAGAATAGGCAAATATCATGCGTTGAATGTTAGATATTTTTTGTCCTAATTAAATTTTTGCATCATGAATTACTTTTTTTTTCAAATTTTAGACAATTGATTAAGGAACCAATATTTTAGGTTTTGAGGTTTGAGTCAAAAGCAGATTAGGTTTGGATGGAACCCATCAAGTAGACATGGTAATCAGCATTATATGGGTTTATACCAAGCTCGATTTGGACTCATTTTGACAAGCATAGGATTAAACCAAATTTATATTAGGAATCATTTTTTGGGTTAGTGGAATTTTAGGAGGTTAGGGATTATTTGTATTCCCTCCCTTTCTCTCTCCATGTATTATCCCTTCTAACACTTCTCTTCTCCTCCTCTTGTAACACTGTTGCCCTCACATCCCCTCTCTGTGCACACCAATCACCCTCAACCACTATCATTGACTAATTGTTACTCCCAATTCCCTCTTCCCCTCCTTCAGCAACTTTCCCTCCCTTCTCTCTCCCTTAATCTCTCACAATTTCCCTCTCTATTTTTTCTTTATTGCTGCAGACTGTCAATGTCACCTACACACCCCAGCATTGATGCCAACGCTCGCGCACCCCAACACCATCACTGCTTGCACACCCTAGAGCCAACGTCAATACTCGTAAGCCTTGCATGTTGAGTCACACCATCGAGGACCCTTTTCCCCCGAGTGCTCTAACCTTGCTACATATGTCGCCTATGCGCTCGAGCACTAGCATCTGACCCTTGCACAAAGCATCGTTGCCCTAACATGGACTGTCACTTCCCAAAAGCAAACATCAATGGTCAATTTGGAGGTGATAAGGATTCAACAAGTAATTTCCTTATTGGTATTGGGAAATGATCACCTAATTTGGACTAATAATTAGGTGTTATTCAGGTTTGATTGATCAAAATGTTTCATATCATTGAAGCACCTACTCTGTTTCATCAATTAAAGAGAATTGCTAGGTAAGAAGTTGTTTAAACTGATCCTTCAAATAGGATAGTTATCCCTATAATTGAGGTATAATGAGGATTAATGGATCAAGACTAAATCCATTAGCCTCTGAAATATTAGCTATGTTTGGATTGTATTAGGGTAATTAGACTACGACTGGATCCATTAAGCTTGAATTTTGATTATTGTGTTATTATTGTGTTTAGTTTATTTTGAGCTTTTCTAAGTTGGTCATCCATTTGTATTCGTAGAAACACATGCAGGGGAATCACACAGCACACTAACATTGTAAAGATTTGAATCTTTGTCGATACATATTTGAGGTGGGTAATCTATCTTAGATTCACTTTTATAACCTTGTGCATGAATTAAGTATGCAAATGAATATTTACGCTGCTACAACTATTTTGAAAAGGAGAATAAAATAACACTAAACTAGTAAAATGGGTTGGTTCTCAAAGAACTAGATTATTGAGACTAAAATAAATGATATTCTTCTATTGTTATTCACATATGGGTTATCATGGGGTAATTTAGAGGGGTTATTTTCACGAGAATGATAAACTTAAATAAAATGTGAACCAAAGTAGAATAATTGTTAGGTAAACAACTATTATAAATAGTGAAAATGAACACTAAAAAGTGAATCCGAGGTTGAACCTAATGTTGTACTAGAGTATTTGACCACCCACATTCACGTGGTAGCATGAGTCGTTTGTAGCCAATATCTATTTGCACAAAAGTGTTATATTGTTGTTTATAACTGGTGAGGGCATTAGCCCACATATCATATCATAATCTACAAACCTAACTCCAATGATTCCCTTTCTAGTGGATTTACTGGTGATGAACAAAAGGTGATAGTTAAAAATACTAAATGATGAAAATTAAATGGATTTACTTGTGGAGAATAAATAGTAATAATTAACGGTAATAAATAAATAAAATGATTAATAATAATAAATGGTGATAATTAAATGGCGTAAAAATAAGAGTTGACTTTATATTAAAATAAAATCTCCAACTTAGAACTTTATGATTACTTATATGATTTTTGAACTCTTAAAATTAAAATCCACATACATGATTACTTACTTAGAAATTTGTATTTATTCCCTGATTCCTTAGCCTCTACGGCCTCCAATTTTATAGGCATGGATTGATTTTAAAGCCTTGGTTAATTTTAATCATTATCTAGAGTTACTCAAAGATCCTTGAGAAGTTCAAAATAGGGTATTATTTTACTACGTTTACTTTTCGTTCTATTCATTTGTGTTTTTGTCATTGTACAATAAAAGGAATGCATGTATATTTTTGTTGGATATCTCTGATTTAACCTGAGTTATCTACTGTTGTTATAATTCTCCATTACCATTTGGTATGTTGTCAAGAAGTAGGGTATGTGCTGGTAAGTGGAATTACACCCCTAGATAGTGACACTAAATTTGTTCCTTAAGCAAAGATGGGCAATATTGATCTAAGGGTGATGTTGAAGGTCGTCAACTAGGAAAGATCTCTTATCTAGACGACCACTAGCCTATTCTAGCAATCAACAAACCTGTGAGCATTGAAGAAGGTGTTGCACTGGCGATGCACTCATTAGAGTGGACTGTATAAGCATTGAGGAAGGTGTTGCACTCGACGATGCACTCATTAGAATGGAATGTATTGGACAAGGATTATCACTTGGTGTTTAGAAAAGAGTGCCATAGTGATTGCACCAGATGACTAAAATGTTATATAGACAACAAAGGCTCAAAGGGATGCTTCAATTCACTTTGTGTACTGGTGTCACAATGGCTATATAGATGAATGCTTTTAGTAACTAGTATCAAAGTCTGCGTCTAACAAGGATCACTTGTATGTTCATATAGTAATTATTCTTTATTGTACATCGCGTCCTCTAATTTTCTCCATGCTTCAAACATAATTTAGTTCTGGTGGACCACCTCCAGTGATTGAGTGCTCACTACCTTGTTTTTTCTCCCTCATAACCTGGTCTTCTTATCACTGGATGGAATAGCACAATCATTATGATGTAAGATTTACATTTTAATGTCCCATTGAATATGAGCAACAAGCCATTCGATAAAACTACTTTTGTCGAGTCATGAGTTTGGTTAAACAGTTGCAAAAAGTAACTATAGTATTACTATCATGATTTGATGAATTCTGGCCAACTCGCCATCCACGTTATCAAATTTAATGGGTTGAAAAAAAAAAGATGAGAACTCCATCTACAAACACCTCTCATGATAAAAGCCCATGGTATGACTTGAACCAATTGTGCTATCGGATGGTGTCTCCTGAGGTTCGTTCGTAGAGGTAGGTTCGACTTTAGAACCATCTGGTGTGTGATGAATTTTTTTTTTCTATGATTTTTTTTATTCTTGAGGTTAGTGAACCCTCATAACTCCACAGTGAGGCCTACCTCTAGGTTTGGTGTATCTTGTAGTTATGTACTTAAGGTTGTCTAGTTGATTCTTTATTACTTTTAATGCTTAAGTGATGCTTTCTAAAGAGTTTTGAAATTGCTCGAATTAGGTTTTTGTACTCGGTTCAAGATTTTATATCCTATTTTGCATTTGATTGGATACCTACAGGATTGTGCTAAGATTCCTTTTTTTTCTTTGCAGTGAATCATGCACATATTTTGCACAATATTTATTTTGTATTGTCATAAGAAACAGAAATAAATAAGAAAATTTTTAAAAAGACAGCTGCAAAAGATAGAATCATCTATTGGAGATTATGGCAGGACAATAACTTCAAAAGCTAGCAGTGGACTTATTCTAGCAGTAGTGGAAGTGGAAATGACAACAATGTTGGAAACAAGGTATTAAAAGGCAGTTACAGGTGCTAGCTGGTCGGTCCAGTACCTAGTGCAGTACTAAGCAGGACCCAGGAATTCAATATTAAAAGGAGAATTATATTAAAATTCACGAATACATATATATGAAAATTTGTGTCCTTAATAATCAAAAGGAATTTACAATCATAAACAACAGACTCATAGTTGATAATTTAGCACTAAACCAACAAACAAATCACAACAAAATATTTCATTTCACATTCAATCAAGAAAACAAAAATCCCAAGGTAGCATAAAATCCAATAAATCATAGACAGATTCAAATTGAAAAAAAAAATTATACAACAACCACCACCAAGCCTTATCCCACTAGGTGGGGTAAAAAACACATCATGACTAATTTATAATTACTTCCATACTGTAATTCCAAAATATAAATAACTAAACTGCCTAATTTTTTCCCATAGACTTATCTAAACTAAATGCGAACTACCTGGCCGCCTAAGTAGTCTGCCTAAGCCACTTTCAAAAAGGATCACCTAGTAAGGGACACCTTGCAAATAGGTGAAGTAGCCCCTTGATGAAATTGGCTAAGTGGTTGTGTGCTTTTTAGAACTATGGTTGGAAGGGAAACAAAGGCCAATCAAAGTAATCAAAAAGATCCATAATACCAAGTTGATGGAAACCCAAGTCCGATCAAGATGCAGAACAAGAAAAAAGGAAAGGGAAAATAGTTGATCACTTGAAAGGGATCAACCTCCATAATGCTAGTCGTAGGATATTTTATTTCATAAATTTGGAGATTTCCATAGGCTTTTATTTCTAGGCATGAAGGAGGTTCTTTGTCTATGATAAAATTTGGAGATTTCCATTGACTTGAATCACTTACTGCTGCATGCTGATATCTTGGAGATGGTGACACACCAGGAGCAAGGGTCCACTCCCATTGACCATTTGTATGCATAAGCAGTCCATAAGCATCAGATAGAGGCTGCAAAAGAATTTAGCAGGTTTCTTAACCAGCATTCTCTGTAAAGAAATCCTTTGATTGTCTTGTTGCTTGTAGGTACTTAGTAACAGAAATCACATATGAAAAGCAGACAAAAGAACATGTATCACTTAAAGAACAAACCAATGTGAAATCAAAGAGATAAATACATGTTTAGCTCAAGTTTCAAAATCTCAAGTCATGCTGGAATTTTGGACTGTACTAGAATATGATATTGTTTTGGCGCCATATCGATGTTTCAACGTATGGTGCTAATGCAAAAATTGAATGGGGGAGAAGGAATGAAAAAAAGAATAAGAAAAGAATACATCTATCTCCCTAATTCGTATAATTTTAACATTATATTGCATGAACAAAAGCTACAAGAATAACAGCATCCATTAACTTGACGCATTTTGTAGCGTGTCAAGGGGTGTTGAATGTTAGTACGATAGTAAACTCATTGGCATAATTGATACAATAATAAGCGAGTAGTTTCGAGTTTTGATAATTTTTCAGAACAATAGGCTTTGACTGTACCACCCAGTACAGTATGAGTAGTAAGCTAATGCAGCACACCAGCTGAGGTTGGAATATAGATATCAATTATGTCAATTAGTTACACAACTTTGGAAATGGGAATCCTTCAAAGGCTTTAGTGAAATTGTTTGCAAATTGATGCTTAGTGAAGATACGTGGAATCACAATCTTTATAAAAGAATTTCAAATTATCAATCCACCTCTATCTGCTTGGTCATGAAACATAACTACTTGCAACATAAATTGCTAAGTTTACTCTCAGAATGAATGAACAAACATGAGCTCCAAACATAAATTACCAGAGTTGTTAATAAAGTTCTTTACTCTTTAACTATTATCTCTGAAGCACATTAGGTCATAGTAACACTCAAAAGAATGGCACAACTAGTCCACCAAAAAGGATGACTTGGTGTAGGAAATAATCAAATATTTTATCTTTCTTTGTATAGAGTCAATCATGGGTGCAAATATGATATAATCAATTAGAGTGATTTGATAGAATAATTTATTTAGGTAGAATAGTTTTCTTTCTTTATTTATTTATTCCTTCTTTATTTATTAACTCTCATTGTAATTATAAAAGGGTGTCTTAGTTCATTAACAAAAAAGAAGAAGAGAGAATTTTTCTTCTCGACTTGGTTTATATGGTATCGGAGCGAGGTTCCTCTCTATAAACAAACACCTGTGATTCTTTTCCTCCGAAGACAACAACATGTTCACTAGTTTGACCATGTCCACCGATTCTTCCACTCAACCCACGGATAAAAAAATTCCCATTGTCGTCTCTTCTCTTTCTGAAAGGGGCACCTCATCCTTGCAAATTACGTACGGCCCATAAACTAAACGGTCATAATTATTTGCAATGGCCCAATCCATGAAGATAGTTATATATGGCAAAGGTAAGTTGGGTTATCCTACGGACGATTCTTCTCAACCCACATCAAGCAATGCATCGTACCAGATCTAGCTGGCAGAGAATTCAATCGTGTTTGCCTAGTTGATTAACTCCATGGAACCCAATATTAGCCATCGCTACCTCTGGTTCAAGACGGCCAAGGAGGCGTGAGACGCAGCTCCGAAGATGTATTCCAATCTGGGCAATACTTTCCAATATTTGAACTACAATCGAAGCTGAAAGAATTGAAACAAGGTTCAAATTCTGTAACACGGTACTTCTTTGATCTTCAAAATCTTTGATAGGAAGTTGCTCTATTTCTTGAAGAAAATTCAACGTGTACTGAACGTAGTATCAAAATTCGCCACAATATTGAAAAGGAGTGTGTGTTTGATTTTTTGGCCAATCTTAATTGTAATTTGGATGAGGTATGTGGTCGTATTGTTGCACGTGATTCATTTCCGTCTGCTGAAGAAGCTTTCGCAAAAGTCTAACGAGAAGAAGCTCGTCGTAAGGTCATGCTTACCAATGAGATTATTGCACCATAATTCATTACAGTAGATGTTTCAGCTTTGATTTCCACCAAAAGTCCTGCACCAAGTCAGCGTTAAAATAAATGTCCTTGGTGTGAACACTGCAGCCGACCAAGCCACACCAAGGATAAATGTTGAGAAATATATAGGAAGACAACAAATTGGCAACCATGAAAAAAGAATGAAGGTCGTGCATATCATACTCATTTGAGTCCAAAAAAAAAACTTATTGTCTCCGGTATTTCTACTCCCTTCACTAAAAAACAGATTAAACAATATTGTAAACTCCTCAACCAAATGGCCCTCATTGCTTCTTCCAGCTCTAATGTTTGCTCTTGCTAAACTCAATTCATCCTTTTTTAATCATTCAACAACCCCTTAGATCTTTGATTCTGAGGCCTTTGACTATATGACCAATGACTCGAGTCTTTTTTGCTCCTATTATCCTTGTTCTCGTCAAACCACTGTCAGAATTGTTGATAGATCAATAACTGTAGTTGCTGACACAGACAATATTCGATTATCTCAACACATTATTCTGAAATCTATTTTTCACGTATTTGCTCTAAAATATAATCTGATTTCTTTCAGCAAAATTATTCTTGATAATCAGTGTATTGCTTAATTTTTGCCTTTGTCGTGTCAATTTCAAGACCTACTATCGGAGAAGACGATTGGCAATGCTAGAATTCACAAAGGTCTTTATTGCTTCGAGGAAATAGTCAGTCTTTAGTGTCTCATGTTGCTTTTATTTATATTACTAGTGACAAGGAAATAATGTCTTGGCACTATCGTCTTGGCCATCCTAGTTTTTGTTATTTGAAGTGTTTGTTTCCATCATTATTTACTAATAAAGACCCTTTGTCTTTCTATTGCGAAGTGTGTCAGCTAGCTAAGTATACTCACATCTATTTCTCTCCAAAACAATATAAATCATCTACCCCATTCTCATTAATTCATAGTGATATTTGAAGCCCCTCACAAATTCACACCTCATGGAAGAAAGATAGTTTATTTCAATTATTGATGATCATACACAGAAATTACTTGAGTTTATCTTCTTAATGACAAATTTTAAACCAGTAACATCTTCAAAGCCTTCCACAAAATGATTCAAACTTAATTTCAAACAAATATCCAAATCCTTAGAACCAATAATGACACAGAATATTTCAATATCATTTTAGGTGACTATTTATTGAAAAATGAAATTATTCATCAAAGCTCATTTATCGATACTCCACAACAAAATAGAGTTTCTGAAAATAAAAAATCGTCATTTGTTAGACGTAGCCTATGCCCTTATGTTCACAATGCATATTCCATATGAATGGGGAGATGCAATCCTTTGTTCACAAAAGTTAAACGAGCTACGTATATCATCAACAATCTCCCTAGTTGCTCTATAAACTTTGCCACATCTTTGTCTCATCTCACCCAAACATATCTATAAATTTTCAACTTCAATAATCTATCTTTGAAGACATTTGAATGTATGACTTTTGTACATGTTCATGCCCATAAGTGCAACAAACTTGACCCTCGAGCTCTTAAAATTGTCTTTGTTAGGTATTCCCCTACTCAAAAGGGTTATCGTTGTTATTGTCCACACACAAGAAAAACATATGTTCCTTGTAATATCACCTTTTTTTAAGGCATCCTTTATTTCTCACACTTCACTTCAAGGGGGAAGGATGATGAAGGTTAAAAAGAATTGACCACGGCAATGCCATGGACAACACCATGACCGTTGCATCCCAAAAATTGAAGTGGAGAACCAAAACATGCCACTACCTGACCGTGGCATGTTCCACGGTCGTGGCACTCTCCAAAACGTGCACGACCTGACCGTGGCACGTTCCACAGTTGTGGTGCATCCTCAAAGAATGAAGATATTCTTCCTTTGCTTAGTGTTAATTTGGACACTACATCTGTCTCCATGTCTGATCCTCTCCAAGTCAACCCTTAAATTAGTAAAACAGAGGAGAATCAAGTCAAAAGCAAGATATCCTAGTTTATTCACGGAGAAAAAATTCTCAAGCTAATAAAGAAATTGTAAATCCTAACCACAGTCAAAAAGATGAACCGATGATAGCATCCTATAACGAATCAGGTACATTTCTCGATCATGATATACCAATTGTGATCAGAAAGGGTGTCCGAACATCCCATTTCGAACTTTATCTCATATTCTAATTTATCCTCCACATTTAGTGCTTTCACTGTGATGCATTGAGAACATGTGCGTTCATCAGCATTATTTAGCATTGATTTGGCCACATTTCATGAGCATAACATAGGATATTGCACTCTATTTGGCGGTTTATGCTTTTGCCTCTTTAATTATTCTGTTCTCCTTGGATACATGTCTTTGTGTGATGTTTTGTCTTGTCAGGTAAACAGCATGGCCGTGCCGACTAAGTGGAGCTGGTCAGACTTGCTTGCCCAGAGCTCAACACGCCCAGGCCGTGGTGAACACCACGTCCGTGTTGTTTGCTGTGAAGCTGTCCAGAGTGATGCTGTGTGACGCCCAGAGATTGACACGCCCAGGCCGTGCTGTTTAGCACGGCCGTGTCGACGGCCAGCCTTTTCAGAGTTGAAGCTGCGCTTGTTTTCTGCTCAGAGTTTAGCACGCCCAGCCCGTGTTGAATGACACGGGCGTGTTTAAAACCGCGTAAGCTATAAAAGGGTTGCGTAAGAAAACAAAGGGGGGGATCCTGGCGGCTGGAATAGGGTTTGGAAGGAGGAACGCTTTGGAGAGAATCATCTGGACGCATCAGCAACGTTGGCATTTGAGATTTGGATTGGTAACCTCTTGTATTGGATGGTTGGATGCTTAATTTTGATTGTCATGTCTTGCTGTGAATTTTTGTTTATGGAGTAGTTTGTTTCGTCTCGAGATATGGGAGTACCCTTTTTGATGATTGATTTTGATTGATGATTTGCCTTCTCTCTCGTTAATTGAATCTGCGTTATTGACGGGGTTTCAGTGAATTATCTCATTTTACCTTAGGAAGTCAGGGGATATACGTAACGGTGAACCCTATTTCCGGAACTCTGAATACCATCCAGGACTGTCCCTTTGAGAAGTAGTGACAAGATCTTCTAGGGAGGCTTGCGGGATTCATGTGACAGTGTCCTTAGCTGATTATGGTCACCTGTGTTACTTGCCACGAAAGAGGGAGTTCAGTCCTAAAAGATATCCTGATAAACAATCCCTGTACTGAATGGAACTTGTCTAATTCGATTGTACACTGAATCGGCAGTAAGACTAGGGAGGTTTGCGGAGGTCACGTGACAGGTCCTCTTAGCTGATTATGATCACCTACGCTCGAATGCCAATGAAGGTAGAATTGCCTTAGACAAGTACAACTGAGGAAGATCCTGAAAGGGGCCCTCAATTGAGCATAGGATAGACATGGGATATCCGTCAAAACGTCAATAAAGGTTAACAGAGAGGGAAGGCTTTATCTTCTGATTGATCATTGAAGAGGGGAAACTATTATCTCGAGATTAATCCAATTTCAAAACCTAGCCAACTCTACTTGTCGTCATCTTCCAAAGCAAATTAACTTGTTTCATCGAATTATTTCGTCTAGATAACTAAACATCACGCATCGTATAACCAAAGACAATCACAGGTCTAAGCATTTCAAAGGAAACAACAGCAAGCACAAGTTCAGTAAACAGAAAATAGGAAAAGTTCAGAGATGAGGTAATCTGAAGATCAGAAATTCGCATCCTCCTTCTTCTTCTTCTTCGTTTTTCCTCAGCTGGTTGTCAAGCAGCTTCACTGATCCCTTGGAAGCTTGAAGATGGCCTTTGGTGTGGTTTCTTTGCAACCCGAACCATCCACAACCCGAAGAAACCCTCTTCGGCCGAAGAACAGTGAGGTGCAGAGGCAATTTGAGCTGGCAAAACCGGAATCCACTGCTTCTTCTAGCTCCGACGGTGCTTCTGGCAATGTAAGGGTGCCACGCGAACAAAGGAGAACCCCTCCAATGCCTTGCGGCTCCGGATTGCACAGCAGATTGCCTGGAAACCGAGAAACAGGGTGGCGCCGCCGGAAGAACCCCTTGCCGTCGCGCGCCTTCCAGCCGCCGGAGAATACCCAACCAGCCGGCTTTAGCTTCTTCAGAGACCAAGGAGTACAATGGAGTTGAATTGGGAGGAATCGGACTCGCCGGTTGATACGTCGCGCAGCAGAATTCCACTGTCGGGGACGAAGATGAACAGTGTCGGGCGGCCACTGTTCATCCCGAAACCTTCGGCTTATATACCTGATTAATCAATCAATCTCAGCCATTGATTTCGGAATCCAACGGTCAGAACTGATCTGGGGCTTTAGGGCAGTCTAGGGTTCTTGAAAAATTCTGAAATTTTGATCAGGCTCGATCCGAATCATGTCCTCCATGTTGGCTTGATCGGTTTGGCAATTTGACTTGAGTTGACCACGGTTTAGCTCGAGTCGGGTCCGATTTAACCCTAAAATCAATAAAAATCAAATTAATGCCAAAAATTGCCATAAAATCATGAAAATTAGAATCAAACCTCAGATTATGCAATATAGGACAATTAAGATCAAATCGATCCATTTCATAATTTATTTTCATATAAAAACCCAAAATGAATCGATTAAAAATGCATAAAACCCTAGCTTATCAAAGCCAACGAACAAAACTTGATCCATGTGCCATTCGATGTGTGTTTTTGGGCTATGGACTGCATCAGAAAGGATACCGATGTTTTGATCCCATTAATCGTCGCATGTATACTTCTATGGATGTGACTTTTTTGGAGTCTGAGCCTTTTTTCCAAGTAGCAATACCAAACTCTGCTCTTCAGGGGGAGATTACAAGTGAAGAGCCAAGTTGGTTCTTAGCAGGTGAAAGAATAGTAGCAACTGAAAATGGCGGTGCAGATGCAACACAAGAAATTCCCGCCGAAGTAGCACCAGGAATCAACGTTGAAACTGATGAACACATGACCAGTGACGCCAACCAACCATATGAAGAAATACAACCTGCCCCCTCTCTTATGCTAGAACCAACGCCTGAAGAAACTCCCACTACTGAGAATATTCCTGAGGTAAGCACTCCTATCATTCACTCTAAATATAACAACTTGGGTATCTCTGGTTATGACTTACCTAGCAGAGCCAATAGAGGAATTCCGCCAAAGAGGTACTCTCCTGATGAGCATGAAAGAAGATCCAAATATCCAGTTGCAAACTATGTGTCCACCCAGAGCTTACCTACTATCATCAAGGAATTTACACAAACATTATCCTCTCATCACATCCCAAACAGTATTGAAGAGGCCCTAACTGATCCAAAGTGGGCACGAGCAGTCCAGGAAGAGCTAGAGGCGTTACAGAAGAACAAAACTTGGAAGTTGGTTCCTCCATTGGAACAAAAAAAACCTGTGGGATGTAAGTGGGTGTTCACTATTAAATACAAAGCCGATGGATCAATTGACCGGTACAAAGCACGGCTCGTGGCTAAGGGATTTACGCAAACTTATGGCGTGGATTACTCGGAGACATTCTCACCAGTTGCTAAATTGAATACTGTCAGAGTATTATTATCATTGGCGGCAAATTTAGACTGGCCCTTACACCAGTTTGATGTGAAGAACGCCTTTCTCCATGGCGATCTTGAAGAAGAAGTTTATATGGAAATTCCACCTGGCTATGCAGTTTCCTCTGGGGAAAGAATGGTCTGTAAATTGGAAAAAGCTCTGTACGGATTAAAACAGTCGCCACGTGCCTGGTTCGGGAGATTTAGCTCGGCCATGAAAAAGTATGGATATTATCAAAGCAACTCAGACCACACACTCTTTCTAAAGCGCCGAGAAAAGAAGGTGACTGCTTTGCTCGTCTATGTTGATGACATGATTATCACAGGTAATGACGTGAATGAGATCTCCGACCTAAAAAAACAACTATCGAGTGAGTTCGAAATAAAAGATCTTGGAGGTCTAAAATATTTCCTAGGGATTGAGGTTGCAAGGTCAAAAAGAGGTATATTTTTGTCCCAGCGGAAATATGTGTTGGATTTGCTAGCAGAAACAGGGTTGTTGGAGTGCAAGCCGGTAGATACTCCAATATCTCAAGGTCATAAACTTGGGTTAGCTTCAGATGAAGCTCCAGTAAATAAGGGAAGGTACCAAAGGCTAGTAGGGAAGTTGATTTATTTGTCTCACACTCGTCCTGATATTGCATACGCGGTAAGTGTGGTGAGTCAATTTATGCATTGTCCAAAGCAGAGCCATATGGATGCAACACTTCGGATTCTTCACTATCTAAAAGGCTCCCCAGGGAAAGGCTTAATATTCACAAAGAATGGTCACTTGAATGTTGAAGGCTACACGGACGCTGATTGGGCAGGCAATGTTCTGGATCGAAAATCAACCTCAGGATACTTTACTTTTGTAGGTGGAAACCTAGTGACTTGGAGGAGCAAGAAGCAAAAGGTGGTAGCGTTGTCTAGTGCTGAAGCTGAGTTCAGAGGGATGGCTAAAGGACTTTGTGAACTTCTGTGGCTACGTAAGTTATTAATGGAGATTGGCTTTGATCCTGCCTCTGAGATGAGTTTATTTTGTGACAACAAAGCTGCAATTGTGTTAGGATGTATACTGAAAAGACTTGCTCTTTTGTATATAAACATTTATGAAATAAAGTATCATGTTTTGGTCAAATGATTGCATTAGTTTAGTTTTGCAATAAAGTCCTCTTAATTTACATTGTAGATAACTTGGTGTCTGTGAGACACAGAAGATCAGGATTATCGGCTCCTTGTAAATTATAAACTAAGGCTCACAACCAAGATGGCTTTGGACAAACCATCGAGAACGGTTGTAGTGTAATTCGGTGACTGTCTGTCTTGACTGTAGAATTACACTAGTACACTTTGTGTGTATTGAGTAGGACCATTGAGGTTGTTCGATTTACACTGACTCGCAAATTGAACAAGACCTCTGTTATTATACTTATGCACTCTTAATCCCGATGTAATAAATGGGCACCTATACTTAGTAATTATTGCTTTGATTTACCAAAGGGTGAGATCTTTCCGTCAGATCAAATATTCTCGGTAAGTTGGGTGATGTTACTATCTATACGGTGTGCCATTGATTATAGAAGGAATCCGTGTCCCAGTAGGGTTGATGATGTCCCCTTGAAGAGCTCATAAGGATTGTCAAGTCAAATCTTGCAAGTGGACTTAGTCCGACTGACAATAAGGATGAGTGGTACTATTCAAGGTCTTAGATGTTGATTATTGAGTTGTCAGTAGAACTTAATAATTAACGGACATACGATATCTTAAACACGGGGAGCAATGCATAAAATAATAAGAAGGAACCCATAACGTAATTTGGGGATTGGATTGGTAGTGCAATAATGATCCTCTAGTGGAATGGATCGTTGTTGATGGATGTAGGTGTGTATTCGGGGTTGAATACGGGATCCGAAACCCATCAGAAGGCCAGATCCAATACCTCCTCGAGGTCCCCACTGTAGCCTAAAGACATCTTCAAAAGGATGCAATCAAACGGATGAGATTAGTTCTCAGCCGTCGGATGAGATTTAATCTCAACCGTTGGATGAGATTAGTTCTCGACCGTAGGATGAGTTAATGGATGAGATCAGCTTGTATCCATGGGATTAGATCAAGTTGCATCCGTTGGATCGAAATAAATAAAGAGGAATAAAAGAGAATAGATTAGAACCGTTGGATGAGATTAAGTCGCGTCCGATGGACGAGATCTCTCCGGTTCGGTTTTAATTCTCTTTGGAAGGAAGAACCGGTTCACGAGGTGAACCAAGCATGGTTCAATGAACCACACGCCCAAGGAAATAGATCAGGGCCATTGGATCAAAGGGATTAAGTTATATTAAAGAAGATTATATCGTAACCGTTAGATGAGATTAAGTTGCATCCGACGGATGAGATCTCTTCGGTTCGGTTTTATTTTCTTCTTTAATATAAAGTTGGTTCACGGATTGAACCAAACCCATCCATAAGTGGCCGGCCACATCTAGATAAGGTTGGAATTATTTTTTAAATAATTCTGAAAAGATCTAACGGCTAGAAACCAAGCAAGCCAATCTAAAGGCCCGGATTTAAGAGGTTTCTATAATTTAGAATTGGTTCGCGGAATCAATCAAAATTAAAGAAAAATTTTGAATGGGCAGCCATGACTTGGTTTGGGCGTGAGGCTATAAAAGGAGAAATGAAAGGGAGAAGAGGAACCAGAGGGAAAAGAAAACCCTCTCCTCTCTTCTTTGGTGCCGCCGCCCCCTTCCTCTTCCCCTCCTTCTTTTCCTTTTTCTTCTTCTTCCTCCGCCCCTTTCCTTTCTCTCTTGTGGTGGCCGAAACCTGTCCAAGGTGTGAAGGGCCGGATCCAAGGTGGGAGACAAGAAGAGGCGAAGCTGCTGCGAGAAGAAGCAAGGCGATCCAAGGCTTCATCATCCGGAGGTTGCAGTTCCTTTGTTTCTGGAGGTCCGTTGTCCACCCAACGTCCAGGAAGAAGTTAGGAATACAGCGGAAGGCTTTGAGGTTATCTACAAGGTTCTGGTATGATTTAGTTTCCGCATTTTAAATCGTAGTAGAATTGTTAGATTAAAACCGTAGTTAGTAATTTAGGAATCGGCGATCCTGAGGATCGATTGACTTAGTCTTTTGTAGACTTTGTCAATTGATCCAGGCGGGATAAAATTTTTGTCCTGTGGAGTTCTACGCTTCTCGGAGCGGGTAGAATTCGGAACATAGGACGGAGATCCAGAACGCCAACAAGACTAAAGTTGGAGGTCCTATTCATTTTCGATGGATGTATCCATTTGAAAGGTAAATTCATATTTCTTATATACTTTGTTATTAGTGCATAAAAAATAAAATTATTTAATATATATTAATATCTAATACAATTTATTTTATTACAATTAGATTCCTATATTATTTGAAAAAAAAAGTAAAAAAAAATAAGGTATATGTTGAAGCCTCTATTGTTAATGCATGCATTATGAAGGAAATAACAACTTTTGCATCATATTATTTTGAGCCTCACGTTTTAAGCAAAAGATAAAGAGCAGGAAGAAATGATAAGGATCCTATTGATCGTAATTTGACCTCATTCTCAATTTTTAATTATTATGGTCAACCAAGTGGATCATGTAAATAGAGATACTTAACTGGTCAAGAATGACGGATAGCCCACACATAAATTTTACTGAATTATCCAGAAATAATATTATATTTCAAGTGAGTATATATTTCTTAATTTTTGTATTTATTATGTTGTAAATTATTTATGTTATAATTTATTTTTTATAGGATTTTCTAAAATTTAAATTTTGAAATATTAACATAAGAATTTAATCACATGCGATGAAGAATTTGCACCATGGTTCAAATCATATAAGTAGACAATTTAAATTTAATTTAAACATATTTTAACTTTTAATTAATTTTTGGATTTGACTTTAGATTGTTGAGAATCAAGCATATGTTGAGCAAGAATTGTTATTCTATCTTTTATGGGGTCCAAAAGTAATAGTACGAACTTGACTAGCATATTTATAAATAAATATAATTTTCATACTCAGGAATATAGAATAGAAAAAGCTATAATGAATAGTGGGGGGTTTGTGTTTAATCATCTAATGGTGGAGCTATAAACAATGATTTTTATGGGTTACTGGATGAAATTATAGAGGTAGAATATTCTAGTCAAGAAATACGAGTTATTTTATTTATGTGTCGTTGGTTTGACCCTATCAGAGGGATGAAAGTACATCCACGGTATAATTTGAATGAATAAATCATAAGAGATTGTATAAAAGATATGAACCATTTGTGTTGGCATAAACGATTCAAGTATTTTATACTTCATATCCTAGTTTGAAACATGATAAAAATGATTGGTGGATTATTTGTAAAATGAAAGCATAAAAAAAATGAAGAATGTTAGCAGGATATTGCATATCAAGAAGACGAAGTTATGAACACATTTCAGACCGAGGAATATAATATTCCTACGCTATGAGATCCAAACAAAGTAGTGATAAACGAGAATACAAGTGAAATTCATAAAAATGATAATGACGACGACGACGACGACCATACCCACGACGACAATGACGATGATGATTTTGATTTTTCATGATGGGTAAGTTAGGTTAAAATAAAAAAATATATTAATAATTTATTTTCATATATGGTAATGTAATGTATGTGTAAATTTTATTTTAATCTCTAAATTTAGTTTTAATTTTCAAATTTAGTTTTAATATGTAGATTTATAAAATTTTTAGTTCAATTTATTGTTTATATACTTACGTACTATCTTAAACTCATATATTTTAACTGCACTATCTTTTTATCCTATAGATTATTAGAGGTGACCTCTTGATATATTGATTCCTGTACTTTTTAAAGAATTATTACATATGGTAAGTTTTTTCATGTTCTTCATTATACATCAATTTTTTATTTATTTTGTCCTAACATATTTCTTTGACAGTCTCGACGTGGCCATCGACGGAGTACTCATGGTCAGTCTATACCTATGACTCTCTCTCATTCAGTTACAGGATCTTCTCGTACACACGACTCATCAGGACCTTTCCATTCCTAGTACCCATGGAAGTTCCTTCAACTAGATAATCAACTGCCGAGATGACCGATAGTTGAGAGTCTGTATCCCCTCTCGGAGATTTGTAAGTACTTTAAAATAATTAAATTTATCAATTATCATAAATATTTAACATCGTTTATTTCATACTTTATTATAGATTTGTCAATTCTACATGTGTTACACGAGATTAATTGAATTGTGAATAACTATTGGCAAGGGGATTCGATGACTTATATAAGCGTTCCTGATCTTACAAAAGAGCTGTGGTAGAATGAGTTTAAGATAATCTATCCCTTTCAGTTTATATATGAAATTAATGTTAAATATAAAAAGGACAAGACTTGGAGTGGGAACAATGCTATAAAAATTAAGGTTTGGATTACAATATAACTTATATTATATTAGTAGATGTTATTAATTGTGTATCTACTCTATTTTTATATTAAATGTGTTTTACTAGATATAATCAATATTATATGTGTTTTAAAAATATTATTATTTTATTTTTTCTCATGATAATAAAGGACAAATATGATAAGCTAGAGTTAGCATAGCGAAATTCAAGTGCTAGTGATGATAATAATGGATCTGAGCCCTTTGTTAGGAATGATCTGAATTTATGACTGGAGGTAAGTGGGGGATCCAAAGGGAGGGGGAGGATATTAGATATAAGTTCTTTGAGCAGAACCTATGAAGTTGCTGGTATATTTTTTATCACCTCTCTAGCCGTAATGACACAAATACATAATTTGATTAAAGATGTTAGCCATTTGAAGGACATAATAATGCAAAGGAATAAGGAAATGAGGCAAAGAGATTAGAAATTAGTGAGTTGTGTCGACAATAAAACCTGATCATACAACATCTTCAGTTAAATTCTGCTCTAAGTTATATTTCTCCCGCTTCTCGTGATGACGACGACGATGGTGGTGGTGGTGGTTTTTTATGAGTTTTTTTGTGTATGAATGTTTTTTCTTAGAATTAATATTTTTAATATTTGTTATTTGATTAAGTTTGTAAATCCTTCATTTACATATTTTTTATTAGTACTGTTAATTTATTTTAACAAGATTGGTGAGGTCAATTAATGTGTTGCAATTCGAAATTCATATTAGAAGAAGTAAGTCTTTACATATTCAATTTATTTTTAAGAATGATACTTTTTCTTTCTTTGTTTTCTTATGCAAGAAGAAAAGATATATGGAAGGAGAAGAAAGCAGTGTCTCCCAAGGAAGAAGACGACAACGATGATTTTGTATCTTTCTCTTGTCTTGAGACTTATTAATATGAATTTTGTCATTTGGATATCATGATTTGATGACTTATTGATATATGTATTTTGTCATTTGGATTTTGTATCATGACTTGAAGGAATGTTTCTTATGGATTTTGTCATTTGAATTTTGTCATTTTGATATGTGTATGTGATAGGTATGGATTGAAATTGTGTTGTATGAATAGGTAAGTTATTGTGTTAAACAGGTTGTTTGTAAAATTTGGATCGATCCAATCCATGTTTATATACATGATAAAATACAAAAAGGGCAGGATGGTTGGGAAAAAAAATACGTTTTACGATGAATTTTATGACAAAAATATGTTCGTCATAAACATATCTTAAATTACTATGTATTATTGATTGCCGATGAAAATCCAAATTCGTCACTAAATTCATCGCCAATTGTCGATGAATTTGCCAACGAATAATATTTTTATCACAAAATATTGGGACGAAATTTTAATTTTTCATTGCAGAACTTGGCAACGACTTAATAACAACGAGAATTTATTCGTTGCAAATTTTTTTATGACGAATTTATTTATAAAATTCATCCCTAAATTGCAATTTTTTTAGTGATGGGTATTTCATGCGGTTCAAAAATTTCTACATCTTATTCGACAACTTATGACTCATTGGGAGAGTTATCCTTCGAATCCTGCTGCCTCTTCTCTTTGGAGGTAGAGAAATTTCTTATAAGAATTTACATTGAAAACAAAATAAATTAATCTTGTGTAAATCAAAAAACAATAAGATTATAAACAAAACAAAAAGAGCAATGAACATTTTCTCTAGCCTTTTCTCAATCCTTTTGCCATCCTTGACGAGTTCGCTTTGTTGGTGTAATCATATGCCTTGGTGATCAGGATTAATCATGGTTAAATTAGGATCATTTTAATCTAATATGTGTTTGAAGTCATATAAGACTTGATGTTGATACACATAGAGACTTAGAGCGATTGAGGTGTGGTGACTCGATGACTCAAGGTACATGAAGGTTGGAGAAGGATGACATGGACATTTGAGAGGGACTATAGAAGAGGAGCGTCGGAACAAGAAGGTTTGGAAGACTCTCTAAGATGAGAATGGGACGACTAGTATGCATGGGTGAGGATGAGTTCACATTTAAGACGTACTTGCCTTTAGAAATGATCATAGTCAAAATATTAGTTGATTGGTTAATAGGCACTATAATAAATTTGACTTTTCACAATGCAGAATCAACAAGCACATTAAAAGCATGCCATTAATATATTATTTACGACACACTAATTCATGTGCATTGTTAATTGTTGGGTTCTTGATATGATCGTTTCATAATTAATGGTTAATTACGGATGACCAACATACCTGGAAACTTATTGGGTCACACGCACTATAAGTTTTTCGAATGACTTAAAACAAGTTTGAGAATTTGATTCTCAGTTCGAGAGAATGAAAGTTTAGTTGGACTAGACAAAAGAAAAATTAATGGACTTCATCTTATGAAGATGAAATGAACCAACTTAGTTTAGTTTAGGATGAAAGATATTTTGACAAAACAAAAGAGATGAGGAGCTTCGTCTTGTGAAGACGAAATGAATAAAACTGATTTGGGTCAAATCGAAGGTCGTTTGTTTATTGAACCAAGCGATTTAGTTTTGAACCCGGTTTGCTATAGTAAAATTTTCCCGGTCCGGTTCAGCTCGGGTTTCCTTTTCTCTGGTTCATGCTCGTGCGCCGACCTGAATCATCAATCGCCCCTCACACACGCGATCCATGCCTGGCTTTTCCCGATTCCGTCGAAATCGACAAACGGGAATCACGATTTGTTCGCGATCCCGCATCCGCCGGCGAGTAGATAGCGGAGGATGAATATAAAGGCAACTAAGCGAAGGAGGGAGCTGAATCCAAGGAACCCTAGCCGTGATTCCTCACTGCCTCTCATTTTTGTTTCACCGTTGTCGACGCCCAGTCGAACTCTTTCCACCCGTGGTTGACCACCGGAGATTGTCTCTGCTGGAGAACAAGGAAACCCTATCCATGAGTTCCCTCTTCCTCTCCTCTTTGATTGCCGCCACCACCCCTTTGATCTTCCGTCGGACAACCTTGTAGGAATTAGAGTTCTACCGCTGGAATCCTTGCTCAAACTGTTTGCTACCACCAAATCATTCGTTGGAGGATTTGTCGTCGGGTTCCTTTGTTGGCCGGAGAAGTTGTGGCTTCTAGGATCTCGGGTAGTCGTTAGGGTTTCATCGTTAGAACATTGTGTGCCTATAGTGATTTTTCATATTTTTCGGAAAGTGTTTCGATCCTTGTTTTTCCTTTTCTTACTATCTGGTAATTTGATTCTTGATGATAGTTAGAAAGCTCCGAAAATGAATGCGACATGTGTTGTTGCGTGTTTTCGATATTAGGATTTTCTCTCGTATCGACAGTTGCTGTTCGACGACTAGTATCGAAGATAGTGACACAACTCATGGCTTTGAATGCTGTCCTGAAGAATACTTGGCGTGGATTACCAGTAGAGGCGGAACTTCGACGAGGGTCACTTGATTGATGTCATTTCCTTTGAGCGTCATATGCAGGTATGCGTAGAATAATTTATTATTCTGAAAATTTTAAATTTCAGTCATGTCTTGTGCTTGTATTTGCATGTATGTGTTGCAAGTGTTGTAATAATTAGGATTAATTATTATGTTATTTCTGCTGCACACGATTGTTATACGTGTAAGCACGCGCAATGCACCGGGTCGATCCCAACATACATCCGACATAAGAATGACTTTTCTTTGGATCAATCATTCTTAGATATATGTCTATCAACATAAAATGCACTAAACATACCTAAGGCGTCTTCGTTTAGGTTGACACGTTAGTTCAGTTTAATAACACGTGTGTAGATAGACTCATGAAAATCCTAAGAAATTTGATCAAACAAAGATAATCCACTGTCACCAATGATTTTCGAGTAATCCCAAATGGAAAACCAAGTAGTGGAGCAAAATAGCGCTTCGAGGACATGTTAGCCTGACTGTGTCACACAACACAGTCATTGCTGAGACCCACATGACCTAGTCATGTTGTGAAACACGACCATGTTTGGCTAACCAGAATGCCCCCACGACCTTATCGTGTTATCCAACACCACCGTGTTTTGCCTGGCCAAATGTGACTCGACCATAAGGCAACACTATTTAGTCATGTTGGGCAACATGGTCGTGTTTGTCTTGAGTTCACCCACAATGCTAAACACAACTTGCCCCTGTTGTCCAACACTGCCATGGCTGACACTATGGATTGGATGAAACCTGTCTAGGGCACCACACGGCCTGCCTATGTTGGCCACCACGACCATGGCATGCAAATCCCAAACCCTAAACCACGTTTAGCGATGGTTACAGTGGCAATTATCGTTGTTCTTCTCATTCTTCGCATTCTCATAGAAATTGCTACTACCAGTACACATCGATTATCATGTTTTGAGATGATAATTCTCCAACACTGGGATCTTAGGATCATGAAGAAGTTAAGATCCTAGGTTTTCATTGCCTAATTTCGACTATACTTTAGTTTTGCAAAACCTAATGCCAACCTTGCATATGAACCAAAATCGTCGAAAACTAACACTATGAACTCAACAATATAAGAAAACTTGTGGCTCCGATACCACTTGATAGAAAACTTTAGGAGCCATTTTAGTTTATACAACCATATTAAAAACAAGAAGACTCTACACAGGATCATGGTATAGTCGAAAGATTCATAGCAAGAAAATATTAAATGCGAAAATCTATAAATTGAACTTGAATCCAGAGATGTCACCATGATTCCAATTTCATGATTCAAATGTTGTAGATGAAGAATATGCAGTAACAGCAAGCGCGATCTTCCATTGGAGTTACGACAACGGTTTCATAAATTTCTCTCGAATGGGATGAAAAGAGATTTTGTTTTCTTAACCCTAATCCAACAAGTATCACACCCCTTATAAACGTCAAACCCGAAACTCATTAACAACCCATCATCGTTAAGGGTTGAGTTCTACACATATAACTCATGCACATCTAATAAAAAATAAACCCACAATTAAGATCACTCTATTGGGTTTGTCCACAATGACATATTTGCATGTTTTTAATTAACATATAAGCCCACGCAAATGAGAAATAATCCAATATACCGAGTCTTAACACTTCAAGCTAACACTTTGAGCTCAAGCGTCATCTCTATCACAATACCTTGGTACACAGTTTAAATTAATACAACTTTAAATTTTTTTTAACCTATAAAATAATTTAATTACTAATTGTTAAAATACATTACTGGATTGGTCTCAAGCATGGGCCGTTTTCAGTGGGCGCTCTCCATCTTTAACTTCACTCAATCTAAAATGGCCAATAACTAATAATATTTTCTGAAAAAAGAACATATTATTTCTGAATAATATGGGAAAGTGGCTAAATCTTTAGGCTTTCTAAATTAATACATGCAATATCCAAAATAATAATAAAAATTTAACAGATACTTTTAATAATGTTTTAAAAATATATAAAATTTAGGATTTAACAAGTATATGCATATTGTTTAAATCTTTTAATAAATCTAGCAAATTATTAATTTAAAATAAAACATAATATTTTAGTAATTTTTAATCAATTAGTATATCAATTTATAATTTATTTTAGTGTTATATAGAAAGATGACATTTTAAATTTTAAAAAACCAACATTTTACATTAATTTATAATTTGTAAACAAAATTAGTAAAATTAAATTAATAAAGTACTAATTTTTTTATGAAATTAAAGTTATGGATAGATCTTTTAGGATTAAAAGTTCAATTAAATTTATTAAAATATTATAAGAGTTCTAAATTTAGCTATTATTAAAAAGATAAAAATTAAAAGGACATTTATTTTTATTTTTGTCGAAGAGTACCTTTTTGAAATATATTAATATAACAACTTAATATATTTTTTATTTTGAAAATATTTTTATTTCACCATTTTATAGTAATTATTATAATTAATACAATATGTAATAGTTAGATACCTACTATAATATATAATTATTATGATCGTAAATATTGCACGTTAAAATAAATAAATATAGTATTTTTTATTTAATTTGATTTGTTCATACTGTTTGTAACAGTTATATTCATAGTAACTATAGCCGTCAATTTGGATTAGACCCGCTGGGTTGGTCCGCTCCGTCAAATAATTTAGGTGGATTGGATAGAAATTTTATCAATCCATTTTAAGATGAGTTCAGATGGATTGACCCGCCTAGATCCGTGACCCGCGTGGGTTGGCCCGCGGATTGAGAAAGTTTATTTATTTATTTTAAATTTTAAAATTAAAATAGAAAACTTAATGAATACGTGGGTTTGATCTATTTAAATTACAATTCAAGCTTAAAAATTATAATTCAAAATTAAAAATTTCAACTTAATCCATTTAAATTATAATTAAAATTAAAATTTTTTAATATTTTTAATATTTTTTTTAATTTTTTAATAGCCCCGCGAATTGGCCTGCCTAACTCGCGGCCCGTCTTGAATTGGGTTGGATTGGAGATTTTGTAACCCACTTAATTGGTGGGTTGGCCCGCTCCGCCCCACCATTTGATGGGTCCGTTATGGGTTGGTCTGCCTAGGGCTGTAAACGAGTCGAGCCGAGCTCGAGCCAGCCTTGGCTCGAGCTCGGCTCGACTCGTTTTATGCTAGCTCGGCTCGAGCTCGAGCTCGATCGAGCTTGTAAATTTGAGCTCGAACTCGGCTCGATCATTTAATCCAAGGCTCGAGCTCGACTCGAAAAGCTCGAATTAAAAGCAAGCTTTCGAGCTCGAGCTCGAGCCAATCATAACTTGAGCTTATTTTACTGTAATTTTAACAACTTGATCAAATTCACCCATAAAATTGATCAAATACAATTATCTATCTTTCTAATAAAAAAGTTAAATTACTGGACATCAAAAGTCAAAACATAATTATTCTCAAACTTTATCCCAACATAATTTACACCGAATTGAAAAACATAATATTCCAAAATCCAAACCTGCTCAAAATATCAAATTTCTGCAACATATCCATCTTCATCCACAAAATTGATCAAAATACAATTATCTATTCTTCCAATAAAAGAGTCAAATTACTGAACATCAAAACATAACCCAATATAGTTTTCTCTTATGTACCGAGAGGCCATAATATGGATTGATATTAAGCTCAACTATAATACCATAATAATCAAACCAAAAACACATGTTAAACAAAAAACTAAAATTTAACTTACTTTAAGAGGTAGATACTGGAAGAAAAATTTCCTGGTAAGTTTTCTCTTTCTGAAAAAGAAAAATTCAAATAAATAGATGATTAAATTTAGTTTATAACTTAGAAAACTAATAATGAAATTTAACTTACTTTAGTCTTTTTTTTCAGTCCATGTATCTTTCGAAGCCAATCACCCCCACATAGAAGAGCCTGCACTGTGTCCGGAGATAGTGATGAACGATAAGAATCAATAACTCTCGTCCCTGCACTAAATGTTGCTTCTGAAGCCACTGAACTCACTGGGATAGCTAAAATATCAGCTGCCATCTTTGACAATATTGGATATTGCATTCTATTCATCTTCCACCATTCTAAACACGAAAAAATTTTAGGAATCTCATTCTTCTTAAGACGACCCTTTTCAAGATAATCTACCAATTCAGATCTCTTAGTCTCCGAAGTTTCAACTTTTGCACAATAGTCATCAAAATCATCCCAACTATACACAGAACTTTGTTGATTTCTTTTAACACTTGAAGAACCAAAACTCTCAGACTCAGATGGATGAGGCGCTCCTTTATTAGTTTCTTCAGCAACATACTTTTCATAAAGAGAATTAATTATCTCCTTAACTTTTGAGATATGCTTAGAGGCATCCATTTCAGAATAAAGCTTAGGGAAGCAAAACTCAACAGCAAGCATTTTTTTGGTTGGATCTAATACAGCAGCTATAGCCATCAATAGATTACAGTCACCCCAATACTTGTCAAATTTTTCTTTCATTTTACTAGCCAGTTGCTTAAGAAACAAATCTTCATGTTGTGCATAAGTATCCAATGATGACTTTATTTTTTGAACTTCCTGAAGAAATAAATTTGAAGTAGGATACTCACTACCTGAAATGATGTGTGTGGCTGTCCAAAAAGCCTCCAACAGTGAGCAAATCTTTTGAGCTTTATTCCATTCTTCTTCTTGAGGGCAGCAACCATAAAAGTGATCACGTTCTTTGAACATTTGAAAAACTTCTTTGAACTTGAGTGCACAACTTAACATTTCAAAAGTTGAGTTCCACCTAGTTTTGCAATCACGAATCAATCTTTTATCCTTCAACTGCAATTGTTGCACACACTCTGTAAATTGCATACGTCTTGCCTCTGAACGATTTACATATTCTACACTTTCCCTTATATTACTAATAATATCTTCAATCTCCCTCAACCCATCTTGAACGCACAAGTTTAAGATATGTGCACAACAACGGATATGAAATAAATTTCCTTCACATGCCAATGTTCTAGATCTTTGAATGGTATCTTTCATGTACCGAATGGCCAAATCATTACTTGAAGCATTATCAACAGTAATAGTGAAAACCTTGTTTTCAATACCCCACTCTTTCATGCACTTAAAAATGGTATCAGAAATTTGAAGACCTCCCCTTGGTGGTGGAATGTTAATGAAACTTAAAACTCTCTTTTGCAAATTCCAACAAGAATCAATCCAATGCCCAGTGACAACCATGTATTCAATTTTTTGAGTCTTTGACTTCCAACAATCTGTTGTCAAACTTATTTTATCAATGCACTCAAGACTTTTCTTCAACCTCTTTTTCTCAACCTCATAAATTTTCATACAATCTGCTCTACATGTCGTCCTACTAATTTTTTGCCATTCAGGCATTCCACGCCTCATCATTAAATTGAACCCCTCTTCATCAAGAATGGTGAATGGATGTTCATGCATCATAATCCAATGAGCAGCTGCCTCCCTCATTTGTTCCATGTCAAATTTTCCAGAATGCAAAGTAAGAATGGATGGTGAAGCTGAATCAGTGGGCAAAAAATTCAACTTTGTTTGTTGTTCAGCTTCTCGCAAATAAATTTTTCTCTTCACACAATGTAATCTATGCCTCAAAAGACTTGACGTGAGCCCTGATTTACCCAATGTAAAAAGGGATTGACAATGTTTACATTTGGCTTTCTTTGATCCATCCACTGTGTCAAAATCATTCCACACTTCTGAAATTTTTTTCCTTTTATTTGTTTTGAACCCCTCTTCTTCTTTTTCTTTAGCATTTTCTTGTGTTTTTTGACCAGCTGTGATAATTTCCTTATTGATCTCAAGATTAACTTCATTACTTTCAGCTATGGCACTATTTACGGTAAGTGGAACAGATGAATCTTCTACAGACATAACTGATCCAGAGATAAATAATTATCAAATAAATTATAAAATGCTCAAACAATAATAAAAAGAGAAAAATATTGTCTATAAAGCAACATTCAAATCTTTAGTTTGTAGGAATCAAAAGAACTCCATGTAAGTACTTGCGAGAAAAAAAAATAAACTCCAAACTTCCAAGGTCAAATCTTTGAAATCCCCCCTAAAAAATGAAGGAAACAAACCACAGCAAATCAATTCATTACCACTTCCATATATTGCAAGCACACATAATTTATAGGTCATTCATATTAAATAGACAAATAAAAACAGAATTGCAAAAACATTAAAAATATGACTAACTTCAGACAGAGGTTATAGTGTTATACTATAAAAGGCTACATAGAATATGAATAGAAATAAATATCAGATATGGTTATTGCTATGATTAAGTTTAGAGAAATTTCTAATTTAAAGTGGAGAAATTCCACCATCAAATATTACCATATAAATTAAGACAACAAAAGTGCATACACGAATTGTGCAAGAAAATATAATCTTATCGCCCACTAAAATCCAATAGGAGGGACACTTAAAGCACTGAAGAAGTTAGCCTCAAATACACATAACACGACTAACTTGCAAATCAAGGGTTTTAAGCCATTTACTGCTCTAGGAATGATTCCATTGACTTGGGGGAAAAAAAATACAGAACCAACAATATACAAAAGGATCACCATATTAATTTCCAAAGTCCAGAAAACCTCAAAAGATTATTTCTCCACTCAGCTAATAGAGAAAACCACAGTATAGAAGAAACTTCTCTAAAAAAGCATTTAAAAGATACAAATTAAATAACCACATTTACAATTTACCTTGTCAGCTTTCACCGTAGTGTACTGTAAACCCAATTCCAGCAGCTCCTCTTAAGGATTTCTTCAAAGCCTAGCTTATAATGTTATGTAGAAAACCAACCTTCCACCACAGAACCAAACTGATGTTCCTATAATCAAGTTGAGGGTGACAGGGAAGGGGGTAAGTGCTGAGGGCAACGTGTGACGATTGAGGACGATAAGGAAGAGGGCGAGGGCTGAGAGCAACGTCTGACGATTGAGGGAGATAAGGAAGGGGGTGAGGGGTGAGGGCGACGGGGAAGGGGGTGAGGGCTGATCCCGACTGAGGGTGATGCTGAGTAGGCGAGACAGTGACGGTTGAGTAGGCGGCGCCGATGGAGAGCAAGGGTTGGTGGCGCCGATGGAGGGCAAGGGTTGGCGGCGTCGCTGCGACGAAAGGTGAGGGCGGCAGCAAAGGGTGAGATCGTGAGAGGATGAGATTAGGGTTGAGTTTGTTGACTACTTTAACTTGGATTTAGAAAGGTTTTTTTATTTTAAAAATAAAGTCTCAAAAATTACACCTTTACCCTAATACTTATCATTAATTATTTAATGACCTAAATTTATCAATATTCACATGAATAGATAAAAATATATTATACATATATAGTTGGGCTCAAAAAAGCTCGACGAGCCATCGAGCCAGTATTAAAGGAGCTCGAGCTCGGCTCGAATATTAAACGAGCCGGCTCGAGCTCGGCTCGAGCTCAGTCAAAATCAAGCTCGAGCTGAGCTTTGACCGAGCGGCTCACGAGCAGCTCATGAGTGGCTTGACTCGTTTGCACCCCTAGGTCCGCCCCACCGTGGGTTAACCCATTTGACGGCTCTAATAGTAACAATGATGAACATAATCACTATAACAATATTGAGTATATTTTAACTAAGTTAAAATTATTTTAATTAAGTTTGAATGATTTATATTAAATTGATAAAATTTTTAATATAATAGTTTTTCTTAGTATTCTATGTATATTAATTTAATTTTATATTATAATAATTAATCATAGTTATTATATTAATATGAAATATTTTTTTAAAAAAATAATAAAAATATATAGAGTGCTCTTTTAATTATTTTAGAAAGGCGTGTCGAAATATATTTTTTATTTTTTCAATTAAAAACATAAATAAAAGGGATATCGCTTTAATCATGATAAATTTCACCTCAAGTCCGCGCACCGCTGGTGCCAGGGTGTTTCATTATATTCTGCGTGGTTCCTTCCACCGGTTTCTCCCTTCGAATTATCTGTCCCTTCTAATAATTGGAGCCGGAGCTCCATCTTCCTCTCTCTCTCTCTCTCTCTCTCTCTCTCTCTCTCCGCCGACTAGGGTCGCCGCCACCGAACATGGAAGTACGCCGGAGATTTCCCCATAAATCCTCCCCGTCAAGCGGTCAAGGCATGTCTCCATCCCCCTCCGCTAAGGTGCAGGCGTCCGACGCCCTTCCGCTACCGATCCGCCACACCAACCTCCTTTTCTCCGCCCTTTTCATTGTCTCCCTCGTCTTCCTCATGCGTCGGTGGCGTGAGAAGGTCCGGTCCTCTACGCCGCTCCACCTCCTAGGTCTCTCCGAGATCTTCGCTATTGTTGGCCTAATGGCTTCGCTGATCTACCTTCTCAGTTTCTTCGGCATCGCCTTTGTCCAATCTATTGTTTCCTCTAACGACGACGAGGAAGACTTCCTCCTCTCCGGAGCCTCCCCTATCTCCACCACAGCACCCGCCGCTCCCATTCCCACCTCTGCTACTGGCTCCATTTGCCCCCTCCTCCACCTGGACGCCTCACGGAATATACATGACTTATCCTCTAATGACGAGGAGATCGTTTCCTCTGTTGTCACAGGAAAGATCCCTTCTTACGTTTTGGAATCGGAGCTTGGAGATTGCAGGAGGGCCGCTGGGATCCGCCGGGAGGCTCTTAGGAGAATCACTGGAAGAACCTTGGAGGGATTGCCGCTTGATGGGTTTGACTACGCATCGATATTGGGTCAATGCTGTGAGCTCCCTGTTGGGTATGTTCAGCTTCCGGTGGGGATTGCAGGGCCTCTGTTGCTTGATGGAAGGCAGTACTATGTACCGATGGCCACCACTGAGGGTTGTCTGGTGGCTAGCACCAATAGGGGTTGCAAGGCTATTGCAGAATCTGGAGGTGCCACGAGTGCTGTGCTGAGAGATGCCATGACAAGGGCACCTGCTGTGAGGCTGCCATCCGCAAGGAGGGCTGCCGAGCTAAAGGCCTTTTTGGAGAATCCTAGTAATTTTGAGACTGTTGCCTTGGTGTTCAACAGGTATTTGGTTCATTCTTGCGTCATATGTTATTTAAAGTTGGGAAGAAAGTAAAACTAACGGAATTGCCACTGCATTCTTATCCATTAGTAGTTAGTTCATATTTATACTCAGTATAGATTGTCTTACTTGAAGTTAATTTTATTCGTATTACTTTGTTCATATTTGGGAAAACTCAAAAGCCAGCTTTTGTAATAAATGTTTGATTTTGCTTCGCATGGTAAATGCTCAGTGGTAATGAGATGACGTTTGTTTTGTCTGAAGTTGCTTTTCTTAAAGAAATGTGTTTCATCATACTACAACTGTATATATGATATTTGTTAATTTTTGAATATGTGATGATAAAGCTCCTTTTGATGTTATGATTTCGTTAGTTCTCATCTTTGTTTAGGTGTTAATAGCTTTCTTTGTATCTTGAAAGTTTTACAGGCCAGTTGTTTGGTCAAAGTTTTGGGGCGACTAATCAACGTCTCCATTTTGTGCTGTTTGACCTCCTTTCACCTTTTAAGTGACGTTGACACACATCTTTCTACAGGTCTAGCAGATTTGGAAGATTACAGAATATCCGCTGTGCCCTTGCTGGGAGGAACCTTTACATCCGATTCAGCTGCAGCACAGGAGATGCTATGGGGATGAACATGGTCTCCAAAGGTGTGCAAAATGTCTTGGACTACCTGAAGAAGGACTTCAACGACATGGATGTAATAAGTATCTCAGGTTATAATCCTTGTTAGTCTACAATCATCTATATTGGTATCTGGCTTTCTACAAGATACTAACTGTGAGGATGTTAGCCTTTTCCTGTTCTGTTATTTTAAAAGTGAACATTTTGGAGTTTGATCCAATAGTGATTCATTTTCTTCTACTGACTTTATGTATTAGTTTTGACATTTTCATCTTGCATGTTTTGATACATTTTGGACCCTAAAGTATTTTTTCCTTATTTCTGCATGGTTTCTTCCTTGATTCTTCAGTTGGCTAACCCATCTAAATATAAAAAGAGTCCATTGTGCTGTCATGTTTGCTTGGATTAGTCTCATGTTTTTCAAGTCCTAGTTACTAAGGATTTGATGTTAAATATTAGGGAACTTTGGATGAAACGATGCATCCATGTCTATCGATTTGTAATGTATATATAATTCACGATCATTTGGTAGTTGAATGGATCCATGGTGATATATCTCTATAGACTAGGGGAAAGTTGAGGCATTAGATGTATGCTAGGTAGATCCTGATTGGCATAGTTAACATTTGCCTAGCTTAGTAGAATTGTGTTCATTGTTATCACATTTCACTAGAGGAAAGTAGAGGCATTATATGTATGCTAGGAAGATCCTGATTGGCATAGTTAACATTTGCCTAGCTTAGTAGAATTGTGTTCATTATTATCACATTTCTTGTATTGATAAATATCTATGCTTACCAAATTGATGAATCATAATCCCATCACCGACACATATTCATGCACCCATGTGGCTTTGCACCTGTTTGTAGCTACTTTACAGAAAACTAACTTGATAGTTGGCTAGCAACATTCCCTTTTAAACTCATTTCAACAATTCTGATTGTTGAAAAAATAGAATCAAAAGGATTTGCCAAAGGCTCATATTCAACCTCTTTATGTGTCATAATCATTTTGTTGATCAATTATCAGGTAATTTTTGCTCTGACAAGAAATCAGCTGCTGTGAATTGGATTGACGGACGAGGCAAATCAGTGGTTTGCGAGGCGTTCATTAAGGAGGAAATTGTAAAGAAGGTTTTAAAGACCAATGTCTCTGCGCTTGTAGAACTCAATACAATCAAAAACCTTGCTGGCTCTGCAGTTGCAGGATCTCTAGGAGGTTTCAATGCACATGCCAGCAACATTGTGTCAGCCATTTACATTGCCACTGGACAAGATCCAGCACAGAATGTGGAGAGTTCTCACTGCATCACTATGATGGAACCAGTGAACAATGGGAAGGATCTTCACATCTCTGTGACTATGCCATCTATTGAGGTAAATTATATTTACCAATCTGATTTATTTGTTAGGTAGTGGTACACCATCACCTATGTAGTGCTACATCATTACCTATGTTTGGAGTTCGTAAATTGCATCCCTTTGAATCATTTTACCATTTACTCTTAGTTTAATATTAACTAATGAGCATATAGTAATAGGTGTCATGAATTTTTTTTTATCATTTTCTTTGAGCCATAACTTTAGGATGCCAGTTGGAGAGAAAATAAGTCGTTAAAGAGGTAGAAGTTGGCTCTTTTGGTACAATTATTCCTTGAGTGGTCATGTTCAACTTACTTGTTTTGATGTGTAGCAAAGGGTGTTAAGTTAGATATTATGTGAATTTTGCAAGGACTTAGTAGCATGCACATCAAGCTCACAAAGCTTGTGACTTGATTTGGTTAAGTTGCGATGTTGACTTGGCATTACTAAGATAGTTCAACTCAAGTTTCAAAAATTGTTAGAGTTCGAAGAAGGATGGTATGAGGACATCTTAGGGACCACAGGACGAAGAGATTGGAGTTGATTCGACAACTTTGACGGAATTCACAAGAGGTGAATTTTGTAGGTAAATAGTGAAGGACAACATGTGGAACAAGCAGTGTGCTTAATGCGTCTGAGGGGCTGAAAACTTGACAGAAGGTGACCTCTTGGATGGCGTAAAAATATGACGAGCTTGTAATCTTTAGCTTTATGATTTCAAGTTAGATAGATTTAATCAAGAGCTTTTGACAGGGGAACATGAGTTCTTAGTTGTAGTCTAAACATGAGCTTGATCTCAAAGGGTTGCAACGGTTTATGGGGTATAAGTCGAGCAAAATTAAAGATCAAGTTGATTGATGTTTGTTCTAGTCGACTGAGATGCTTATTTGACTCCTGGTTGACTAGAATTTTATGCTCAAGCTTAGACTTGGTATTTATTTGATTTAAGTGGATTGAAATGACATTGAGTCGATTTATGTGACTATTGGACAAGATAAGCTTATCATATTGGCTAGCTCAGTTGACTATCATAGTTATCAGTCGATTGAACTTAAGGCTTATGAATGTAAGTCAAGAAAAATTGGAGATTAATGTTGACTAATGTTTGTCCCAATCAATCGGGATGCTTAGTTGACCATTTGGTCGATTAGAATTTTGTTTTCAAGCTTAGGTATGGTATTTGTTTGATCTAAGCCTATTAAAATATTGTCATACATCAAAATAGAGGTTTGATTATCTGGTGCTGGTCTGCACCAACATATACTTGATGAAAAGTGATTTTGAGTTATTCTTTCATTTCATTGCCTTTTTTTTGTTGGAAAACTGAATTTAATGTTCCTTATAAATATTGTGAAGTGATAGAACTAAGAAATACTTATCATAATTTTTTAAAACTTACATGACGTAATATGAGATTCTCGATCAGACCTCTTATATAGGCACCATCTCAAAATGGGTTGTTGAGAGAAAGAATAACCACCTTGAAATTGCAAGAGCTTTATTATTTTAAATGCAGGCTTCTAAACAATTTTAGGCTAATACAGTTTCCACAGCTTGCTTTCTAATTAATTGTATGTTATCGTCCGTTCTTCATGGTAAGACTCCTTATCACATTCTTTTTCCAAATAAATTATCATTTCTTATGGAACCTAGAACATTTTATTGTACTTGTTGTTTGGGATATTCATCCTTGGGTCATAAAACTTGATATAAAATCTTTGAAGTGTGTTTTTATTAGGTATTCTCAGATTCAAAAAGATATAGATGTTACTATCCTAATCTTAGCAAGTATTTGGTAACCATTGATATCATTTTTCTTAACACCTTGCTTTTCCTCTACCAATTGCCCTTGTCAAGGGGAGGATGATGATTTGTTATTCTATATCATCACATCTTCTATTTTGAATTTGTTCTTGTTAAGCCTCCCATACAGTAAGTTTATTCTCGGAGACATCCATGTCCCGTGTTAGCTTCTTCGATAACGGATCCTTCAAGTGATGATCTACCAATTGCTCTTCACAAAGATAAACATCGATGTATTTATCCAATGTCTTCTTTTGTATCTTATAACCACTTATTATCATCTACTTATTTCTTTATTGCATCTCTCGATTCTATACTTTCCTAAAATTATTTTTGAAGCTCTATCTCATCCTTGTTGGCTTAATGCAATGATCGATGAGATGAATTCTTTAGATGACAATGGTACTTGAACTCTAGTCAAATTACTTGCAAAGAAGAAGACAATAAGATGCAAATAGATGTTTTACAATTAAAGTTAATCCTAATAGGTCTATTGCAATCTCGATGGGCCTATTGCTTGACTGAAAGCCTATCTTGTTGCTAAAGTTTATGCCCAAATTTATGAAGTGGATTATTTAGATACATTTTCTTCTATTACTAAACTTACTTCCGCCTAGTTATTATTTCCATGGTGGTCACTTATAATTGGTCCTTACATTAGTTAGACATCAAAAATGCTTTTTTCTATGGTGACCTTAGAAATATGGAGCAATTGCCGGACTTTATTGCTTAGAGGGAGTATGAAAAGCTTGTCGTCTTCGTAAATCTATATATGGTTTAAAACAATGTCCCCGTTCCTAATTTGACAAATTTATCCAGACAATTGAGAAGTTTGGAATGGAAAAAAATAAGTTTGATTATTTCAGTCAATTTCATACAAAAGATTTAGGAATTTTAAAATACTTCTTGAGTGTTGAAGTAACAAGAAGTATGAAATGAATCTTCTTATCTCAAAGGAAATATGTTCTTGACTTATTATCTTAGATAGAAAAATTAGAGGCTAAACCATGTAATAGTCCAACGACTTCTAATCTACAACTTACAAAAGATGGCGAATTATTTGAGAATTTTGAGAGGTATAGATAGTATAGAAGCTTCGTTGGAAAGTTAAATTATCATTTCAATTCTTTCTAATGTTTATATATGATAAAGTCTCTATCAGCCATTATTGTACTGATTCCTACAACTGGATAGATCAAATAATTGAGTGAACTGAATAATCTAATGTGGAATCATCAAAAAAGTTGAGAAGTCATCCAGTAGGTTCTGTGTGACTTTCAACAAATTGATCAATTGGTTTAATTTTTGGTGGAGTTGATCTTTGTATTTACATGATAAATTGGTCTTTACTCTTGTGGGACGGAATGCAGAATCGTTCAGTTACTGTATAAAACAAAACTCAAAAGATGATTAAAATTATTTTTACCTTAAAAACAAATAGAAAATAAAAAATCTTCCATAAAGGAATAGAAACCTATTTCTATTAATTCCAGTTTTGCATTTAGTTGTGCTATTTTCTAATATATATATATATATATATTTTGCTGTTTCTAAGAGAAAATTGACATAGGCTCACATGTAAGCAACACATAATCTTGTCCTTCCAATAGTCCTGAAATAATATTGAAATGATAAATATGCATCCAAACAATTGGCTGATATGGTGTGCAAAGCAGCTCTTATTCTTGTTTCTTTTTCAAATAGGTCGGCACAATTGGTGGTGGGACTCAGCTGGCCTCCCAGTCTGCCTGCTTGGACCTACTTGGTGTCAAGGGAGCAAGCTTGGAAACTCCGGGAGCAAACGCCAGACGCCTTGCAACCATTCTTGCAGGTTCAGTTCTGGCTGGTGAGCTCTCTCTCATGTCAGCTCTTGCAGCCGGTCAGCTTGTAAACAGTCACATGAAGTATAACAGGTCCACCAAAGATCTATCCAAGGCTTCGTGCTGAGTCAAGCTCACACAACTCTTCCCACAATATCAATTTGCCTTTGTTGTTTTGGTTTCATTGTGGGAAGAAATAATTGCAGCATGACTCAATGACTGTTCCAACTCTCTTGGTTATTGTGGGGCCTTGTTAGCAGTATGACCTTCACAGGCAGCTGTTGCAGTAAGATAAAATCTCTCTTGCACCTTTTATTGGTTGGGATGGATGTGACAACATATTCTATATGTACTCAATGTCTTCTCTGTGGCTTAAGAGACTTTTGTGATTGAAAGCATATCTCATTACTCTCCAGCCATTTTGTTTATTGGTGATTATATTGGTGATATGGATGACTGGATCTGTCAATGGAACTCCAGCATCGCTGCGTCTGATAAGCTGTCCTAACATCTATATAATATATAGATAGGATAACTGGATATCTGTCCTAACCTACAATCTTTGGTAGGAGGAAGTACGTGTTGTACTATGGATCTCTCTTCAACGTCCTCCGCATGGTCATTTCTCTTCTGGATCAAGTTTACCATGTTCTGCAACATCACCATCTCATCGTCCACAGAATAGAAGCTGATGGATGAGACTATTATTTCAGAAGATGAAGAAATTCTTATCAAGATGGAAAGATACACTGCGTAAAATTTAAAAAATTAATGATAATCTATTAAACCATGCATGTAGTTTTCAAGAATATGTAAATTGTGTCTTGGGACATAGTTGAGTTGTTACAACGGAGTAGAGTTATAGAAGAGGATAGAGCAGAGTTGTAGAAGAGGACAAGGGTTTAAATCTATCTTCGTCTTCTGCAGAAGAAAATAATATTTAAATTATTTTTTGATTTATCTTTATAGTTAATGAGAATTATCTATGAGATCGATTTGATTATCTTTAAGATTAATGAAATCGTAAGAAATGAATATCGACTTTCGGGACATAGTTGAGTTGGTTACGATGAAACAGAGTTGCTGAAGTAAACAAGGGTTGAATCTTGACGAAGTCGAGACAATGTCCTCTTCCGTCGTGGGACCGATCGTGTGGGACGGCTGAGGTGGTGGATTCCATTCCATAAGAATTGAATATGAATAAAAACTGAACTTTATAATTTACCAAAACATGCACTTAATCACTAAAATATCCCATTGCGTGTATTGTTTACCCTTAATTGACCATGCCTTTCTACACTCATTAATTCAAGGCATCTAAGCACTCATCTCTTAATCTCTGCCAACCATGTGTAATTCTTTGAAGCGCCACCCAAAGCAGCCGCACTAAAAAATGATGATTTACAGTAGAAAACTATCACCCTTTACTTCATTTTAATCCCATTTGTCTCCCTATTTTGGTGCCATAATCACCCAAAAAAAATCTTTTAAGCAAGTTTATAGCATCAATGACCTCTAAAGCTCATCAAAGTGTTCGGCTGTTGGTAGTCCTCTCAAATTCTTCCGCTTTGCAGCGTAGAAGTCTGTCAAGCCCTATCATCTTGTAACTGATGTAAGTTTTGATGATGCCCTACGAATGAGTGCTTGTGTCGTTACTTTACTTGCAGCTTCGTCTTGTTATTCATCCTTTTCCTGTCTCTTAGTGTGTCTAGAACTAATCCAGTCGACTCTAGAATCTCATGTTAAATGATAGAGACATGGTTTCTTATTAAACAAAAGCGTTTGGCGTTTGATGTTTATGGAGGCCTAGCTAGTATTCATATCAAATCATCAGAGACACATTCTTGGAACTCAACAGTCTTCCTATATTCAATTATCCTAGTTTCAAGGCCTTGGTAACCACCAAACACTTTTTGCCAAGTGTTTATTGGATCTAGACATATATGTTTACTCTCTTGGATCTTCCCATAATCCCATGTCAACATATCATAATTCCAGAGCCTTTAGGCCAATCAAGAATTTTTTTCCTAAAAGTTTTTTAATCAACCTAGACACATCATATTTACTTTAAACTAGCACCAATGAATTTCTAGCATCCCATGTTCAATTTTTTTTTTGTTCTAGAGCCTTCAGGCCCATCAAATACTTTTGATTCAAGCAAGCCAAAAGTATTTGATGAATTTAAAAACATTTGATTCACTCCAAACAAGAAGCAATATATTCTTGAAACTTCCCTAAGTTTTCCCATGTTAAATTATTCTAGCTCCAAAGCCTATAGGCCCATTAAGAACTTTCTGCCAACAGCACTGATTAATAGACCTATACACATCGTATTTTCTACAAATAAACACCGATTAATTCATGATAGTCTCTATGTTGGTGCAATCATATCTTTAAGTATGTGCTTTTTGTTGGTGCTAAAAGTACCACATCAAACTTAAATTTTGATATATGATTAAGTTTAAAGTTATTCTTGTATTGTACTGATGAATATTGTCAAGTGTGCATGTGTAGGGTACTTGATAAGAGGTTGTTAGATTTGAGAGGTGTCCTAAGGCAATCGCCTTAGGGTTATACTATTTATTAGATAAATAGCAATTCACTATTTGAGTGCACATTCCATATGTGTTTGATTGGATCTTAAACTCGAATACTGAATATCCGCAATACAATTCATAACATGAGAGAATTTGTGATTGGATCACAACTCGTGAGCATCTCTACATGTGCAATTATGAATGTATTGAAATCATCCCTAGTCGAGGAATTGATGAGCACGGACATCATCGATTCTGTCGAGACTAGCACGTTTAGACTTCTTGGTTATCCAAGCAGCTGATCTCACTGCTGGAGACATTGGATGTCGAGAGTTAAACGTGGATGCTGGTTAAAGGTAACCAGTTCATCGGAGTGACCTGTCTTGAGACTTCGTATGGTTCTATGCAAATAGATACATGTCAACGAAGATCTCAATGCAGCTTAAGTGCGAGTTTCCTTTGACTTGCGGTATTCAAGTCACCTTGGTCATGGAGACTTATACTTTGACATCTTAAGTAAGCATCTCCAAGGAGGTGTGGATCCGAGATGATTGGGTATAAGTCGAAGTGCCCGAAGGTGTTTGAATAGCCCACAGAGGATTCACCACTCCTTTAAACGGGAGACGTATACCCTACGGCCACTTGTCGGATTGTTACTAAAAGTCTTTGGCCAAAGCAACACATGTCAAGAGTATGAGACTCTTGGACACATGTATAAGTAACTTGAATCCACAGGACAAGAAAGTTAGCTTGGGCTAGGTGTGACGTAGTCAGCCTAGTGGGGACCGACACATAGACCATGTCCTGAACCAAGCGGGTATAAGATGGTGAAAGGAACGAGGCACGATTCAGTGTAGCTGCTGAAGGGTTTAGAAGACATTCTGGAATCAATCGTTGATTTTCCGATCAATTGGGGATCATGATGTACTACTAGGTGCCACTCATGATCGTTCCGTAATTAATTCATTAATTACGGACGGCCAACATAACCGGGAACCTATTGGGTCACACGCACTACAAGTTCTCCGAAGGACTTAAAACGAGTTTGAGAATTGGATTCTCAGAACGAGAGAAATAAAATCTGGTTGGACCAGACAAAGGACAAATGATGGAATTCGTCTTACGAAGACGAAACGAACGAAATTGATTTCGTTCAAATCAGAGGTCGTTTGGTTAGTGAACCAAATGATTCGATTTTGAACCAAATTGAACCAACTTGGTTTGGTTCATGATGGAAGAGATTTTGGCTAAACCGAAGAGATGAGGAGCTTCGTCTTGAGAAGACGAAACGAACAAAACTGGTTTGGGTCAAATCAGAATTCGTTTGGTTAGTGAACCGAGCGAACCAAGATGAACCCGGTTCGCTACAGTATAAGGGTTTACAGTTGGTCCGGTTCACTTGTTGGTTCATCCGGTTCACTTGTTGTTTAACCGGTTCACTCATAAAAAACCTAGCCGACTTCTCCCTATCCCTTATCTCTCGCGCGACAACAAAAACAGGGGTTCTCTCTTTTCGTAAAAGAGCGCGCGACCCTCCTCCTTCGCGACAAAAACAGGGCGCCGCCGCCGTCTTCTTCCCTTCTTCTTCGAGAGAGAGCGCCGCCGCCGTCTTCTTCCCCTTCGTGAGAGAGAGCTCTGCCGGACCGGAGAGAAAGCGCCGCCGCCGAAGCCCCTTCGCGAGAGGGGTGAGTGCCGGACTGGAGGTTTTCTTCCCTTGGACACCGGCTGCAGCGATCGGAGAAGGAAGGAGCGCCGGGTGCCGCGAGCGGTGAAGGAAGGAGCAGCCGTGCAAGGAGAAGGAAGCAGTTCCGGCGACTGCTGGCTGGACGTTCGGCACTAGCTTATGAAGCGACTCCGGAAAGATAATTTGTGATCTACTTATCGGAAACAAGAGTTTCAAAACTAGGTTTTAGTTTGTCCTTGTAAAAGCTCGACGGTCAATTATCGGAAAATAGTTGACCACCGAAAACTACATCGGGAATACGATTCTCGATGATAGTTAGAAAGCCCCGGAACGATCGCGACAAACGTTGTTGCGTGATTTCCGGAATAAGGCTTCTCTCGATTCGATCGTCATCGATCATCGGCTAGTACCGAAGACGATGACGCGACTCGTGGCTTCCGAAGCCGTCCAGACGGGAGCTTGGCGTGGATCACCAGTAGAGGCGGGACTCGGACGAGGACCGCTCGATTGATTCAACACGGCTCAAATCGTCATCGCGAGGTACACGTTTAGAATAATTTTTCTTCTGCAAATTTTAATTATGCAAGTAGAATAATTTTATTCTGAAAATTTTAATTTCCTGTCATGCCTTGTACATGTTATTTCCTGTTTATGCATGCGTGTGTGTGTGATAATAATTAGTTTTAATTATCTGTATATTTCCGCTGCGCACGTTTACGAAACGTGTAGAACACGCGCATTGCACCGGGACGATCCCAACAGTGGTATCAGAGCCAGATCGTGCAAGGCCTACGCGTAAAATTGTTTACGCGTAGTAGTTAGTCGTGGATCTAATTTAGGAAATTTTGAGATTTTAATTTAGAATTTCTAATTATAGAAATTTTCTAATTTGTTAGGAAATTTCGATTAGGAAATTTATTTCCTAATTAATTAGATTTTCTTAATTAAAATTTTATTTCCTAAAATAGAGAAATTTTATTATTTAATTCAGAATTTCTAATTATAGAAATTTCTAATTTGTTAGGAAATTTCGTATTAGGAAATTTATTTCCTAATTAATTAGATTTTCTTAATTAATAATTTTATTTCCTAAAAAGAAAATATTGAGATTTAATTTAGAATTTCTAATTGTAGAATTTCCTAATTTGTTAGGAAATTTGGATTAGGAAATTTGTTTCCTAATTAATTAGATTTTCTTAATTAAAGATTATATTTTCTAAAAATAAAATATGTGATTAGATATGGAAATTTATTTCCTAATCTAATTAAAGAATTTTGATTTGTGAAATCAGATTCTTTACCATATTTTATTAAATTAGATTTACGACAACTATGGCTGGAAATAATCATAATTAGTTGCATTAATTATGTCATGTCATATAATTTGCCATGATTAGTTGCATTAATTATGTCATGCCATTTATTGCCATGTCATGTAGATAATTAATTGTTTGCATGAAAAGAGGATGAGACCTGAAATCCCTTACAAATAATTAAAGCTAACACCTTCCGATAATATGGTTAGAACCGGAGTTTAATTTCTTGTTTGGGTTGTTGGACTCTCTCCAAGCCCGGCCTGAAATTAAACATGTTAGAACCATCGAGATATGATCTCACGATTATCGGGCTGGCTTTAACTTGAAGCGTTGATTTGTTGGACTCTCTCCAAGGTCAATGCGGATAGAGGTGAAGTCGGGTGTTATACATACGATGTATACGTGTTAATGTGTTAACAACCCGATGTTTATGCGACCATTCAATTAGTTGATAGCATAATGTGATAGTTATGTATACGTGATACATAATCGGTACATGCTACCTACCATTATAGTTAAAAATAGCTTGTTGGACTCTCTCCAAGGTTATTTTTATCTATTAATGGATATCAACCCATTTGGAGAATACCTACCATCTCCCGAATTCAAAGTAAGGGCTTTTGAATTCGTAAAATAAATGGGATTAATTAATGTATGAAAATACATTACAAATCATCTCTCTTATTTACTCGACTGTATTTCTAGATTTAATTGATTACGCATGTTGTCTTTTATTGCGCATAATTTAGGATACCAATAATTTGATTGACCATAGTTTTGGATGTATAGGAATTTGAGAATTGTTCTCAAAATCTGAAATTGTAAATTTTATCTAGAGTCCATAAAAGGAAAGTAGACATCTGATGTCTCTTCCGCTTGTTGTAATTTCATAATTGAATGTAATATTGTTTCCTCGTCCACTCGTATATTTGATACTGAGTGTGGCTCGTATATATGGATAATATAGAGCCTAAGGAACAGTAAAGACTCGTTTGAAAAATTATTACTATGTTTGGTTTTAATAAAGAATATCCATTTCTATTTCTTGTTTAAATAGAAACGGGTCCTATTTGATTTTAGGCAACAATTGTTGTTACCTAATTTGGAATAGAGTTCTTTATGAGACCGGAACATTAAGTAATAATGTCTACGTGTTAGATATTTCCAACGAGGCATTCAATATCGAAACAAACAACAAGCGTGCTCGAAAAGATAATCAATTAACCTCCTACTCACGAAATTATCGTCTTGACTATATAAGCAAGAAACGCATGACCGAACTCCAAACGGTTGGTAGTTTGGAATCATTTGAATTACATTCATTTGATATATGCGATTCATGTTTTATAGGCAAGATGATTAAATCACCTTTTTCTGGAAAAGGTGAACTAGTGGGAGAGTTGCTTGGCCGTACACATTCCGATGTGTCTGGTCCAATGTTAACTCAAACACGAGGAGGTTATAACTACTTCAATACCCTTTATCGATGATCGTTCATGATTAGGGTATATGTATTTATTGAAATACAAATCTGAGAACTTTGAAAAGTTCAAAGAATTCAGAATTGAAGTAGAAAACAGCTTGACAAGAGTATTAGAACACTTCGATCCGATCGAGGTGGTGAATACTTGAGTCAAGAGTTTCAGGATTATCTTAGAGACAATGAAATATTGTTTCAATGGACTCCGTCGTATACACCCGAGCGTAACGGGGTATTGAGAGGCGAAACCGAACCTTGTTGGACATGGTTAGGTTAAAGATAAATCATGCAATTCTTCCAAGAACATTTTAGGCAACGCACTTGAGACAACTGTTTACTTGTTAAACAGAGTCTCGACCAAGGTAGTCTCTGCTACTCCATACGAGATATGGAATAGTAAAACCTCGATTATCTTACGTGAAGATATGAGGTTGTCCGCTTATGTGAAGAGGACTGTATCAGATCAGCTGGAAGCTAAATCTGATAAATGTCTATTGGATACCCTAAGGAAACGAGGGGTTACCAATTATAGTCTCCCGTGGAACAAAAGTGTTTGTTTCACGTCGTACCGTATTCCTGGAAGAGCTACTCTTGCAGGAAACAGTGGGAGCTGAGTTAGAACTTCGTGAAGTTCAAAAGACTCAAATAGACATAAATGAGACACCTAGTCGCGAACCACAACCGATTGCTCATAGTGATGAGCTATCGGCTGAACCTATTGAGACACAACCTCTTCGTGGATCCAGTAGGACACGTAATATTCCAGAGAAATATAGATTTCTCGTAAGTGAATCAGATTACGTGTTACTCATCGAGCATGAGTAAACTACTGATCATGAAGAAGTTCTGAAAAGTTCAGAAAGGGATAAATGGTTTACAACCATGAAGTCGGAAACGGATTTCATTAATGCCAAGTTTGGAACTCGGTGGAATATCCGTTTTGATGAGGCAATCAAAGAGTTTGATTTCTCACAAAATCCGACGAACCCTTTGTGTATAAAGAGGTTAGTGGGAGTGCGATCGTATTCCTGTAATTATATGTTGATAACATATTAATAAAAGGAAACGATATGCCTGTTCTACAGTCAAAACTATGGTTAGTCAAATTGTTCTCCATGAAAGACATGAGAGAAGCGACCTAAATCCACGGGATTAAGATCTATAGAGATAGATCGAAAGGTTGCTTGGTCTTTCGCAGTCTACACAAATAGACAAGGTGCTAAAAGGGGTTTAGCATGCTTGAATCCAAGAAAGGTTCACCTTTCGAAGTCTACGTGTCCACGGACAAGAGACGAGAGGATTTACATGAGTACGATTCCTTATGCTTCGGCAATAGGATCAATCATGTATGCTATGATGTGTACGAGGCCCGACGTATCATGTGCTCAGAGTGTCACGAGCGGATACCGATTAGATCCAGGAATGGATTATTGGGCGGCTGTCAAAATAATTATTAAAGTACTTGCGAGGAAATAATGATTTATTTTGGTACATGGAGAAAGTGATATGGTTACATGCAGGTATACGGATACCGGCTACCAGACAGACCAGGATGATTCTGAGTCTCAGTCTGGGTACATATTCATTTTAAATTATGGCGCAATAAGTTGAAAGTGTTTCAAATAAGACAACATTGCAGCTTGTGAAGCAGCAAACGAAGCGGTTTGGATCAGGAAGTTCATCACTGAACTTAGAATGGTTCCAACCATTGTTGAAGCGTTACTTGCTTACTGCGACAACAATGGAGCAATCGCGCAAGCGATGGAACCTAGGTCTCACCGTCGATCCAAACACGTGCTTCGGCGAAATCAATAGATCAAAAGATCATTCGTAGAAGAGAAATACAATCGAGAAGATTCCCATTGAAAGGAACCTTGTGGATCCTTTAATCTCTACCTCAAAGTAATTTTGAGGAACAAATAGAGGCGCTTGGTATTGGATACCATGAGCGATTGGCCTTAGGCCAAGTGGGAGTCTGTTAGATTTGAGAGGTGTCCTAAGGCAATCGCCTTACGGTTATACTATTTATTGGATAAATAGCAATTCACTATTTGAGTGCACATTCCATATGTGTTTGATTGGATCTTAAACTCAAATACTGAATGTCCGCAATACGATTCATAGCATGAGAGAATTTGTGATTGGATCACAACTAGTGAGCATCTCTACATGTGTAATTATGAATGTATTGAAATTATCCCTAGTCGAGGAATTGATGAGCACGGACGTCATCGATTCTGTCGAGACTAGCACGTTTTGAACTCCTTGGTTAGCCAAGCAGCTGATCTCACTGCTGTCAACATTAGATGTTGAGAGTTAAACGTGGATGCTGGTTAAAGGTAACCAGTTCATTGGAGTGACCTGTCTTGAGACTTCATATGGTTCTATATATATGTCAATGAAGATCTCAATGCAGCTTAAGTGCGAGTTTCCTTTGACTTGCGGTATTCAAGTCACCTTGGTCATGGAGGCTTATACTTTGACATCTTAAGTAAGCATCTCCAAGGAGGTGTGGACCCGAGATGATTGGGTATAAGTCGAAGTGTCCGAAGGTGTTTGAATAGCCCACAGAGGATTCACCGCTCCTTGGAAAAGGAGACGTATACCCTTGCGGCCGCTTGTCAGGATTGTTACTAAAAGTCTTTGGCCAAAGCATTACATGTTAAGAGTACGAGACTCTTGGACACATGTACAAGTAACTTGAATCCACAGGACAAGAAAGCAGCTTGGGCTAGGTGTGACGTAGTCAGCCTAGTGGGGACCGACACATAGACCATGTCCTGAACCAAGCGGGTATAAGACGGTGAAAGGAACGAGGCACGATTCAGTGTAGCTGCTGAAGGGTTTAGAAGATGTTCTGGAATCAATCGTTGATTTTTCGATCAATTGGGGATCATGATATACTACTAGGTGTCACTCATGATCGTTCCGTAATTAATGGTTAATTACGGACGACCAACATAACCGGGAACCTATTGGGTCACACGCACAACAAGTTCTCCGAAGGACTTAAAACGAGTTTGAGAATTGGATTCTCAGAACGAGAGAAATAAAATCTGGTTGGACCAGACAAAGGACAAAATGATGGAACTCGTCTTACGAAGACGAAACGAACGAAATTGATTTCGTTCAAATCAGAGGTCGTTTGGTTAGTGAACCAAATGATTCGATTTTGAACCAAATTGAACCAACTTGGTTTGGTTCATGATGGAAGAGATTTTGGCAAAACGGAAGAGATGAGGAGCTTCGTCTTGTGAAGACGAAACGAACAAAACTGGTTTGGGTCAAATCGGAGTTCGTTTGGTTAGTGAACCAAGCGAACCAAAGATGAACCCGGTTCGCTACAGTTGGTGACCAGAGTTTCGCGTCGCCGCCTCTCGGCTGGTGGCCGATTCTTGTGTCGCCGCCCGCTCAGTTGGTGGTCGGTCCAGGAGTCGCCGTTCGCCGGAAAATCGAGGAGCCTGCGCCTCTTCCTTTCTTCTTCCTTGCTGATCGGTTTGCCACATGCTGGTGCCGGATCAGATGGCTCGTTTGCTTCGGTTTGCTGCCAGGAACACAAGGCTTGTTTTGCTTCTTTGCTGGAGCACGTGTTGTGCTTCGCTGCCCAAAACAGAGCACATGTTGCTTTTGTCTTGCTGCCGAAACCAGATCTCGTGTTGCCTTTGTGCTACTGCCGGAATAGAGGTTTGTTTTACCTTGTGTTGTTAACTAGAAGCAATAGAGATCTGCTTTCTTTTGCTTGTGTTGACTGACCGGAAGTAGGAGATAATGGAACCCTAGCATGATCGTGATGGTTGTCTACTTGATGGTCGGTAATTGTTTCCGACTACCACAAGACATTGTCAAAACTAGGTTTTAGTTATTCTGGTATCGGGACTTGTTGTATCTCGAAAGCTTATGAAGCGACCGGAAACTGTTTCATCATTATCGGAAAATAGTTTCCGATTGTTTGTCCTAAATCGGCGGTCGATGGTTGACCACCGATAACTATACCGTGAATACGATTCACGGTGATAGTTAGTAAGCCCCGGAATGATCGCGACAAACGTTGCTACGTGATTTCCGGAACAAGGCTTCTCTCGATTCGATCGTCATCGATCATCGGCTAGTACCGAAGACGATGACGCGATTCGTGGCTTTTGAAGCCGTCCAGACGGGAGCTTGGCGTGGATCACCAGTAGAGGCGGGATTCGGATGAAGACCGCTCGATTGATACCAACACGGCTCAAACGTCATCGAAAAGGTACGCCAAGAATTATTTAATTCTTTGCAAGTTTAATTCTGCAAGTAGAATAATTGTATTCTAAAATTTTAATTTCCTGCCATGCCTTGTACATAGTTAATTCCTGTTTATGCATGCGTGTGTGTATGATAATATTAGTTTTAATTATCTGTAAATTTCCGCTGCGCACGTTTTCGAAACGTGAGAACACGCGCATTGCACCGGGACGATCCCAAGTAATCTAAATTGATGGTTGAATCTTACGTATTGTTGTTCCTGCCTACATATCTCATTTAATTAATATTTTTTATTAAGCTAGGTTTTGTTCTTGCTTGGTCTAAATTTAATTTCTATTGCATATTATTTTGGTTTAGAATATTTAATTTGTCTATCATCTCTTAAAATTTATAATTCACTATTCACCCTCTCTAGCGTTAAATTAGTTCTTATAGTTTTAATGTTTACATAAAGGTGTAAGTTAAATATTTATTATAATTATTGATATGATATGTCAAGTGTGTAGGTGTAAGTTATTTGACATTAATATTGTAGGTGCAACTAATGAAATTCAAGTGGGTTGAAGCTTATTGGAAACTTGGCAATTGGATAAGTTCAAGTAGGTTGAGGCTTAACTATTTGACAAGTGGAAGTCCAAGTAGGTTAAAAGTGGTTAGATTCTTGACAAATGAGAGCGGGTGTAAATAAGCTAAGTCGAGCCAAATTTAACTATATATGTTCAATCTTATTTATTTTTTTATTGAGCTTATTAGAACTTATTTATTAAAAATCTTATGCTCAAGTTTTTTCTAAAGCTTAACTAACAACATTATTGCCCTTGTAATTTAGTTAAAATGCTTATCTAATACATATTTTTTTATTTTTTATTTTAAATGTATTATGAATAATTTAAGATGATAAATTATTACAATTTTATGTATTAGAATAAAATATTAAAAATAATTTTATAACTAAATTTTATAGAAGTTAATAAATAAGTTTATTCATAAATTATTCATGAATGTTTATGAATTGAACTCATTAGTGTTCAATCTTGTTTATTTTTGTTGGAAATGTGAATTGAGAAAGAGGTGGATGTAAGGAAGAGACACCATTATGAAAGGGTTTTTAGTTCCACATAGGAGTCTCATGATCTTATTATTGGTTTATATTGTATCTCATATATTGATGTTATGAACAAATGCATGGGGAGAGATCTTTCTCACACGTGGGGTGCGCAGAGGGTGCATATTTGGGGCCTGGATTACACTGAATCAAGTTGACTTATGTGCAAGCATGATTTGCATACGTTGAATGCTGGATTAGTTGAGGCAAAATTTGCCTAGGAGAATGAATCAACATTTGATTTAATATTTTTCTGAAGTTTAAAATAAATGAATGCATTAACTTAATGTTAATGGAGAATCTGTAATCACATAGTGTTTGATCCGGGCATTAAAGGCAATAGATAGCCTTTAATCGGTCGTTTAATGTAGCAAAGTGAAGCCTCTCCTATATAAGGAGGCGATATATTAAGCAAGGAAGAAAGGAAAAAACCAATAGCAAGAAACCTCTGTCCACCTGCAATCCCCCTTAAACTTTTCCGTCTGTCGTGCAATTGTTGCTCACCAGAACACTAGTAATAGCATTCGGGTAGTATTCTCAGTTCACCGTGACCTCCAGTACTGCTTGGGGGTGTTCATGGTTTGCCGTTGGATCATGGGAAACAGACGACCCACGATAACCTTGAAGCACAACTAGAGGTGAGAATATGTTTTAAGGACATTGCACTAAACACAGACCTCGACATCGGCTGTGACATCCACTTGGGAAGTTTTCTAGAGTATTCAACTTCTGTTCTCGACTCGACGGTGGGGCACACTTCTTCACAATTTGGCAATCAGGCACGCTTCTTCTCGATTTGGGTAATTGGATGACTTCTCTCCCGACTCGACACTTGGAGTATTTGGCGGATCAACCACTCAGCATCAACCCGGAGGCACTCAACCTCCACTCAGAAGCACTCGGAGTCTCGACTTTCCACTCGATCTTGGGAGCACTCGGGCACTTGGATGACTCATCTCCTGACAATGTCGATAATATAATAGATTTTCTGTTGTCAGCTTGATATTATCAGCTCAGGCCAATCAACAAATAAGTTGAAGTTGTATCTTGATTTCAATTCAGTAATTTTCCTTGTGATTTCTAGCAATAAGGTTGTAATAATTTTATATATTCTTTTACTATTGAACAAATATAAACAAGCTTTGTTTAACCAAACACGATGATTATTCTCCAACAAGGATGAGGTTTACTAAATTCTTAAAAAAAAAAAGATAAATCCCAGTCAGTCTTATGGACTCAATCTCTGGGGGTGGGCGGTCCGGTCCCACGAAAGTTTCCCATTGACCACCAGGGTAAATCGGGAAGTGCATACGACGGCCAATCCAGATGCCCAGCATCCTTTAATTGCGTTCCCCATTTGGAAGACCTCTTAGCATAAAATAACCTGGAAGTGAGACTTCATGAAGTCTTAGAGGCCTAACTTCTTAGTAGGTAACTTTTGGTGAAGTTGAGAGTAAAATGCACTTGTATAATGAGCTATAGATAGGATTAGACTTAGGTGAAGATTTAACTTTAGAAGTATTCTGAGTTGAGGATCAAATCAATTGAAGGCAATTTTCAATTAATTGACAAGTGAATTGACTAAGTAGTCAAGTCATGTGGTTTTCTAGTGAACAAAATATTTCTATTGAGGTCAGTCAGCTAAGCAGTCGACTGGTTCATGATTGAATAGTTGACTTGTGAATAGAGATGACCAACTAATGACACAACATAAAAGTTGAAAAAAAACTATTGATCTAACACAAACAAGCTACAACCATTAGATGGCTTAAAAGCTATAACACTTTAGTCGACTGATGGAAGATTGAATATTCTAAAGTATCCATTGCCATATAGTAGGTAGATGTACTCAAGTTGACTGGAATGAGTAAATAGTCAACTGATCTCCTATTGGAAAGCAAATCCAAGCTAAATTAAGGTTGCAATATTGGTTGACTACAAATATGGGCAAAGGGAGCATGTGACAACTACTGAAAGTTCTCATACTTACAATCCCAAGCTTAGTTTTATTGTGTTCCTTTTATGCTTAATTTCCATTGTGTAAGAAGAAGAGTGTAAGAGGTTTTTCCATCTTTGGAAGACATTTGAGAAGAAGAGAAGATAATAGATTGCGAGGAGTGAGTCATCGATGAGGCATATGTCATGGAGTAGGAATTTAGAGTTTCGAACGACATAAAAGGCTCGTGTTAGCATTGGTTGGATTGTTTAATTCATGTGGTATTTGTGCATGTTGCATACTAACTCTTTAAGTGTAGACTCATGCTTTGCGATTTTGATCCATAGCAAGTGGACCGATGAGATGAAGATGAAGGGACAAGCCAACTCAAAGGCAACATTGACTCTCCAACGTGGAATATCATTAGAGAAAATCAATAAAGTTGGCTCTTTCAAGAGCACAAAGGATCTTTAATCAATTGGAGAAGACTCTTGGAAAGATGATAAATGTATTTAAGGGATCTAAGAAAGAAAATCTAAGTTTAGCTAAACAAGAACTACTCAAGGACTAAAAGAGTTTAGAAAACAAACTAAAGTCTAAGGATAGTGTGACATCCTACCATACGACTATATGATTATGGAAACAACTCTAAATTAAGGAGTAGAGTTAAGGTTACAATGGATGTCATCCCTAGTGTTGTCTTTGATGAGACTTCTATGGTTAATCTAAGAAATATAAAAGAATCATTATAGAAAAGTATCTAGAGAGGTTATTCCCAATGAATATCTAATACACTCAAGGAACTCTAATAAATATTTGATTCCTAAGAGTATGATCCAGTAACGGATCCAGAAATTAGAGGTGGACTGTGCTGATTTTAGGTATGAAAAAAATGAGTTAAACATCAAAATACAATGAACAAAGAAAGAACCCATTAATTTTTCTTTGATACCAAATTGTAAACTTGTATTTAATTTTTTTAAAATTAGATTAAAGCTCAAAATAACCCAACCTTATGTAATTTGTTAAAAATTAGATTAAAGTTCAAAATAGTCCAACCTTGAAACAAATAAGGTGAGAGAGGCTCGAACTCTCAACCTCAGGAGACTGCTAACCTATGCACTAGCCAACTACGCCATTAGCCTTTTTAAAAATATTTATTAATGATAAATTATTATAAGATTTATAGGGTTGGACTACAGTCCAGGATAGTCCCTACTTAAATCCGTCTCTGGTATGATCTCTTCACACTAAATAAATATAAGATGTATCAACTTAGATTTGAAGGATAGTTAATCAAACCATGATAAAATTGATATTTAAGAGTATTTTCGAAGTATGAAATTCATCTTAAAAATGAATATCCAAAATCTTACTCTGGATCTAGAATGTGTCGATAGGAATTGACTCTTAATCTATCAAAATTGATATATTAGAATAGAGTTTGAAAGTGCTAAAGTTGGGGTTTAACATATTAGGCTTTTACATATTATTTTTAGTTTGCCTATGATTTTTATCTCTTGAATTTACATTATGAAAAATTGATATATGTATTTTATAGTTGCCATGCCATTCCATACGTGAGTAGGGTTTGCGGTGCATCACTAATCTCGAGGAGGCAGTCAACTTGAGCGTCGAGGAGGTGTAAACAGAGCTGGAATAAATGAATATGTATCAGATGACTCTAAATGAGGATACAAACAAATTAAATCGAGTTGAATAATATAAAAATATTAATATTTAAATTTGAGTTTGAAAAATATATATGATATTCAAATTCAATTCAAAGCTTCAAAATATAAATGATTATGACTCAAATTCAAGTTAAGCTTAAATTGTTCATACATTGATTCGATTGAATTACAATTTGAAATGATTTAAATTCAAGGTATTTAATCTTAATTTGAACATATTTATACTAAAATTATAAAAAATAAATATAGTTTGGTTTGAGTTCGGCTTACGAGTAATTTATGAATAATCAAATAAAATATTATAAATTTAAATTTAGCTCGAAAAACTTATCGAATATGTTTGAGTTAGAATACGTTTGAATACAAATCAAATATTTTTTAAACTAACTTGAAAAATTCACGAACAAACTTAATCAGTTGCACCCCTACTCTAAATGCTAGCATGACAAATCTCTTCTCCCAGTTTTATGAATTTCAGCAACTCCAGCTCGAATGATATCTATTAGATGCTATAAACTTAAAACTTAGGACACCCTCCTCCTCCTTCTCTTGATATTTAATTTGGGATGATTTGTACGGGATATTTTTGGAACATATATATAAGACCCTAGCGCTCTGTTTGGATGGGGTGAGGGAGGGTTCATTAATAGAAGGGGAAGGAAGGGGAAGGGAGGGGAAGAAAATATTTATATTCTCCTTATTTGGGAGGAAAGGAATGTTCATTAATGTAACATGTGTTACCTTGTTTGGCAGGAAAGGAAAGAGAATGAAGATTAAATATATAAAATTATAAAAATACCTTTACTTTTTAAAATAAATTTATATGTGAAAAAAATATATATAGCTCATGAGACCAATAAAAATTAATATTTATGACTTAAATAAATAAAAAAATTTAAAGAAATAATGAGTAGATATATAATAAATATGCAAAATATAGAATCTGTACACTTTGGTACGACAAAGGATAAATCAATATTTTTACATATATTTCTATAAAAATTTACTGATGTAAAAATCTAAATCTAATAAAAAATTTACTGATTATTTTCTTGAGTTTTATCTTCGGAGAAATTCATGATGAAAGTCAACATCGAAAAGTGCGAGCGATGAGATCCTATGACGGCTGCATTATGTGATGAGGAGCGACGGTGAAAAATCTAATAGATGAGTTATTTTAATAATTAATATTTTAACATAAGAATAAAATTGAAATAAATATTTTTTAAGTTTTTCTTCTCCTTCCTTACATCCCAAATTAGGGTGTAAGGAATTATGCCGATTCATGAACATGCAAAGATAAAGCTTATCCTTCTCTCTCCTTCCCTTCTTTAACTCACTCCATCCCAAACAAGAATAAATATTCTCTTTCCCCTTTCTTACCGTTCTTTCTCCTTCCCTCACCTCCTCTCAAACGAATTGTAGTTATCTTTTCTTTATTGTCTTATTGGATGTTTTGGCCTATTATGGTCATTTGCTTTTGACTACTTATATATTATTTTAGAAATTGTATTTACTATTTCATGCATGTGTGATATTTATTCTATATCAGTGACTTCGTGATTTAAGAAGTTGACATACGTGTTTTTTTTTTTACCTTTTCATATGTTTTGTCCTTCAGTATAGAGGACTTTCAGTCAATTTCTCCTTCATCTTTCAATTAGTGAATTGATGCTTACAGTGAATTATCACATTTTCTTTAAAAAATTAATCTTAATGAGTTAAGTGACAATATATTATTTTAATAGAGATAAATGGAGAAGATGCAAGAGTAGGAGAATTACTTGAACAATGTGCTTTGAGACAACTCTTGGAGTGTATGAAAATCAAATTTAGTTAGACTTTAGACATATTGGAAAGACAATGCTGCAATTGATGGATGACAGAGGGGTGGAGTTGGTGAAGTTTCTACACAAAGATCTAGACAACATAATCGTGATGAGAATGATGATGAGGATGATGTTTATAAGGACATCTATGATAGAGTTTCAAGTGGTAGATTTAGTTATGGTAGAGTTGGTGGTCAAAGAGGAAGGTTGGATGATCATATTGATAGAAACTTGAAAATATCAACATGAAGATTTTTTTATTTTCAGACAAAAGTGATTTAGAAGTATATTTAAAGTAGTAAAAGAAAGTGGAATTAATATTTAATTGCTACAATTATTTTAAAGAGAACAAGTTAAAATTTATTGCGTTGAGTTTATTGATTATGCTACTGTTTATTGGGATCAAATTGTTTTGAGTAGGAGAAGAAACATGAGAGACTAGTGAATACTTAGAATGAGATGAAAGTATTATGTAGAAGAGGTTCATTCCATCACATTAATACAAAGATTTGTATCAATGACTACAAGGTCTAACCCAAGAGATGGAGATGGAGATTGCCATTCCATGATTTGAGTCAATATGGAGGATTGAGAAGCAAACATAACATGATTTTTAAAAGGCTTGAATCTAGAAATTGCAAATATAGTGGAGTTGCTATTATGTGGAGCTTGTGTAGGACTGTATCGTGCGATAGAGGGGGGCTCATTTAAAACTTTCTTTTTCTTTTTATGAAAACTCATTCATAATGCATCGGAAGTATTAAAACAAAAGAGACTCAAGTGGTTTACTTGGTTCACAATCTAGCAACTACTATTCCAAAGCCTACAATTCTTTGGACTATTTTCGATTGGGCAATCTACTAATATCTTTCACTCCGAACATTTTTGGTTAAGAAGAGAAGCTCGTACAAGAAATGAGAAAGACAATAACAAGCTACTATCCTCTTTAATGAAAAATGCAAGTATTAATAAATAATATACCAACAACACTGAGATGTAGAATTATGGCATTAGTCGTTGAAGAGTTTTGGTGTATCAGCACTTGCACGAACCGAGCAGTAGCAAAGAAAGAATTGATAACAAAATTGACATTGAGCCTTGGATCCCGAGGCTTCTTTTATAGCCTTCATCCGATCAAGTAAAAATCATTCAATCGACTGATCCTTCCATGCGACTGGACCCTTATCTTTCCTTATATGCTCCAATCCATCAGATCAATCTCGCGAAATCCGCTTGTTCGATCGACTAGTCTAGCTAATCAGGCATCTAATCCACAGAATTTCCTTTACTGTTTGATCCGATTTGATCTAATATGCGCTTTCATACTTATTCGGTCAACTGATCCTCTTGATCAGTTGATTGAACTTTTGTTTCCATTTAGACTTAATCGCAATCTTGGTTATGCTTATCTTCTTAGAATTAGTTGACTGAACCTCCTTGTTCAGGCAACTGAACCCTTTGATTTCAAAGAACTTTATTTTTGTATAAAATAAAGTTAACACAATATACATAATAATGATCCTATAAAATAAAGTTAAAACAGTTTATATATACATGAATTATTTGACAGTTAGATTGTTTGATCCCGACTAAAAACTTCGAGTTGATTTCTTAGTCAGATTAAGCATTTTGCCCCAATTGGGATGCATTCTCACTTCCCTTCAATTTGATAAAAGTGAAAAATATTAGACTTTGATAGACCAAATATACTACTCCGATCGATCAAAAACCTTATTTTGGTCACACTTATTTGAAATTCACTCCTCTAAGATTTCTCTTTACCTAATGTTCACTCCTTTAGGATTTTTCTCTTGCTTGGAGTTCACTCCTCCAAGACTTTTTACTACATAAGATTCACTCCTTTTGGGTTTTTCTACTTGTTTAGAGTTCACTTTTTAAAGATTTTTCGCTACCTAAGGTTCACTACTTTAGTGTGTTTTCTTTTGCCAAGCATCCAGTTACCCTTGACCTACTTGGGCTTTTCCCTTGTCAGGCATCTGGTTATCCATGACCTGTCTGAACATTTTCCTTGCTAGTCATCTAGTCAACTTTGACCTAGCTAGACTTCTCACTTGACTATCAAATATTTTGTCAACATTGACTTATTTGACTTCTCACTAACTTGGTTAATCACATGACATCAATTAGGATTTTGAGAAGGATCGATCAATTGATGGTCATGCAGTCATAGTCAATGGTCAAATTTTAGTTTATCGGTTGTCCTATCCCAAGGGATCAGTAAATTGAACATTTAATTTTGGTCAAACTTACAGTCAATTTTTTGACCGTATCCAACTCGGATTTAGGATTGAACGGTCGACCAATACATGTGTTCGGTTGATCGAACATAATATTATTTCAAAATAGTAATTCAATTATATTTGCATCTCTCCAATTCTAAGGTTTCAAATATGGTAGCCTTATGAGTTTTGAGATTTGTTCATTTTTAATTAACATGATTTGTCTAAGATAGTTTGATATTGTGTTAGATTCAAATTTAACTTTGGGTCCGCCAAGCAAGTATTTTCAGAATAAATTTTGAGGCTATGGTGAGTCACAATGGATATCATTAAAGTAACTATGTGCCTAAGATAAAGTTTTTCCAAAATATCTTACTTAAGAAATTTAGTACTAAGTCTTAGTCTAACTAGTTCAGATTGAACTGAGGTAGCTTCAGCTAGATTCACTAAGTCAATTATACCAGGTAGAACACATATGTTTCAACCTAGACATGCATTTGACATAACTTCCTTAGCCTACTATCATCTTAATCTTTTCCGATACCATTGATCAAAATTAAATCTTGTCTTCCTATATTTTCTCTATCTATCCGTTCTATATTAAACATAAACTAAGCATGACATTTGAAGCATAAAATAAACAAGCAATTTAACAAACAAAAACATAGAGATATGCTCCCCCTAGATCAAAGATACAATTGTATTTTTCCCTTTCCTAGATTACAACTTTGATATTGTTTATCCACATAGTAAACATGATCTTTAAGAATACAGAATTTGTCATTTCCTACTTTGTTGATTAAGTGTGATTTTGGAACTCATGCTTGAACCTATTTATTACCCTTTCTATTTACTAGAGACATATAGGTTCTTTGTTGAGTGTTAAACTTGAATCCTGAGGTGAATCATTCCAATGAATTCCTTAGTTCCTTGACTTGACGTTTCAAAAGGGAATTCTTTTTCTCAAGTTTTTGGACTTGAGTTGAGGTTCCTTCTTGAACTTGGTTAATCGAGGACTAGGATTAGTTTTCTCCTTAGGATCTTTAAGCTCTTTAAGGAGTGTCCTAACCCAATTCTTAGATTTGGCTAACTTGTTTGTTAAGCATATGATAACACTATATAGTTTATCAACTAAAGGAGAAGTTACCTCTTCTTCTTGATCGTCTGAATCGGATATGAATCTGTGGCTTGACTCGGACTCGAAACTCAAACTTGGATCCTTTCCTTGATCTGGACTTAGATTTGGTTACATCCTCCTTTGCCATTACATGTAGGATCGATGGTGCGCTAGAGGGGGGTTGTGAATAACATGAGCTTCATTTTTTCTCGTTCATTCGTTCTATCAAAAATACTTAGAGCGGAATTAGTAAAACAATAGGGACATGCAGATTTACTTAGTTCCTAACCCCCAGGGTTAGTACATCCAAGGCCTATGTACGGGAGGCGCCCGTCCACTAGTGATCTAAGTAAGACTTGAGGAAAGTTTAAACCAAACATGTGTAGTAGCCGATTCGAAAGTCTTGAGCACCGCATACTTCTCCGATTGCACGAACTTGGCTCCGTTCACGTTTAGTAGCACCGTAGGATGAAGAGAATGACATAGAGAGATGATTTCCTTGCGATGCACGTTTAGCCTTCTTATATAGAGTCTTTCGAGCGCTTGGATTCTTATCCAGATGTCTGGATAAAATCTGATCCAATCTGATCTCTTCGGACTCTATCCAGGATGATTCTTCATGATCCGGGCACTTGGACCTTCCAGGAGCGCTTGGATAGTCTGAGCACCTAGAATAACATTCGGACGCACAGATCCAATAAACTCGAGTTTGACCTGAGTTGACCCTGGGCTTGGTTCGGCTACTTCTCTATGTTCCTCTTATGCTTCCTTCGTCTTACTTCCAGCCCCTGATTGCTGCAAGATAAGCATACAAACACGCAACAACCCTAAGCCTACTTGTAGTCTGTCTGACCTACTAGGCTTACCTAAGCCTTACCCTATAGGTCTAACCTACTGGCTTACCCGTGCCTAACTCCCTGTTAGGAATAGTCACTTCCATAGGTAGACTTTCCATCTACCAAACATCCAGTTTGGACTTTCCCTTGCCTAACCTCCAGTTATGACTAGTCACTTCCATAGGTAGACTTCTCACCTTCCAAACATCCAGTTTAGAATTTCCCTTGTCTAACCTCCAGTTAGACTTTCTCTTGCCTAACCTCTAGTTAGGACTTTCCCTACCTAATCCTCTAGATTAGGACTTCTCCAAGCCTCCAACTAGGGCTGTCTATCCTCCAACTAAGACTTTCTTGCCCAATCCTTCAGATCAGGACTTCTTCTAGCCTCCAACTAAGGCTGTGTAGCCTTTAACTAGGACTTCCTTGCCCAATCCTCCAGATCAGGACTTCTCTTAGCCTCCAACTAGAACTGTTTAGCCTCCAACTAGGACTTCCTTGCCCAATGCTCTAGATCAGGACTTCCTTTGCCTAGCCTCCAGCTAGGACTTTCCTTGTCTAGCCTCTAAGTAGGACTTTCCCTGCCTAACCTCCAACTAGGACTTCTCCTTACCTGGTCTAACTGACTAGGACTTCTTGCTAGTCTTCTGGTCAAACTAACCTGACTAGACTTCACTCAAATCTAAACATTAGGCCCTTAATCATACTGATCAGACTTAGGTATATTATCAAATATCAAAACTCTAGAATCAGACCTAGTGCTCTTTGTACTAACAGAATTCACAATATCAAATTGATCAAACCTTTGAGTTAGAGCTTCCATCTTTGCATACAAGAAAAGCATGTTCACCTGAAAAGAAAAGGTAGTAAGAGATGAAAAAGGAAAGGAATAGCAGTAAGAGAAAAAGGAAATTGAGGAAAAAAAGGAAAGAAAAGAAAAAGGAAAATAGCAAGAAGGAAAAAAGGAAATAAAAGTTGCATTAAAAAAGGAAAAAGAGAAAAGGAAAAATAGTAAATAAGGAAAGAAGAAAGAAAAAGAAAAATAGTAACAAAAGGAAAGGAATCCAGATTATTAAAATCACAATCGAACTAATATCAATTTGAAGAGTCCTTCAACAATGACATCAAAAACTTGATGTATGAAAATCACAAGTATACAATTGTCGTCAAGTAATAAAAAGATCGATCTCATAGGGACTGTAAAATTAAATTCTAGTAAGAATCGTAAAACAGGTTATCTAAAAAGTCAAAAATCTTGAGAGTTGAGAAAGAAAGAAATTGAATTGAGAAAATGAGAGGAGTCTTAGGAGAAAGTTGATCTTGAAAAATGACTCTAGGATTCTGATTTTGTCACGATGATTGGTGACACCCTATATACTATTTACTTTTTTTATCTCAATGTTTATATGTATGCAGGTGGTCTATCTGGAGATATCGATATAGACTTTAGGAATGATACCGATGTGTCTACCTAAATGTGATGTCTTCTTTTAGAGCAGACTTTACTAGAGTGACCGCTTTTTCAGGGAGGCTCCTATTACGATGTCCCACGGTTTTCTAGGTGTCATCTCCTACTTTGTGATATTGAATCGAGGTCGACCCATTAAGCTCTATGATAGCCAATGGTGCCCGTATAAGGTTTTGGACTACTTTTGTGAACAACCCCTTGCACCTCAATTTTTATGGGGTCGGAGATTCAAATTCACCTTTCGATCATTCTCCGTGTTCTGTGGGATATAAAGATGCACGATTAATGTCAAAATCATGTATGTGTAATAAAGTTGGATCATGAATAAATACATCATATGATAAAGAAAAATAAATAAATATAAAAGATGAATGTCAAAGATACATCGGGTTACTCCTACATCTTAGAATCTAGAGTACTACTCTATGGAGATGGAGTTACAACAAAAAAAATAAAGAAGAAGACATCCTACAACTCAAATGAAAGAGAAAAGAGAAGAGGAAGCTTTGTCATATTGTTGCCAATGTTTTCAAAAGAATCTTCAAACTCTAGGGAGGACAGAAACATCGATGACTCCTTGAAAATGACCCTCCTTGGGTTTCCTATCATAGAGAAACACCTTCTTCGTCTCCTAGGGCAAGGGGATATCTCCAAAATCACATATGATCCAAACAATAATTTCATGAGTTCTTTTGTAGTCTCCAAAGCGTTCCAAATCTATTTTGCCTTCTAAATTATCAGGGCACCACAAAAATAATATTTTTGGGCCTTTAAACTTGGTTTTAGTGGGTTCCACCCTAAATAAAACTTGTAGATCTCTGAATTATCTTCAATTTGATAAGTCATGAGCCTCACGATTCATCTTGAGTCAAAAGTTATGCCTATTTGAAGTTTGGTATGTTGTTTTGCATCAATTGGGTCGCCTCGAGCTAGCGGTATAGACACACCCAATGCCTAATGGCATAGGGGGGCATGACAGGTTGCACAGTCTCCTTGGCTGCTCCATTTTGCATCTAACTTTGATTGGAGGAATATGCCCGATTCATGGGACACGAGCAGAGCATGTTCCTTACTATGGACTCTTGTTTCAAAGCTCTTTTGCTCCAATTAAGCTTCAATTTCACATCCTATCAATCAAAAAGTATAAAAATAATTTTTAAACTAAAAGAATGTAATCAATGCAAAAGAGATGAGAGTGTGTAAAGTATGCTCATGTAATGAAACAAAATGCATGTAAAACAATGTTAAAAATTCTATATAAAACACACACATCAAGGTTCTTGATAGATTGCCACCACTTAACAGAATAGAGCATCAGATTGATTTCATCCCAAGAGCAATAATTCCTAATAGGTTGTCCTATATGAGCAACCCCAAGAAGACAAAGGAGCTTTAAAGGCAAGTCAAAGAGTTGATAAGAAATGGGTATGCTTGAGAAAAGAGTCCTTGTGCAATTCTTATTTTGGCTGTGCCTAAGAAGGATGGAACTTAAAGAATAGGCATTGATTTCAAAGCTATCAATAAGATTACAATAATGTATTGCCATCTTATTCCTAGATTAGATGATATACTAGATGAATTGCATGGTTCTTGTATTTTCTCTAAAATTGATTTGAAGTATGCTTATCATCAAATTTGCATGTGTGAGGGAGATGAATGAAAAACTACTGTCAATACTAGGTATGGTTTGTATGAATGATTAGTTATGTCATTTTGGTTAACTAATGCGTCTAGTACTTTGATAAGATTAATGAACAATATTTTGTGTGCTTATATTGGGAAGTTTATTATAGTATAGTTTGATGACATCTGATTTATAACAAAAACATAAATGAGTATCTTAATCATTTACAAAAAGTTTTGCTTGTTTTGTGAAATGAAAAGTTGTATGCTAACTTTTAGAAATGTTCCTTTTGCATTAGTCATATTAAGTTTCTTTGTTATATTGTTAATACTAAAGGAATATCAGTTGATAAAGAGAAAGTTAAGATTATTTGCGAATGACCAATACCAAAAATCATAGTTGAGACAAGTAACTTTCATGGTTGGTTAGTTTCTATAGAAAATTTGTTAAGAATTTTAGTACTTTAGTTGCACCCTTGACTAAAGTTGTTAAAAAGAATATTGGATTTCATTCAAGTAGTGAACAAGATTTAGCTCTCAACTTTTTTAAGGAGAGGCCAAGTTCTGTACCATTACTTGTATTACCTAACTTTGTTAAAAATTTTAGAATTGAGTGGGATGCATCAAGAATAGGTATTGAAACTATGTTAATACAAGAAGGTTTCCCCTTGCTTATTTTAGTGAGAAGCTCAATGGAGCAACATTAAACTATTCAACTTATAACAAAGAGATGTATGCTTTGGTGAAGGCTTTAAAGACTTGGTAGCATTACTTGTGGCTCAAGGAGTTTGATATTCACATTGATCATGAATCATTGAAGTATTTAAAGGTCAAAGTAAGTTCTGTTGGTACAGGAAGCACTAGATAATCAAATTTGTATTTTGATATTGACAAAGGTTTAGAGTTAAGCTATCGTATAAGCTGATGTATTTATTAAGTGAGTATGACTTAATAAGAAAGTCCTAGTAAGTCAAGTGGATCGGATACTAAGCAATGAAAAGCCTAATAGGTTAGGTTGATACTAGACAACAGAAGTCTTAGCTGATCAAGAGGACTGAACACCATACTAGAAGTCCATATGGGTCAGAGGGACCGAATATTTAGCAAGACAAACTCGATGGATCAATGAGAACTAGACATTGAGATGAAGGAACACCTGGTGGGTCGAGTGATCAGACGCTAAGCAGAGGGAGCCCAAACCTGTTAGGTATATCGAATCTTTGGCAAAGGGTAAGTAAAGGTAAGATCCTAAGGTGGATAGTGTTAGGACTGATGGAATAATATATCTCCACAATTGTATGATACTGTCCACTTTGGGCCTAAGTGCACATGGTTTTATTTTTAGATTTTATTCAAAATGTCTCATACCAATGGAGATATCTTCCATCTTATAAACTCATAATCTTCTCCATGTATTTCAAATGTTGGACTTTGGTTGTAATCCCAACAATTCTTCCCTCAAATAAAGGACCACCATACTCCAATCGAGGCCAACTTCAGACACCAGACCCTCCTTGCCTTGATGTCTAATCCTCTTGATCTATCAAGAATGCCTAGTATAAGGTTCAACCGACCTACTAGGACTCACTTGCCTTGAGAGCTTATCATGAATTTTACTATGGATGTAGGGAGCACCAGAATCGAACCTATATTTTGATGTTAGCAAAGTTTAAAGATAAGTCTTGTTTGTGATCTAATCAGCTTGATAAAGTGTAGGTAGTCTGTCTAGAAAAGTTCTAGATGGAAGCCAGGCAAGACAAATTCCTAACTGGAGATTAGGAAAGGCAAGTCGTAGTTGGAGGCTAGCCAAGAAAAGTCCTAGCTGGAGGCTAAGTAAGGAAGTCCTGATCAATGAGACTGGGTAAGAAAGACTTGGTAAATCGAGAACATCAGATAGAGAGTCTAGGTGGGTCAATGGACCAGACGTCTAGCAAGTCGATGGATCAACGAGGATCAGACATCGAAAGGAAGGTCCTGAGGTCAGAAGATCAGATGCTGAGGTGGAACTCCAAATAAGTCTGGAGGACCGAATGTTTGGCAGAAAGGTAAAATCTCTTAAAAGGAGTAGGAGACGACGCATTTCCGGGGAAAGGAACAATAGGCGCCAGTCTGACCTAAGGTTTCATTAGAAATTCAAAAGTTAAGATCAGATATTTGTAAAACTATCAAGACTTAATTTCTTGTATTATGCTTATATTTCTCTAACTCTGTGATGCAAAAAAGTAAGTTTAAAGGAAAACCAAAAAAGGAGGTTTCAGGTGCCCCTATGCGATCTAAGCGCTCAGATAGGACTACTTTAGGCCAGCTAGGCAGATGAGGTGGCAAGTTCTGATTGGTTGGGACATTTTAGCTTCCAAGTGCCTAGAAGAAATCTAGGTGCTTGAAAGAAATTCAGGTGCTCAGGGATGGATAAGTCACGATCGGATATGAATCAGATACGCTTTACCAGCTCTCACCAGGTCAGTAGTCTAAGCGCCTGGAAGGGTTTCAGGCACCCTAAGATGGACAAAATTATGGTTATAATAGATCTGATAGGATTGAATCAAATTAGATTGGGGGTGCCGGGAAGGGGATCCAAGCGCCTGGAAGGAGATCAAGCACCTGACATGACTAATAAAGGAAGGTCTTGACCAACATCTCAGAAGAACAATCTTTTACCTCCTCATACTCACGTGTTGCTTCAAAAATTCTGATACAACATCGAAGTGATGCTCCGATGTTTACATTCAAACTTTAATATTTTGTCAATGATTTTGTTTTCATCTTTTTGTTTTGTTTTGTTTAATAGGATTGGTAAAATTATTACCGGTTCTATTCTTTGTATATGATAAAACCTACTTCTTCTTTAAGAAGGAGGATATTAGTGGATTGCCCATTGAAAACGGTCAATGACCGCAGACCTTAGAGTAGCAACCGCAAGCTATGAACTAAGTAAAAACAAAGTTGTCTTTTATTTTTTTATTCTACTTTCCGTTGCATCTCTCAAAATAGAAAAAGTACAAAAGCAACAAGCACTATTCACCCCCTCTAGTGCACTTTCGATCCTATATTTACTAGGAGCTCCCTACTATTATCCCCATGGTCCATGCCTTCCCTATCTCCTTCATTTTTTTCTGAGGTTTCCCACATGGCTCCACATAGACTATAACTTTGAAACCAATTGCTACGACTGATGAAATCAACATATCTCTACAATGGTATGATATTGTTCACTTTAGGTCTATGCTATCATGGTTTTGTTTTATATATTTACTTAAAAGATCTTATACCAATGGAGATATCTTCCATATTATAAATTCATGATCTCCTCCATATTTTCAATGTGAGACTTTGATTATAATCCTAACAGAAAGATCCTTATGAAAAGAAGGATAGTAAGGACGTGCCATTTTTAAGGGGACAAACTTAGGCGTCAATCTGACATATAGTCCTATTCAAATTTTGAAGTCAAGATCGAGCAGTTACTATTTAACTGTCATACTTAGATCATTCATAACTTATATTTTGTTGTACTCTATGCTAATGTAATTTTGTAGGGTTCAAGTGATTGATAGGAAAGATTGGTCGATTAAAAGTCCGGGGTGACCGAATAGTAAGGTTTGATTAACCAGAAGCTGATGTGGCACAGGGACTGACGTGGCAGCTAAAGTGTCTGTCGAGCTGACATAGCATCTAATATGGATAAAGATAAGTCTCAAGATGCGAATATGGCAGAGAATAGATATCGAGTTGCTGATGTGTCAAGTCACTCGATCAAGATAAACCTTATCTTGATGACATGGAGGAAGGATGAGCTTTGTCGAGGTGACGTGGTGATCAGATAACGACTTGGCGATGTTTAGGTGATCGAAAAACCTTGTTCAGGTGACTGAAAGAGTCAAGTCAGCTGTGGATTCAATGCAAAAAGCTAATGTGGCAAGTTCAGTCGATGGGTAAAGGGATTTGGTCAACCGATAAACTAGACTTGGATTCAGTTATTGAGGTGATAAGAGGATTGATAACATCAACTCATAAGTTCTCAAGCCCTCGTCTCATGTAAAAACAATGTCTTTGCACTGTTGTGCCCTCCGACAACCAAAGCTCCACTTTGATCTTTCTTCGTTGTCAATAACTTAATTTTGTTGCTTTATTTTCTATGCATTAATCTCTAAGAGAACAGTAAATTGTTACTATACCTTCTCATTTGTAAGAGGCTTTTATGTGCCACTAAAAAGTTTTTCGGAATGAGATGAAATATAGTAATTGCCAACTCATAAGTGATCTACGATCATGGGCCTTGGAGTATCAATTCGAACGACTATGAACCAAGTAAAAATCATCTATGTATTTTTGTTTGTCATTTTTATTTCCGCTGCAACTCTAAAAAATTGTTTTAAAAGTTAAATTTTTATGAGCAATATCTCTATCGTTTTCAACAATCCTACAATTGATATTAGAGTGGGGAACTTTGAAGTGGTTTAACCACCACTTGGGTGTTTTTTAAACTTTTATTTCTTTTCTTTAAAACAAGTCTTTCAAAGCTTTTGACAATTTAGCTATTTTTATTTTTTTGTTGCACTACTTATCCAAAATGTCAAAAGTCTTGGAATATTCTTGTAGTTTTTGTTTTGCAAGAAACTTCAATGACTCATCAAAAAGGCTACAATATCATTCGCCTTCCCTTATTCTGTGATGATGATTTCGACTATTGGAAGGGATGAATGAAATATTATTTGAAGACCCAGGTGGAAATGTAGATCATAATAAAGATCGGATTCACATTACTTGTCGATAAAGTCAGAGAATAGCTGGGGTGCAAAAAATGGACACCGGACATCAAGAGGCAAATCGAAGCTCACGCCAAGGCTACACAAATCTTATAGTGCTGTCTGACCAAAGAAAAACTTAACTACGTCGGACTATTTATAAGTGTCAAGGACCTTTGGAACAAGTTGGTTGAGTTCTAGGAAGGAACCAAAGACACTAAGATAATAAAATAATTTTTTAAAAAAAATAAATTATTTAATTATAAAATACAGGAGAGATACTGAATATATTTTTGGTAAAGCACTTTATATGTGATTTTTTAATGGTAAAAAAGTACTTTTTTGACATTCTAAAAAAAGTAATCTTTTAATTTTTATTCTATTATTATTTATTGTGTTAGTAGTATCTTATAAATTTTTTTGAAAGAATTTATAGTAGATGTTTTAATTCAATTGATGGTTTATAATAAAACCGATACTAGAATAGTTTTTTATTGGTAATTTGAAAAAATCAATACGACAATTTTAGTATAAGAAATGATATGTTAAATATTTACAATGTCAGTGGAGATTTAATCTTAACTCTTTGGGAAAATTTAGCAAATGAATCTAAAAAGTGCTATAGTGACGAAGCCTTAATGTTAAACTCTTTGGAGAAATTTTGCAAATGAATTTGATTCTTCAACCAAACAAAATGTATAGTTAGAATTACAATACTCTTCAATAAAAGATAAAATTTGTCACTCTAAAGATCTTATACGGTAGGTTTCACGATCATCTATGAAGAGATAATCGAGAAATTGCAGTTAGTCAGTACGAAGGAGGGTATTGTCTCGACTTCGTCAAGATTCGATCCCTGCCCAGTTCAACAAGTTTACTCAAAATATGACATGTTCATATTTTTAAAATATAAAATATATCATAATTATTACAAATTTATTGTATGCGGGTCAATTTAATCTCAAGTGCAGTGTTCCATAAAAAATCTATTTGAATTATGAATGTGAAGAATCATGAGGAGCATTTGAAATTAAAGTAATTATTTATTGATTTCATAATTAGGTTTGAAGGAATTGACATGGAAAGAACAAAACAGGTATATTCTCAAAAAAAAATTATGAATAAATCAAATCTATCTAAAAAATAAAGCATGTTAAAAAGGCTATCATGGTGTGATGAGACAGAGGTATTCTAAAAATTTTTGGGTATGTATTGATATGTAGTGTAAATTGCTTACAAATAGGTGATTTGTTCTTTATCATTAAATTTATATTACAAAGTCAAATTAAAATTAGTCGTTGATGATGGTGGTGGTTCATTCATAGGGGCGGATCCAGAAATAATTTTTGGCGAGGACTAATAAAATTTTTTTACAATGTACAGTATAGAGGAATCAATAATTTTTTTTTAAAAAGTAAATATGCGGGAGGAAAAGATCCTGATCCGAAAATCCAAAAATACATATCACTCAAAATGCAAATCACTTAGCCAACTATCTCTTATCCTCTTCTAATATCAAAACGGACAGAATCTCCCCAGTAAATTGGGGGTATAAGAGGTATACATAATGTCCCTGTCCAAATACACATCAAAACCCTTAGACATAGGGCTGATAAATCATCAATTTATATCAGAAATATAATAAAAAAACACATACACAACTTACAAAGTCAAAAACATCATAACAGCAAATCAAACCACTAAAAAGGAATCCACATACCCAATATGTTGTGCAATTCCTTATTTCCGTTCCAGAATAGGTTAAGCGGCTACATATTATGACCTAAACAACCACTTTTAAAACTATATGAAGTGTAAAAGAAAATAAGGAGCCAAGTAGCCAACATATAAAATCTTAAAAGTCATACCTCTTTTAGTGAATTAATGTAGCTTCATTTCACATATTCTTCACCTTCACAAAATATCAAAACTTCTCCTGGATTAGATAGCAAACAAGTTAGAGTAGCAATCTTAGAGGGAAAAAAACAATAAAATTCTTGGTACCAGATGTTGAAAGTCATGTTTTCATACTTCAGAAGAAAACAATAGATCGAAAAAGGACAAAACACCACTTGATCGAGTAAAAGATGAAACTGAAATCTAAAGCAAGTATGAAAAAAAAAACCTCAGCAACTTTCACGAAAGAATATTGCGAATCAAAACCAAAGAAAGCTTAAGGAGAGACCTGAGAAATATTTTCTAACAGAAAAAAAGGTTAGGTTTCGCTTAAAAATGAGAATACCTCACCTATCTCCTTGGATCAAACGAAAACTAGTGAAGCAAAAATCGCAAAATTAAAAACAGAGAAAAAACGTCACGAAAAGAGGGAAAAAACTTCATCAAGAAGAAGGATAAAGGGAGAGAGATGAAAACAGAGCGATGGCAATATGTCTCCGAGAAAGGCCGCAGCGCTTCTGCGAGAAATACCGAAATCGATCGAACCCGAAAAGGAAATCGAGTGAAAGAAGGAGACTCACGAGATTGCCAGCGCCGATCCTGGCGATCCTGGCGAGGGCTTCAGCCCCCTCCAGCCCTCGCCTGGATCCGCCCCTGTTCATTCAGTATTCATAGTCTTTTTTGAGGGGCACTTAGAGAAAATGCTTTGCTATAGCAATAGAATTGCTATTTGACAACAATAAAAGCGAAAATACAATTCTACCAAAATATAATTTTCCAAGTCTGCATTTATTTTTCCAAGTGCGAAAAGCACTTTTAAAAGAGGGAAAATCAATTTGACTTCGACTTCTGCCCCGCTCAATCCGGCAGTAGATGAGATATAATAATAACCCAATCCCCACGTAAACGCTATGTGACCTCAAACCCATAACCGCAACCTCAATTCTTGCATTCCCTTCATCAATGTGTTGTGTTGTTTAATCCAAACCTACAGACACAGATCATGCGCAACTAATTCTAAATATAAAGCAAAGATGGAGGAGTTTAGTTTCCCCACCATTGCGGGAGCCGAGCAAGAGGACTGCTCACAGCTTTGCGGTTTACCATTTCCCCACTTCTCCAGGTCTCCTCTTTGGTTCCTCTCTTCTTCCCGAGAGCCATCCGAACCCGCCGTCGATGAGGAGAAAATGGACAGGCTTTGGGAATGCTTCCACGCCATGGAGTCTGCAGTCGAAGGAGAAACAACACCGTCGTCTGCAGTGAGAGCTGGAAGAAGTGAAATGGCGTTGGTAAAGAGAGGGGTCCGGAAGTATCGCTTCTTGGAGTTGTTGACTGAATCCAATGGGTATGGTAGCAGGAGGCGACCGCGCAGTTTGGCGTTGATCCTGAAGCTGATGAGGAAGCTTATTTAGATTCTTAATTTTTCTGATTTTCTGTAACTATTTTCGATTCATTTCAAAGAGAAAAGTGTTTGTTCAGCAGTTAGATATCATTATTTTGTTCTGTAAAAATGTTTGTTGAATGGGGGATTTGACGCAAGATCTTGGGCAAAAATAGCTAGAATTTCTCTGCGCGCGGATTATTTGGCACTGCACTCTCTGGTGGTGGAAGGAATTAGAAATGAATTGAAGTAAAAGCCTTAAAAGATATATACTCAGCAGACAGCTCTACTGGTCATTGTAAAACAAAAAATGTTTGCTTCATTGAATGAGTGAAAATGGGCAAATCCTCCAAAGAAAACCCCAACTATTATTAATGCTCACTAAAATCCTGATCCCCTAAGCATTAACCCAATAAGCTTGTCGACTTAATTATTAAAAAGTAGAAAAATATATTGGAATTATAATCAAAGTCTTATCATAAAAATTCATTGAGAATATTATAAATTTATAAGATGGAAGATATCTTTTTTATATTAAACTTTTTTGGACAAAGTCCAAAAATAAAACTACAAGAGTTTATATCTAAAATGGACAATATCATATCATTATGCAGAAATGTTGATTTTATCATTTCTAACAATTGATGTCAAAGTCACGATTATTTTATCCATTTTTATAGCAATAAAGTTAGGATTCTTTTATCGATTTTATTGTTTCTATGCTAGATTCGATTTTCCTAACGTAAAATAATTTTTGTTCATCGACAAACCTGATGTTATAGCAATAAAGTTGGGGTTTTCATCGATTTCGTTGTTTCTATGCTAGATTCGATTTTCTTAGCACAAAATATTTTTTCTCGTCAGAAATCTTGAAAAGAAAAACCTAAGATAGCAATGTTTTTAAGTTTTTCATATTTTTCATGAAGAATACGGAGAACAACAATAATCGTCATCGTTTTTCTTATGAAAATCATCGTTTTAAACCATATTAGGATTAGGGTTTTGACCAGACACGGACGTGTCACCCATCATGGTTAGACGGTGTAAGGCCCTATGAGCAACTAACATAGTCGCGTTAGGTGATGATGGCCTGGTTGTCTCTCCACTGCTTGGGTTTCCACTCAAGACCACTTGAGAATCATTAGTGGAGTAGATTACTTCTATCCGATTCGATTTCCTAGGGTTCTTTCTTCAGTCTATTTATACACCCACTACTAAATTATTAAACTATTATGTCAATCTAAAGGAAGACACCTTAGGTAGATTTAAAGCATTTGTATCGATAGACGTATATATATATTAAAAGTAATTGACCTAAAAAAAATTACTTTTAGACTAGATATGTGTTTAAAGGTAGCTTATGACTAAGGATTTTTTTTTGTGTATTTGGTGTTAGTAGAAGCTCTAGAGCCAATTATGTGATGATTAATTAAGGACATTTTGTATCATATTGTATTATTAATAAAGACATAATTTTTTGATTATTATACTTACTTTGTATTAGTGTCAAATAACTAAGTATAATAATGTTCTTGGGTAGCTAGTTCTAATCTATATCATATCGATTGTTTGAATCGATAGTAAGATGATATAGAGAACACTACTCTTAATCATTCCTAGTCAAGCATTAATGTTCAGGGACGATGTTAATGCACTGAGACTAGCATGTAGGTCAACTGGATGACTTGATCTCACAAGTCATGGATATGAGATATCGAGTTGACACATGGATATACATTAGAGAATATATACTGAATTGATCCGTCATGAGAAAGTTTCATGGATCGTTATATAAGTGTCATAAACTTTCTCATGTGACTATTGGTATGAATAGTTCTTAAACCTGAAGTCACTACGGTTCCCTACATAAGGAGTTATGTACTTTGGTATCATCAAACGTCATCTGTAACAAGCTGGATTATAAAGGCGATCACTGGATATGTAACAAATTATGTGGAGGGATATGAGTGATGTACATGAGATCTATTCCTCCCATATAACGGGAGTGATATCTTATGACCTCTTGATAGAGTAGGACCACGAAATGCATGACCATGCTCAAATGAGTCAATATGAGATATTGAGCTCATTTGCTTAAGTGAGTTTACTTGGAGATTAAGAAACATAAAGATTGATAAGAGGATGACACAGTCTATGCCTCATTAATCAATCTAGATATCGAGGATAGAATGACATGATTATACATTATCATAGTCATAGAGGTTATATTAGATCTCGACATTCTTGTCACTTGGGTAGCAATGCTGCATTGCTAGATGCCGCTCATTGCTTATGTTTCTAAAATGAGTTTTAGATGCATTGCCAATATTACAAGAACCTATTGGGTCACACACAAATAATACTCTATTTGGAGATGAGTTCATTTTAGTTTGACTAAAAGAACAATTAAGCTCATTGGATGGTCTAGACTTGACTTAGACTCAAGTTGGTTGGATTTGAGTTAGACTCAAATTAAAATCAAAATAAAATCCATCTTGCATAATTAATGTAAATTAATCATACAATAAAGAAGAGGAAGTTACATGCATGGAAGTTATCATACATGAGTTGAATTTGAGTTAGACTCAAATCAAGCCAAATTGGATTTTGATTCATCATGCATGCATAATTAATGTGGATTAATCATGCAATGAAGAGAAGGAGGTTACATGCATGAGAGTTATCATGCTTGATTAATAGGATTAATCATGCATTGATAAGGAATACCAAAAGCCTAAAAACCCTTGGTATTCATGGCATGAGTATAAAAGAGTTTTCTCTTGCAAAACTCTTTTGTTGTTCATTTTTCTTCCTTCTTCCCTCACTTGGCCTAAACCCCTCTTCCCTCTCTTGGATGAAATCCACAAAGGTTGCTAGCATAACCACCTTTCTCCAAAAGTGAGTGTTCGTGTGGATACACATACAGGCATGGACATTTGAACGTGCTAGAGATCCAACGACCTTTGAACGAGCGGGATAAGCGAAGGGCACACATCAAAGATGAATTCTATTAGATAGAATTTTTATAGTTTTAATTTATATGAGTTTTTCACATGAATCGCTCGAGGGATCCTATTTTTTACTATGATTTTTGATTTTGTCGCATACAATTCCCAACATTTGGATCATGTGCTTAATATGTTGGCCTAAAGGAAGATATATTATGTAGCCGATTAGATTTTTAATTATCTTATTAAAGTGTCAATTATATGCATAAGGTGTCAGTTGAAAGGAAGGCACATTGTGTGATCAACTACAATGTGAGCTATAATAGAAAGTATAGCTAATAAATTACATTTTAGTCTTAAGATTAAAATGTAATGTTGTATTTAGTATCTCATCAAGAGCCCATCCATATGCATAATTTTTGTTGCACAACTTCTTACTTATATCTTTATATGTTCTTGGCTTTAATCGTGAGCTTACAGTAAATTTCTCTTTTTATTTCCAGTACAATCTATAACTGCTAACATGAGTAACATCCCCACACTTACTGTATTAAACTTTGTCCATTAGAAAGAATACATTATTGTATTTTTGGACTGCATGGACTTAGACTATGCAATGAGACACGATTGCCTGACATCCTTGACTAGTGCTAGCACTTTAGAAAAGAGGGTTGACTGTGATAAGTGGGAGTGATCGCATGAGTTTGAGCATCATGAAGCTTTCAATTCTGGAACAACTAAAAGGCTTAATAACTGAAGAGGAGGATGCGATATTTTTCCTAAAGCAATTAGCAGACTGATTCATGTAGAATGAAAATGTTGAGACAATCACACTTCTTTTGAAGTTGGTGTTCATGAGGTATAATGAAAAGGTAATATACATGAGTATATTATGGAGATGTCTAATCTCGCCATATGACTAAAGGCATTGCAACTTGAAATGAAGAATAATATGCTAGTGCACTTTGTCTTAATGTCTCTATCTGCACAGTTCACTACTTTTAAGATATCTTATAATACTTAAAAGGAGCAATGGACATTAAATAATCTTATTACTCAATGTGTACAAAAAGAGGAGAGACTGAGATGAGATACATTTGAAAGTGTTCATTTTACATCCGTCCATCAGAGCTTGAGCAACAAGAAAAAGGGGCCAATAATAAAACGAAAGGTAAATAAGCAGCAAATTCTGGGGTTATGGGAATAAAGAGAAAAAGAAGCAAAATAAAGATTCTCTTTATTTCTTTTGCAAGAAGTAGGGTCACATGAAAAAAGGATTGCCCTAAATTCGTCAACTGGTGTGCTAAGAAATTAAAGGTAAATTTCTTAACTTTCTCTGTTCAGAAGTCAACTTAATGATTGTGCCTAATGACACTTGGTGAATAGATACCGATGCTACTATTCACATAAGTGTCACTATGCAAGATATATTGTCTCAAGAGTCAACTACCACTTGATGGTGAAAAATACATCTATTAGGGAATGCCAAGAAGGCTAAAGTAGAGTTTATAGATGTTTTTAGACTTTATTTAGGAATCAATATTTTTTTTTAGATTTGGATAATACATTTTGTGTACAATCTTTAGATGAAATTTAATTTCTATTTCTTGTTTGGACAAATTTAGTTATTTTTGTTCATTTAGAAATAGAGTTTTTAGTATTTTCCTTAATTCAATATTGTTTGGTAATGATTCCTTGATCGATAAGATGTATAAATTAAACACCTAACTCCTATTTATGACAACATAATTATACATAGCATAAGTACGCACCATAATTTAACTTATGAGAATTCCTCCATATTATGACATAAGCATTTAAGACATATATTCAAACTATTGGTGCAATCGACCTCTAGGATTTTGATGTTTATTTGGCAATATGCTTAATGTGATCTAGTCTAGATTGGCCAAGTTAGTGAGAAGTCTTGACATGTCAAGGTTGACCTAGGAAAAGGAAAAGTCTAGTCAGGTCAATGTTGGCTGCATGACTAACAAAGGGGAAAGTTTAAGCAGGTTAAGATTGACTAGATGCTTGATAAGGAAAAACTCTAAGGGTGTGCTTGGTTCAAGTTATCATATATAACCTTGATTATGTAATTACTAGGTAATCACATAACCAGGGTTATGAGATATAAAACATAACCTAATATTTTTTGGTTCAACTTATTTTTTTAGAATGAATAAAACATAATCAGTTTAATATTTACTATATTATCCTTAATTAAATTAAATTAATAATATTAATAATGATAATAAATTGATAATATATATAAAAATAAATATAATTCAATTATAAAATTTCTAATTTAAAATCAATTTATATATTTTTAATAAAATAATTATTTTAATAAAATAATTCATTATTTTTTTTAAAATTTAAAATAAATTTATATATAATTTAATAAAATAATTTATTAAAATAATTATTTTAATAAAATAATTCATTAAATTAATAAATATAATTGGTTAATTTATTTGTTAAAATTTAAAATATATTTATATATATTTTAATACAATAATTCACTAAAATAATTATTTTAATAAAATAATTTCTTAAATTAATAAATATAATTTATTAATTTTTTAAAAAAATTTAAAGTAAATTATCTCTTTTAAATTTATAAGGATTTAAATTAAAATTTATTTAATTAATTAACTTATTTTCAATTAAATTTCACGGTACATTTCAATTAACTCAGTTTTAAAATTAGATGGTAATCATAAAAAAAAATTCGTTAACCTTCGGATCGTAGAAAATTTTAGGCTGCCAAGGTAATCACATTTTCGGGTTATAACCCATTTGCTGATGTAGTGGTGATGCTGCATTACTTGGGAATCGATCATAACATAAACTAAACAAGGTTATTAGTGATAACCTTGGACAAATAACCAATGTTATCAATGATAACCCCTAACCAAACACCCCAAGGGAGTGAACCTTAGGTAGTGAAAAGCCTTAAAGGAGTGAACTCCAAGTAAGAGGAAAACTCTACAGTAATGAACCTTAGGTAGTGAGAAGTCTTGGAGGAGTAAACTCCAAGCAAGAGAAAAATCCTAAGAGAGTGAACCTTAGGTAATAAGAAGTCTTGGAGAAGTGAACTCCAAATAAGTGTGATCAAAACAAGGTTTTTTTGTCAGCCGTGTGCAGCCGATCGAACCATTAGATTTCGGTAAATCGAAATATAGTGTTACTTCTATCAGATTGAAAGATTGTGAGGACGTGTCTCAGTTGAGACAATCTAGGGTGATAATCTGACTGAAGAAACTAACTCGGAGTTCTAAATCAAAATTAGATAGTCTAACTGTTAGAATAATTCATGCATCTATATAACTGTTCTAATTCTATTTTATAGAATTAATAGTATATATTATGCTAAATTTGTTTTGCAGAGAAAATAAAGTCCTCTGAAATTTAAGAGTTCGGTTGATCGAAAAGGTTCAGTTGATCAATCCAAGAAGATATGCATGAGTCAAATCTGAATTGAGCAAAGATGGGAACAACTGTTCAATCTACCGATCAGTAGGATCAGTCAGCCAAACCCATTTGAAAAGTGTGATCGGATAAGATGAGATCTGTTCAAAAAGGAAACATCAATTATAAGTTGATCAATAAAGTAAGATAAAATCAAATCGGATGAGAACAAATTGAGCACTCAAGGAAAGTCAAAGGACCAGTCGCTTGATCAAGAGGTTCAGTCGATCGGTCGACTAAACGATTAGATAAAGACTATATAAGAAGCCTCGAGATCCGAGGCTCAATAGAATTCTTACTCTGACCTTTTCGCACTATTGTTCAATTTAAGAAAAGTATTGCTATTGTGACGGGAAGTTCTCTGACAACCTACTTCAATCTCACATACCTCGTTGTCAATATACTTTATTTTTTATGGCATTCTTTTGTATTAAGAGAATAGTAGAAGTGTTACAATCCTCTTCATCTTATATTCCTACCCTCTTTTCCGAAAGTTCTTTGAAAGGTGGATTTCAATGATTTGCCCATCGAGGTAATCTAGGATTGGGTTATGGGCCTTGGAGTAGCAATCTGACGCAGATTATGAACCAAGTAAAAAATCTTGCATGCTTTTCTTCTTTTCTGCTATGATATTTGGTTTTAAAAAGACTCTAAAAATAAAAGTTTGATTTCCTTGATATGTTAGACTTTGATGTCTGTATAGAATGTATTAGGAGGAAGATGACTGACAAAAGGAATAAAGGTTCAAGCCAATGTACATCTTATAATTAATACATAGAGAGATTTATGGATTGTTTCCTAAGGCTTCTTGGAACGGACACATATATTGCATTAGTTTCGTAGATGACTATTCACGATACAGTTATTTATACCTTATTCATGAGAAGTCACAATTCTTAGACATGCTTATGATTTTCAAGGCCGAAGTTGAAAATCACTAGGCAAATTACGATCGTTAGATCCTATCGTGGTGGTGAATACTATGATCGATACGATAGATCAAGTGAACAATGTTCGGGACCATTTGTGAACTACCTTAAAGAGTGTTGGATCATCCCTCAATATACCATGCTTGGTGCTCCCAGTCAGAATGGTGTAGCTAAGCGATGAAGTCGTACCCTTAAATACATTGTGAGAAGTATGATGACTTTGACTTCTCTGTCAGAATCTTTATAGGGTGAGACACTCAAGACTTTAGTTTACCTATTTAATCGAGTACCCAGTAAGGTAGTGACTAAACCCCCATATGAGATGTGGACAGGTAGGAAGCCTAACATTAGATATTTACACATCTGGGTTATCCAACTAAGGCTAAGTCTTATAGTCTTGATGAAAGAAAACTAGACCCAAAGACTGTGAGTTGTCGTTCTCTAGTATACCCTGATAAGTCTAGGGGATATAAATTTTATGACCCCTCAAATAGGTTATTTTTTGAGTTGGCAAATGCTAAGTTTATTGAGGAAAGTGGGAGCACTAAGGTTAGGGATGTATATTTTAATGAAAGTATTGACTCACAATTCCTAAGATGATCAAGTCATGCAAGGGGAACATTTATTGTGAAAGAATGATAAATAAATAAATATACACATCCTTATCCTACCAAATAAAAATAAATAAATAAATAAAACTATACACATCCTACTAAACAGAAAAATAAACTATACACATCCTACTAAACAAAAGGAATAATAAAACTAAAATAAAGCAAATAATGAAGTATGTACAAAAAACAAAGAGATAGAATGACTCCCCTTTCACCGGGAAGATGGATTATTGCAATAGGGAGACCGACCCTTGATATAGGATCGAGAAAACACACTAGAGGGGGGGGGGTGAATAGCGTGTTTACGCTTTTTCTGATTTTTTATTAATTAAGCGGAAGCAAAAACACAGAAGCAAAATTAACTTGAAAAGAAAAGAGATAAAACCCAGAGAACACTTTTCTTTTACTTGGTTCACAGCCCAAGGCTGCTACTCTAAAGCCCACGGTCCTTGACTGTTTACTGCGGGCAATCCACTAAATCAACTTGCTCCTTACGGACGCAAGTTAGCGATTACAAAAATCAATTTCAAACTTGGCAACAATTAAATTAAATTACAACTTAAGTGCTTGTTACCAAAATCAATGCCGGATCGTACTGGATCTTCAAATTCTAGCGATTTTGGCATAGCGGCGGCTCTTGGGATGCACGGGAATGAATAGGGTGTCGACGTCACAAGAGTAGCACGAAGGAATCAAGAAAAATGTATGTCTCCAGCTGCTGCTCAAAATGTTCTTTTATACTGCACTCGAGTTAACTCCAATGGGATCTCGAGTCGACTCGAGTCCTACGTGGCCTCTTTCCGATAGCTTTTGCTTTCCCGCTCGTTATTCACCATCTGAGTCAACTCGAGTCTCCTTTCGAGTCGACTCCAATCTGTCATGGAGTCTTTGACAACCCTAGATTTGTAATGTGTCACGAATAGGGTTGCAAATTAGAATTTATAAATTTTTAAAAACCCACGATAAATACAAGCAAACGAAGTATAGGGGCCTCGAGTCGTATTTTTCCAAAGGCTAGTAGAAAATTATTTAATTCGAGCTCACGTGTGTCGTTCTTTTTGGGGTTCTCTATATAAAATGGGGGTTTTGGTGTTTTGAAATGAAATGCAATTCAAAATTAACAAGTAGATAAGAAAATGCAACTCACTAATCAAAAATGAAACCATAAAGCAAGCTAACTCTAATGCAAGCTAAATGAGCCCAACAATTTGATGGCAACAGTGAATCATTCAAAAATTGGCAATGTAAAACAATACAACAAAACGATTCCAAGTTATTGAAACCAACCATCTAAATCCTAGAATACAATGAAAATGCTTAAACTAGTCTATCCTAATCAAGAACTAATGGCACGGAATAGTAACTTCAAATTCAAGCAGCCAAAACTCAAACACTTCTAAAACAACTAGCTACTCAAACTCAATTAACCAACATCAAGGATAAAAGCTTAAACTACAAAACCCTAACCTACTGATACTCTGGGAAGAACTTGGCATGGAACAGTGCTGTCGACACGGAATAGTGCTGTCGGCACGGCAAAGTGACAAGTGACAAGAGATTCAGTAACAATTCAGATTGAACAAAATGTTAAAACCAAGCTAAGCAATTCCTAAAGCAAATCTAAATTCAAACAAAAACTAACCATTAACCACATAACCAAGTTAACAAGATTGCTAAGAAATGGAATTGACAGAAACTTGACAATTGAAAGTTCAGAAATGCAGAAACAAGAAACAGTAAACATCCATCCTCCCTTATCCAATTGTTTCTCCTCAAATTGGTGTCAACAACTTGTTGAATCCACAATGTGGGTTCAATGATTCTCAGGAAGCTTCAACTTGGTCTCTTGTGTGTTTTGCTCGTTGCCAGCTCCCCGAATCGCCCGAAAAAATCCTCTCCGGCCAAAATAGCAAGCTGCACAGTCGCGTTTCTGATGACAAACTGGATTTCCTATCTTGCACGTGCTCTGATCAGATTGATGATGATATAGGGAGGCTCCACGATCCTAGGAGAACCCCTCAAAGGAATCACGTCATTGGATGGTGCTGCGGATGGCCGGAACGCGCGAAAATAGGGATTTGACCGCCGATGAAACCCTCGCCGTCGCGCCAAATCCAACTGCATGAATATACCCAATCAGCCGACTTCAGCTTCTTCAGGGATCAAGGAATGCAATGGACGGGGCTCACCGTATTAGTACGTCACCGAACAGGGGAAGCGCTGTCGCGGGACGAAGCACAGTGTCGGGCGGCCACTGTTCACCGATTACAGCTTTGATTAAATACGCTGATTAATCCTTGAATATGGTCCGTCCATTTTTGATCTGACGATACAGGCTTGATCTAAGGCTTTAGGGTAGCATAGGACTTGGAAAAATTTGTGGATCTTGATCAGACCTGAGTTAGGTCATGTCCTCCATGTGGGCTTGATCAATTTAGGCAAAATTATCTCGATTTGATCATGATTGAGCTCGAGCTTGATCCGATTTGAACCCTAAAATCAATTAAAACCCAATTAATGCAAAAATTGCCATTAAATCATGAAAATTATAATCAAGCATTCATTTATACCACATGACACAAATATAATTAAATCGATTCATTTAACAATTTATTTTCATGCAAAAATCCAAAATTGAATCGATTAAAAATGTATAAAATCCTAACTCATCAGTCTTCCAGATAGATTTTGATTCTGAGTCGACTTATGAGTCACCTTGAGTTGACTCAAGTCCTATCTGGCGGAGAACTGATCGTGCTGACTTCCGAATGCTGCCTGACTAAGCTCGTGTCGACTCAAACCTTTACTCGAATCGACTCCAACAGTAAAACTTAGCCAGTTTTTCCCAGAGTCTACGTTATTCAGTTTTTCCAATCCTACAAAAGTATTAGTGAAATAATATGCAAAACAAATATTTTAGAGTTAGTTCCTGGAACTTCCTCTGGGTCTTAACTTCAGGTCTCTAGAGAGACCTGTAGGATCGAGATACGTGCTAGAGGGGGGTGAATAGCGCGTATGACTTTTTAAAAATCGTTCGTTATCTATACACAAACTTACAGCGGAATATTAGAACACAAACAGAAGGACACGCGGGATTTTTACTTGGTTCCTAACCCCCCAGGGTTAGTACGTCCAAGGCCTAATTCGGGAGGCGCCCGTCCACTAATGGTCTCCTTTCCGAACGTCGTTCGGAGGCGGAGGAACCCGTCTTACAGTCCAAAGATAATAACAATAATAACGAACTGAAAGATAAAACAGAAAAGAAATCAAACACTCTTGCCGTTCTGGAAGTTCTGAGCGTCGCGCACTCCTCCTGGATCTTCCCCGGTTGCAAGTATCTGGTCTTGTTGCATTCAGTAGCGGCTCTGGTCAAGAAGCAGGCGTTAGAATCGATCAATCTGGCTGCTGCTCGACGCCCTCTTTTATAGCCCTCCTGAGTCGACTCAGATGCCCATCTGGGTCGACTTCAGCCTGCGTGGCAGATCAAGTTTTATCCCGTTCGGCCGATTTCCTCTCTGAGTCGACTCATCTTGCTTCCTGGGTCGACTCCAGCTTGCGTGGCGTCAGCAGTGATAACTTCTTGACTCTGCGTCAGCCTGAGTTGACTCAAAACCCGATCTGAGTCGACTCTAGTGCCGAGTCGACTCAAAATCCGATCTGAGTCGACTCAACTCCGGTTTGACCAGAGTTGACTTTGGGCTTGACTTTGAGTTGACTTTACTTGCTTCACCTCTGCTTTTCTCTCTTGCTTCCAGCTCCTGGTTCCTGCAAGACAAGCATACAAGCAAGCAAATACAACAACCTAAAGTCTTACCTAGTGGGTCTAACTTCAGATTTCTATCGAAATCTTGGGTTAGTTTAACCCACTCCATTATGGAGAATTCATGTCAACCAAGTCCTCCAGACTTGTTGGACTTGTGCTCGGCTCTGTCCTAGCCCCCCAGGATTTTTGCTGCGGTTCGGTTCTCTCTAACCAACCTAGACTTCTGCTGCGACTCGGTCACCTAGACCAACCCAGACTTTTGCTGCGACTCGGTCACCTAGACCAGCCCAAACTTCACCTGGTGCACTCAGGACTCTGCCAAGACTTCTGCCTGATCCTCCAAATCAGGACTTCCCTTTGCCTAGCCTACAACTAGGACTTTTCCTTGCCCAGTTTCACTCACCAGGACTTCCCTTGCCCGATCGTCCAGATCAGGACTTCCACTACCTAGTCTAACCGACTAGGTCTTCTTGTTCACTTCCACACACCCAAACATCAGGTCCTGTTTGGGTCACCCCTTGGTCAAACTGACCAGACTTAGGTGTATTGTCAAACATCGAAACTCTAGGCAAGATCTTAGTGCATCTTGCACCAACAATCTCCCCCTTTTTGATGTTTGACAATTTCTTAAGTTAATATCGGCCAGGGTTTAATTATCTGGGAGAATTCTATATTATTAACTTAAGGTCCCTTCTCCCCCTTTTCATACATCAAAAAGATTTTAAATTTTAAGTCCATTCACTCTTGCACCAACAATATTGGTAATGTCTATGGTCACACCTAAGTCTTGATAATTCTTGAAAGACCATAGTAGATTGTAAAAACTTATTTTTTTTAGGGTGATTTTAAAATAAGTTTGGAAACATAATTTTTATAGTAGATTTTCGAAATAGTTTTCAAACTTAAGTTTTGAAAGATTTGTTCAAAATAGTTTTTCAAAAGAATTTTCAAATATTAAATTTCAAAACCTAGTTTTTGTAAGATATATAATTTTGATTTTTAAAATAGATTTTGAAGATATTAGGTATTTTTGAAAAATAGATATTTTCAAAAGTGTTTTGCAAAATATGTGTTTTTGAAAATTAAAACTAGTTATTATTCTTTTAAGTCCGAATCTCCCCCTTAACCCGACACAAATTCAAAGGGTTTGAATCAAATTCAAAGAATAATGGATAATAATTTTTATTTTATTAATTGAACTTTTAAACTTAGACTCCCCCTAAATCTGACACTCCCTTAGGGCCCCTTATTAAGGCAATCTCCCTATGTGTCTTAGGGGTTGTTTTAAGTTAAAAGAATAATTTGTAATATTTTGCAAAATAATTTTCTAAAATAATTTTAAAATTTATTTTTAAGAGGTCTTAAATATTAGATCTTTCAAGAATGACCTCCCCCTGAACTAGACACTCTCTTAGGGCATCCTTGTTGAACACAAGGATTTTCTGCCTATGTGTAAAATACCAAAATTAAGGGTTAAAGGGTTAATAACATTAATGGGTTAATGGGCTGAAATTGGAAGTAATGGAAGATGTGGGCTTTTGGTTTAATGGGCTGTAAATGGTTTACGCTATTAGATCTTTGGAAACCAACCCGTTAAAGCAAGGTATAAGATCCGTTAGGGAGGCCACATTGCGTTCTCTGCCTCTCCCGATCGCGATCTCCTTCCTCACTCGCGCGACGCTGTTGCTCTACCTCGGATCTTCGCCGAAGCCGTGAGACGAACGCAGTGCTGAAGCTGAGGAAGCCTGTGACCAACCTTCTGCCGACACCATCAACCCTTGACGCTCCGCGTCTCCTTCCGGTGTGTCTTTCCTCTCGCGCGACGCCGCCGCTCTACCTCTCTTCTCCGACGAAACCGAGCGTGAGGGAAGCTCTAGATCGGTAGTTGAACGAAGGAGAAGCTGGCGACAGGAACTTAGCTGCTGGGGTAGACTGATCTTCAGTCGGGCGGTGCCGATTTGAGCCGTCAAGCGGAGAAATCGGGCGACGAGATCCGGAAGGGAGGAAGATCGGTGAGTGATATTTGATATGGATTTCGGTTTGAGCTTAGATCTAGGGTTTATGGGCTTGGATCTAAGTTTTGATTGTCTTCTAGAGCTTGGATTGGAGCTCAATCGAATCTGGTGTGTTGGTTGTCAGCTGCAAGCAAAAGGAAGGAGGAAGAAATCGAGTAAGTATTACTTGATTTAGGGTTTCATTGGTCGGTTGTCCTGGAGTTGGATTGCTTTGTGTTCCCTTGGGATCTTGATTGTTGTCCATTCCACAGGTCGTTGAAGTGAACTGATCCGGCCGAGATTTGGCTGGTGGCAGTAGCAAAGGAAATTGAACCGAAGCTTGGGAATTAGGATTCTGAGCAGATTAGAGGTGAGTTTCATTGCTGATGCTAGATTTATGGTTCTGTTTCATGTGGGTTAATGTTTGATCAGTTTGGATTAGAACCCGATTGGGAGTCTGATTTGAATAGGTTAATTGGAGAGCCCTTGATCTGTTAGATATTGATGATATAGGAATTTGTTGTTGATGATGATGTTAGAGGATTTATGTTGAATCTAGGGATTAATTGGTTAATTAAGGTTATTAAACTGATTAAGATAGTAATTAATGATTAAGCCTTAGTTTAATCATTAATTATGGGTATGGGAGTAATAATCCATTAAATTGATGTATCAAATGATACGGGATAAATTGTGATAGGGAGATGAGTGGGATTAAATTATAGAATTTAATACTGTAATTGTTACGGTATCATTATATTAAACGTTGTGTTGTTGTTTACTGTAGGACCTTGACTTGACTGGTCCTATTACTTGGAGTATATTTTCTGGGGGATTCTGGTGTTGACAGACGTGCGTTATACCAGGTGGGTACCCTATACTTGGTCACTACAGGTTCTTCTATTCTAGTGCATGTATTATTTTTATATTGTGATCCTGTTGATACCCCTGTTGTTTGAGACAGTATCTAGTTGATACATTTGATACTCTTTGCTTGATACCTGCTGTTGACCTTATGATGATCTACCGATGCCATGCTATCTGTATTTTTCATCATGTTGATACTCATATGATTTGTTGCTTGATACTTGTTGTATGATCTTTATTTGATCTACCCATGACTAGATTAGTCTTAACTCTGATATCATGGACTTATATTGACCTCTGTTGATGCTGATGATCATGCTAATTATCTGTAGCTATTACATGTTGGGATGATTAGCATACATCCATGATAGTTGTAGGTATTTTTGTTGGTGGATCTTCTCCGATTTGATTGATTCAAATCATGCCATGTTTATGGATTAATTATACCATGTTTATGGCTCAAATTATACCATATTTGGGAGATGGCTAGGCTATAAAAGAAGGGGGTTGGTTGGCTTTGAAAACGACGACACAATTCTTGTCTTGGTGGCCGAGAACCTATCGGCAAGCCAACTTCTCCTCTTCTTCTTCTTCTCTTTTCTCCAAACAAAGGGAAGGAAGTTTTAGCAAACCATCGGAGGAGAATTCTGGTGGGGATATTCTCGAAGGATCGTTGCCCACACAACGTTCGAGAAGAGGGGAGGAATACAGCAGAAGATCAAGAGGTCTTCGGGTACAAACTTCGTCCTTCCGAACCGTCGGAAGAAAGGTATAATTTAATGTTTCCGCTTTAATTAAATTATACTTTTATATTGGATCCTGTAAACCAAACACAAGAGCCCAATGATCTAAACGAGTCGATCAAACTTCGTTTGATCGACTATGAGGGCAACTTGAGATCGTTTCCAAAAATTTTTTGCTCTGCAAGAATCTACCGGAACGGTTTTTCAAGACTTTCCCATCAATATGTTGAATGAGTCTCATACCTATACAGTTTTAGAGAAATCTAACATATACCCTTCTGAGAGATGACAGATTAACACTGTGGCATGTGTTTCATACCACGTGTGATAAAATCGACTAAGGATAGTAAGAGGTATTTTATTTGAGACAATAACATGTTATCCCCAAGCCCCACTGTGTGAAACCTGAAATCCTCTAGGTGGGATTTTTTGTTCCCTTATTACTTTTGATTGTTTCTTAAGGTTCTGATTCAGTGTTTGCTACTTTAGTCTATTTACCGATGGCCTGGAAGATAAATTGAGGTCTGAGGGATAGGCCTAGGAAAGCAGCTGAGTTGAGATTGAAAGATTCGAGTTAGGGAAAAGGAAGACCAATTGACAATACATCATTATCTTATATTCACCGACTAGTCTTTTATGTTTATCCATCAAGGGATTAAACATATTAGTGAATATAATGTCGAGCAAAATATGAGAATTACTTTCGATGAGAAAAATTACTCGATGGATGTAATTAGTCTTGGATCTGGGGTATAGTGAGTTTTATTCTAATGATGATTACTCAATCATCCTAATAAGTGTATAGAGTAGTCTTTGTTTTGCAGGTGTACTTGCAAGTCGCACGATATCCAATCCTGTATGAAAGCCTTGTAGAGTGATGTAATAGATTGCATGAGTTGTGATCTATTGATGAAAATAATGTGCAAGTGGGAGATGTTAATAAATTCCCATGTGGAGCATATGGGATCATGGGTTATCCCATGATCCCATTAGTTATATATCACCCATTATCTCCACTCTTGATTCCTCTCCTCCCCTATAAATACTTGTGAGAAGTATTGTAGGATCATGCATTGAGAATGAAGTAAGAAGAGGCTGGGTTTTTGATTCATATATTCTCCAAAGCTATCTCCTCTTTCTCCTTTTTGGCTTTGCTTCTGTGCGTGAAAGCAAGTGCGTGAGAAGAGGTTGTCAAAGTCCATTTCATCTTGTTTGTGAGAGAGCAAGAAAGAGGAGAAGAGAGGATGTGAGAATATTTCTTTAGAAGAAGATTCTCTTCTTGTCACATCATTGGCTAGAGGGTTGCGACGTTGTGAAGCCGCAGTGATAGTTCGAGTTCTTGTAACTATCATTCTGACTGCGAGTTGTTGACATTCCAAGTTCACATTCTAAAATTTCAAAAGTCAAACGACAAAAGATACACTTCTTTTAAAATTTCACAAATAAATATATATTCGTTTGATTCTAACATATTCAAATTTTCAATTATTATCTTTTGATACTAATATGTTTTCTTGTTTGCATTACTTTGTTATTTGTTATTTTCTATTATATTATTGTCTTTTGTATTTTTTAGTTTATATCTATAAGTGAAAATAAATTTAAAATTGTAAAATATTTCTCCACCTTCAATGATATAAAAAGAGAGAGTTTACCAAGGTGGAGATTTGTCGATTTACCTCTTCATAAATGGTCGTGGGGCTGATCCCGCTAAGGTGACGGGATTCCACCTTTTGCAGAAGAAAAAGAAAAAAGAGAGGATTCCACGTGATAGATCATACACCATTGACGTAGCAACATTGCTGGTTGTGAACCCTTGAATCATTGGGTCCATGCAAGTTGTTTACCATTAGCATATGACATTTATTATATCTTAATATAAAATTTTAAAAATATATTAATTATATGTATACACTGAAAGTACTCTTTAATATATAAATGCATCTGTAAAAATATAAAATTAAAACCATGCACTGTTGGATTAGAGAATTAAGAAAATGAGATTCAAAATTAAAAGAATATAAGTAGCGAGTTAAGAGAATAAGAATGAGGCTGTGAATTACTTGGATGAGATATGAAACGAGGAATTGGGTATTTATGAAAAAATTTAATTTAAAAAAAATACTTTAGGTTAATGTAATAATTGTTAAATTTATCTTAACCAAAATTCCTCTAAACTAAAACCATATATTTTGCATGTTTTTAGGGTTATTAATTTAGGTTGTTAAACATGTTAGGCCGATCGAGCCCGAGCCTGAATTGGTACGACTATAGATTTTCTTATGACTATGCAAGATGCCGCATGCAGGAATAATGGAAAAGAAATGGAAAGGTTTAAAAAGGATTTGAATCTTCAAACTTAAATGATTAGCAATTAATATATGCATGACAGCTGAGCTGTCTTTCTTAGCAAAACTTATCCAAGGATGAAGGATGGGACGCATAATTCATGCATATCTGCCAATGCTATTATATATCTTAATTTAGCAATCGTATCTGCCATTAATTACTTCCAATGCTTCTTCACACTCTCCAAAAGCCAACCTACAGAAAGAAGATAGCTACGTACCATGCATCCCCACGTAGGCGGCTTACGTGGTATCCTTATCCTCACCTTGCTCGTATTCTAATTTATATTTTCTGATATATCCATCACCAATTGCTCGATCGTGCATTTTACATATATATATTAATATATACTGAACTCAGCGATTCCAATTCTGCTCTTCCTCTCCTAATTAAACCATAATCCTTGCCTCACATATATACAAAGCTAATTCATTATTTATATACGCACAGGATGGGTGTTTGTGCCGACGCTAATGATTTTCAGCGATGGCACGAGGCTGGAGGTCAGGAAACTCCTCCGACCGACGTTCGAATCGTGACCTCCGACGGGCAAAGCGTCGCAGCCCATTCGAGCGTTCTGGTAACATTAATTAATTTTCGTTGCAAATTAATAAGATAATGTATAACGTATCTGTATATTTGCAGGCTTCAGCTTCGCCGGTGTTGGAACGATTACTAGAAAGTCCGCGCAGAGGTCGGAACTCAGAGCGTATCATCCACCTCCTTGGGGTTCCCAACGGCGCGGTGCTTGCTTTCGTTCGATTCATGTACTCATCTTCCAGCTGGTACAAATTCTACACATTGTCTGATTGATGATCTATTTATATATATATATGAACTAATTATCCATTGGAACAATTAGGATGGCGTTGACGTCCAGAGAAGCAGAGGCGGCGATGGAGGAGCAGGGGGAGGCGCTTCTGGCGCTGGCGCACTCGTACAGGGTCCGGTGGCTGAAGCGGCAGTGCGAGGGCAGCATCGCTGCTCGTCTGAGCGCGGCCAACGCGGTCGAGGTGTTGAAGCTGGCTGGGATGTGCGACGCACCGTGGTTGCGGCAGCGGTGCATGGGGGTGGTGGCAAAGGATTTCACAGCGGTGCAGAAGTCTGAGGGATGGCTGTTTGTTCAGCAACACGACCCTATCCTCGAGCTGGAAATCCTGCAATACCTCGACGAAATTGACCAGGTCTAGTTCTCAGCTAATTAATTGAAGTTCGATTCCAATATTGGGTTCTCTTTACATGACAAGCTATTGAATGCACGCATGCAGAGGAAAAGACGGTGGAGGAGAGAACGTGCAAACGAAGCGATGTATCGTATGTTAAGCTCAGCAATGGAGTGTTTGCAGCATATTTTCACCCAAGGGAAGAAGGGTCCGTGCACAGGATTCAAAGCGTGCGAAAGGTTGCAGCTTCTCATCTACCACTATGCCACTTGTGACAAGAAGTATTCCGCAGGGGGTTGCTCACATTGCAGGAGAATGAGGAAGCTATTTCGCCTACACTCCTCTCTTTGTGACGATCAAGCGAACCATTGCAAAATCCCTCTTTGCAAGTATATACATTATAGTTATCTTATCGCATCCTAATGTTTATTTGCCAAAAATGTGGTTTACTTTGGAAGGCTTTATCTATTTGAGAACCAACAGAACTATATTTCGATGACTGCAACAGGCATTTCAAACTGAAGATGCTGAGAGACGACAAACCAGATCAGACATGGAGACTTTTGGTGAAGAAGGTCATCGCTGCAAGAGTAATGGCAATTTTGGCAGACAAAAATAGACAAGAGTTGGTGGAAAGATCTTGTCTAGATATTCAGCACAAGAAGGAATTTGCAACGATCTAGATGATTGGCTGGTTTATGCCAAAAAAATAGCTGTTTTGATTCGAAAGAAATAATATGCAATTAAAGTTTATTAAATTAGTTAATTAGTAACCATCTAAAGGTATTTTTTTTCAGATGGGTGATTGGAAAATTGTAAACATCTTCGTTGCAATTGTTGAATTAATACGGCAGTTGCTTCAAATAAAACTTTTGAATCTGGTAGGGTTAGTAATTTGGACTTAGCAATTGACTTAAGCTAAAATGTATAAATATGCAGTAGCTTGAACCATCTAAACAATGTACAAATACAGCTAAGAACATATTCTGAGCAGTTGCATCAAGGAAGATTAAGATTTTGTTATGGTGTTGTCCTGCATTTTACTGTATTCTAACCATTATATTAAAATATTAAATGAATTCATAACACTATTTGGGATCATAATCAGACGATGCAAGTCACGTTGGGTTGGGTGGATCCATCAAAGGCAGTTGGAGTGATGTTGGGTACAGTCAAAGCAATTGGAGCTCGTGTCAGTTAGATAGAGATCAACTTCTTATGAGGAGAATGGATTTGACATACTTTTGATGAACATGGTTCGATATAGTAGGGTCACTCGATGATATAGGACAATTTTTGGAGAGATATAGGAGATATTCTGAATTGAAAGTTACAACAAATTCAATTTTAAATTTATCTGTTAGATTGTAGGATTGAAAACGCATTAGAGATCGGGTAAATATTGGTGCAAGAAGCACCAGATTATCAAATCTAAATTTTTATAATGGCAAATGGTTTAAGTTAAGTATGTGAAGTGGACTAACAAGCTGAACTAAGTGTGCAGTAACATAGGGAAGTCGTAATTGAGACTAGGCAAAGGAAGCCCTAGTTGCGACTACGCAAGGAAGTCCTGATTTGGAGAACAGGACAAGGAAGTCATAATCAGGGGACTGGGCAAGAAAGTCATAATCAGGGGACTGAGCAAGGAAAACTTAGTTTAGAGGACTGGGCAAGGAAGTTCTGGTCTAGACGGGAAGTCTTGGCAGATCAAAACACCAAACGGAAAAAGTATAGGAGGATTTTGAGGATCGGACGTCTAGTAGAGAAAGGCCTAGGGATTGATGATCAAGGTTGAGCAAAAGTCCAACAAGTCTAGAGAACTTGATTGGCAAAAGGTAACTTTTCCCGAGTAGAGTGGGTGAGGGCACATTCCCAGGAATGGGAATAGTAGACGTCAGTCTGACCTAGGATTTCATTGAAAATCTAAAGTCAAGATCAAATAATTTGTCAAAACTATTTCTTTCTTGGGTATACTTTATTTTTGTACTGACTTGTGATGTAGAGAAAGAGTGGTAGGAACTTTTTGTTAGTAATAGCCCCAGAGTCAATTATGTGATGATTGACCAGGAACTTTTGTATCATATTTTATTATTAATAAAGGCAAAGTTTGGTTATTATATTGACTTCATGTTTGTGCCAAATGACTAAATATAATAATGTCATTGAATAGTAGGTTCTAATCTACATCACATCAATTAGTTGAATTGATAGTGAGATGATGTAGATAACACTACTCTTAATCATTTCTAGTCAAGCATTAATATTCAGGAACGATAGTAATGCATTGAGACTAGCATGTAGGTCAACTAGATGACTTGATCTCATAAGTCATAGATATAGGATATCGAGTTGATACATGGGTATACATTAGAGAATGTATACTGAATTGACCCGCTATGAAAAAGTTTCATGAATCGTTATATGAATGTTATAAACTTTCTCATATGACTATTAGTATGAATAGTCCTTAAACCCGAAGTCACTACGATTTCTTACATAAGGAGTTGTGTACTTTGGTATCGTCAAACGTCACCTATAATAGGGTGGACTATAAAGGTGATCACTGGGTATGCAACAAATTATAAGGGATGTGAGTGATGTAGATATGATCTATCCCTCCCATATGACGGGAGTGATATCTCTAGGCCCCTTGATCGAGTTGGACTACTAAATACATAACCATGCTCAAATGAGTCATTATGAGATATTGAGCTCATTTGATTGAGTGAATCTACCCGAGGATCAAGAAACACAAAGATTGATATCGAGGATGGCATGGTTTATGCCTCATTGATCAATCTACATATCGAGGATAGAAGGACATCATCATACATTATAGTAGTTACGAAAATATTCAGTCGGATCTTGACTTTCTCATCACTTGGGTAGCAATGATGCATTGCTAGATGTCGCTCATTGCTTATGTGTCTAAAGTGGTTTAGATACATTACCAATGTTATGAGAACCTATTGAGTCACACATAAAGGACACGATGCTTCGAAGATTAATTGATTTTAATTTGACTAAAATATGATCCGAATTGGATTAATTAAGTTAGACTTAAGTGAATCCAATTGGATATGGGATTGAGTCTAATTTGAGTTAGACTCATTTAGATTAGACTCAATCAAATTTGAATGAGATATTAATTTATTAAAATATTTAATGAATTAATAATAGAGGAAGATCAAGGATTTTTCTCTTCATTAGATGAAGAGAAGATGAAAAGCCAACATGAGAAATATGTAATCTATTTGGGTTTTAATTGGTTTTAATGTGGGGAAGCTAAAGAGGCAAAAGTTCATGAGATTAATATAAAAAAGGTTGTCTTGCATTTTTCAAGAAGAACAAGACATTTTTGAGCTCTCTTCTCCCTCTTGCCCAAATACTCCTTTTCTTTCTCCTCCTTGTTTTGGTAGAATCTCCTTATGTGGCTAGCACCACAAAGGCGATTCTTCTCGGAAGCTTGAGATCATGTTCGTGTGGATATGCGTAGAGGCACGAACGCTTGAACATGCTGTTGGGATGTATACCAGAATCCTAGCTGTGTAAATAAACATTCTAAAATAAGAATCACATTTGGTCAATATTTTACAAGTGTCCATTTAATCTATATTGTAGATAAACATGGTGTGCGGAGTCACACACAGAAGACCATGTTATCAGTTCCTTATATGTTATAAATAGTGTTCACAACCAAGATGGATTGGACAAACCATTGGAGTGGTTGTAGTATAATTCGGTCTTAGTCTGTCTTTACTATAGAATTACACTAGTACACAAAGTGTGTATTGAGCAGGATCATCTGAGGATTGTTCGATTTATACTGACTATATAATTGAACTAAACCTCTGTTACTATAGATGTGCATGCTCTTAATCCCGATATAATAACAAACACGTGTGCTTAGTATGTACTTCTTTAATTCATCAAAGGGTGAGATTTAGAACGATAAATCAAAAGACCCGATGAGTTGGGAAGTAATATTATGTACGTGGTGTGTTGTTGATTATAGAAGGAAACTGTGTCCTATAATCTAGGTTGATGATGTCCCCTTGAGGAGCTCATAAGGATTATCATGTAAACCCTGCAGGTGGACTTTGTCCGTATGATAATAAGGTTGAGTGGTACTACTCTTGGATTAGAAGTTGATTAAATTCGAGTTGTCAGTAACTCATTTAATTGACGGACATACGATATCTTAAACACAGAGAGACTAATGTACTTGTAGTAAGAAGGAGCCCATATTATAATATGGGATTGGTGCGGTAGTGCAATAATAACTCTCTAGTGGAATGAGTTATTATTGATAGACTTAAGCTATATGTTCGATAAAGAATATGGGAAGCTTAAGCCTATCGGGAGACCAAAATCAATTTCTTCTCTAGGTCCCTGTTGTAACCTCTGAATAAAACCTCGTATCCACTTAAGAAAATTATATGAAATTTCAGATAGGAAATTTTAAGAATTTTTGAAATTATTTTTCCAGAGAAAAATTTTGTTAAGAAATTTCGATTAAAATTTTCGTTACGAAATTCTTAATTTTCTTCCACAGAGAAAATTAATTATGATTTTTCTAATCAAATCTAGATGGAATTTGATTTGATAAGAATCAAATCTGGATGAAATTTGATTTGATTAGAATCAAATCTGAATGAGATTTGATTAGAAATCAAATCTGGATAATTAGATTTGATTTGATTAGAATCAAATCTGGATGAGATTTGATTTGATTAGAATCATAATTTTATCTCTTCCGCAGACAAAATTGATTATGATTTTTCTAATCAAATCTGGAAAAGAAGATTTAATTTGATTATAATTATTCCAAGTTTATGATTTAAATCATACCATATTTATGATTTAAATCATACCAAGTTTGTGAGATGGCTAGGCTATAAAAGAGGAGGCTTGCAACGGGTTTTAGAGACACACGAAATAAACCTTTGGTGGCCGAGACTCTCGGTAGCCAACCTCTTTTTCTTCCTCTTCTCTTCTCACAAAGAGAAGGAAGGAAAGTTTGCTAGCCATCGGATAGGAGAATTCTGGTAGAGAAATTTTTGAAGGATAGTTGCCCACACAACGTTCGAAAAGAGGAAAGGAATACAGTAGAAGATCAAGAGGTCTTCGGGTACAAACTTCATCCTTCACAATAGTCCGAAGAAAGGTATAATTTAATGTTTCCGCATAAGTTAAATTATCCTTTTTATCTTGGATCATGTAAACCAAACACAAGAGCCCAATGATCTAAATGCGTCGATCAAACTTCGTTTGATCGACTATGAGGGCAACTTGAGATCGTTTCCAGGAAAATTTTTGTTCTGCAAGAATCTACTGAAACGATTTTTCAAGACTTTCCTATCACATGTAAGAGATCCAGCGAATCGAGAATGAGCGGGATAAGCGAATGGTATGCTTCAAAGGTATATATCTATTAGATAGATAAATCAAACTTTGTATGAGTTTTCTTTTGCATGGATCGCTCGTTGAGATCCTATTTCCGCTATAAATTTTATTGTTTGTCGCATAGGATTCCCTACAGTGGTATTAGAGTCACTTGCAAATAATCATATAAAGTTTTATGTACTTTTATATGTGATGAATGTTATGGTGCATGGTTATAGCCCTTAACCCCAATATGATTGTGATTGTGTGTATATGCATGTTGTAATGTAATTTATAATACGGTCTGCATGCCGTGCCTTCATCTCTATTTTTTTAGTTGTAAAATAGATTTAGACTCGAATGTAACTCGAGTTTTCTTATTTTGTAATGTACAAAATGAGGAGTTGAAGTTCATTGAAGGATTAGGTTACAAGAAGGATGCCAACGACACATAACAACCGAAAGAAGCACTTGGAGAAGATGCTACCCCTAGGTTGACCATTCGATCTTCTCATTAGCTTGAAAGGATCGCAGTATACGAGCTATAACCATGTCACATTTATGCTTATATGTTAATATATGTCATGTGTGTATGTGATGCATTTTTAGATAATAATTTTATCTTAATTAAGTCAACTCGATATGTCTACCAAAGTTTGGTACTTACTACTACCTCGATCATTTGTTATTGAGTTTGCCAAAGTAAAATGATACATTTTATCTTGGTAGAGTGCGAGTGGACAATTGTGATGTTCCACTATCGAACTTTGAGTTAGACTTAACTAAGTTACCTCAATTGGATTGAGAACTTAGAGGCATATCCCAAAAGTTGGGAAAGATGGGTTAAAGAACAATTATACTAAGTCTTGGGCGACTAGCCAAAGCTAACTCAAGATGATGTATAATGTATATTTTGACCCTTTATTCACAAGAGTTGCATAAGATGCAATTGGCATGTTGTCTACCTAATTATACTAAGTCTTGGACGATTAGCCAAAGGTAACTCAAGATGAAGTATAATGAGGATCTTGTCCCACATGAATCTTGTCGCTATTGGTTTTAGATCTAGAAGGATGGGTAAAACTGTGGTTACCTACATTCATGACTAGCCCCTATCAAAGCTCTACGATTCAGTGGGAATATCATTTAATTAAAAGTCTAATTAAATAATTTAGATATGATGCTCATTTATACATTTTAATGTTGTAGATCACCATGTTGCTAAATACGTCGAATACTCTTTCTCTGTGATTTGTCCTTAAGAAGGACAAGCTCAACGGAGTAAATTTTCTAAACTGGCACAGAAACTTGAGGATCATTCTCAAGCAAGAACACAAACTGTACGTCCTAGAGTAACTTCTTCCTGAAGCACCCGCCACTACTACTACTCGTGCGGAAAAAGATACTTACAAGAAGCATCAGGATGATACACTAGATGTATCATGTCTTATGCTTGCTATTATGAACTTTGAGCTTTAGAAGCAACATGAGAACATGGATACTCGTGATATGATTGAGCACATGAAGCAACTATATCAAGGACAAGTTAGGCACGTACAGTTTGAGGTATCTAAGACCCTATTTGCATGCAAGATGCAAGAGGAAACTCCTGTAGGAACTCGCGTACTCAAAATGATTAGGTTTGTAGAGAACCTTGAAAGACTAGGATTTCCACTAGGCTAAGAATTGGCCACTGACCTTATCCTATAATCGTTGTCGGAAGGGTATAGTCAATCTTTTATAAACTATAACATGAATGAAATTGACAAACCATTGCCTGAGATGCTTAGCATGTTAAGAACTGTTGAGCCCAATCTCAAAAAGATTAAATCTAGTACCGTGCTAATGGTACAGAAAAGCAAAGGCAAATGGAAGCCCAAAGGTAGGGTAAGACCCAATCCAAGGGCACAGCTAACTCTTTTGCGCTGAAACCCAAAGGCGGGGTGACTAAGGAAGGAGCCTGCTTCCATTGTGGTGAGAACGAACATTGGAAGAGGAACTACAAGCTTTACCTGGAGGAAGTTAAGAAGAAAAGAAGTGAGACTTCTGCTTCAGGTATATATGCTATAGAAGTTAATCTATCTATTTCTTCATCATGGGTATTAGATACCAATTGAGCGTCTCACATGTGTATCAATGTGCAGAGCTTGTGAAGAGGTAGAACATTGATAAAGGGCGAAGTGGACCTACGAGTAGGCAATGACGCAAGAGTTGCTGTTATAGTAGTAGGAACATATTACTTATCTTTGTCCATTGGGCTTGTCTTAGAACTAAAGGAGTGATATTTTATACCTGCATTAACTAAGAACATAATTTCTATATCTTGTTTGGACAAAAAAGACTTTTCATTTACATAAAGGATAAATGTTGTTCTATAATATTAAATGATATGTTCTTTTGTAATGCACCTCTAATGAGTGGACTCTATGTTCTAGGCTTAGAAAATCCAATCTATAACATAAATATCAAATAGTTCAAATCGAATAATTTAAACCAAACATATTTCTGGCATTGTCACTTGGGTCACATAAATGAGAGTCGCATATCTCAACTCTATAAGGATGAACTTCTAGACTCATTTAATTTTGAATCATTTGAGACATGCAAATCTTGTCTTCTAGCTAAGATGACTAAAATTCTTTTTAGTGAACACGGTGAAAGAGCTACTAACATACATATTGATGTATGTGACCCTTTCAATATAGCAACTAGAGGAGGCTATCAGTATTTCATTACTTTTACTGATGATATTAGTAGATACGGCTATGTATATCTCATGAAACACAAGTCGAAATCCTTTGAAAACTTCATAGAATTCAAGAGTGAAGTACAAAATCAACTAGGTAAGAGTATTAAGATACTTTGATCAGATCGAGATGATGAATACCTTAGCCAAGAGTTTCGTAACCATCTAGTTGAGTGCGGAATCATATCTCAACTTACTCCACCTGGAACACCACAGTGGAATGGTGTTTCTGAGTCTCATTCTTGCTAGTACACATCAAAACTACCTACTTATTCGCATAATTAAAAGTTTTGGCATGAAACTTATTCCAAAGCCAAAGATAATATTGTTGGGATGTATACTAGAATCCTAGCTGTGTAAATAAACATTCTAAAATAAGAATCACATTTGGTCAATATTTTATAAGTGTCCATTTAATCTATATTGTAGATAAACATGGTGTGCGGAGTGCACACACAGAAGACCATGTTATCAGTTCCTTATAGGTTATAAACAATGTTCACAACCAAGATAGATTGGACAAACCATTGGAGTGGTTGTAGTGTAATTCAGTCTTAGTCTGTCTTGACTATAGAATTACACTAGTACACTAAGTGTGTATTGAATAGGACCATTTGAGGATTGTTCGATTTATACTGACTATATAATCGAACTAAACCTCTGTTACTATAGATGTACATGCTCTTAATCCTGATATAATAACAAACACATGTGCTTAGTATGTTCTTCTTTAATTCATCAAAAGGTGAGATTTAGATCGATAGATCAATAGACCCGATGAGTTGGGAAGTAGTATTATGTACATGGTGTGTTGTTGATTATAGAAGGAAACTGTGTCCTATAATCTAGGTTGATGATGTCCCCTTGAGGAGCTCATAAGGATTATCATGTAAACCCTGCAGGTGGACTTTGTCCGCATGATAATAAGGTTAAGTGGTACTACTCTTGGATTAGAAGTTCATTAAATTAGAGTTGTCAGTAACTCATTTAATTGACAGACATACGATATCTTAAACATAGGGAGATTAATGTACAGATAATAAGAAGGAGCCCATATTATAATATGGGATTGGTGTGATAGTGCAATAATAACTCTCTAGTGGAATGAGTTATTATTGATAGACTTAAGTTGTGTGTTCGGTAAAGAGCATGGGAAGCTTAAGATCATCAGAAGACCAAAACCAATTCCTTCTCTAGGTCCCTGCTATAGCCTCTGGGAATCCTCAAGTCCACCTTGGAAGAATTTGTGAAGAAACCAGGCATTCGAACCCATACAAGGCTATGTAATCGATCAGCTGATCGATTACACACCTTGGTAATCGATCAGCTGATCGATTACCAAGCCTCGTGAGAGATCGACTGGTAATCGATCAGTTGATCAATTACCAGCCTGGTAATCGATCACCTGATCGATTACCAGTGTTAATGAGGAAAAGTTACGATGTTTAATCGATTCCTTGATCGATTAAGCTCCTCGATTCGAATTGAAAACTTTCGAAATCTTGCCAAAATCTCTGAATTGATTGATCTAAATCATACCATGTTTACGATTCAATCATACCATATTTATGGCTCAAATTATACCATATTTATGGGATGGCTAGGCTATAAAAGAAGGGGATTCTCAACGGGTTTGAACATACGAAGTTAATAGCTCTTGGTGGCCGAGACGCTCTCGGCAGCCAACCCTTTCTTCTTCTTCTCTTTTCTTCAAGCAAAAAGAAGGAAGTTTAGCAAGCCATCAAAGAGGAGAATTCTGGTGGAGAAATTCTCGAAGGATCGTTGCCCACACAACGTTCGAGAAGAGGAGAGGAATACAGCAGAAGATCAAGAGGTCTTCGGGTACAAACTTCATAAGGTATAATTTAATGTTTCCGTGTTAATTAAATTATGCTTTCTATATTGGATCTTGTAAACCAAACACAAGAGCCCAATGATCTAAACGAGTCGATCAAACGAAGTTTGATCGACTATGAGGGCAACTTGAGATCGTTTCCGAGAAAATTTTTGTTCTGCAAGAATCTACCGGAACAGTTTTTCAAGACTTTCCCATCAAATTTGACTTCTTCAACCATGCAAGAAATTAGTCAAAATCAATTTGATTTCATGTGACTCTTCATCAACTAGGCAAAGTTCACTTATCTTACTAAGTTCAATGAAACTCTTTATGACAAGAGTCATTAGTATAGAAAGAACTAAATCCATTTGACTTGTGATGTGTTGTATTAATTGTAGAAGGATGTAGAAGCATGAGTCTAAGTGTATGAATAGGGACTTTGTATGATGATCAACAAGTACAATAAGAAAGTCTCTCTTTCATATTCTCTTTTCATAGGCTCGCACAAAAGGTTCTCTTACATTTTTGTTTCCTCATCCTAGATCCACCAAAATTTTAACAAATCTTGTATCAGAGCCATATATACCAATGGCTTCGATGAGCTCCCTCTAAGTACCGAAGTTAACCAAAGACAACTACAAAATGAGGAGTATACAAATGGGGGTTTTATTAGAATCCCTTGATGTATGGGACCTTGTGGAGACTGGCTATACTATAGCTGAAATAAGAGATGGAAATGAGCAAACTCTTAAGGCGATGAAGAGAAGAGAGAAGAAGGCCTTATTTACTATCAATCAAGGAGTAGATGAGGTTGCTTGTGAGTTTATTGCTTTAGCAGCAACATCACAAGAGGCTTGGGGGATATTGAAGACAACATATGATGGAGTAGATAAAGTAAAAAAGATTCACCTACAAGCCCTTCAAGCTCAATTTGAAGCACTACAACACGAGAATTTAGAAATAATTTTTGATTATTTCTCCTGAGTTATCTCCATTGTTCATCAAATGAGACGAAATGGCAAGGAGCTAAAAGATGTTTGAGTTGTAGAAAAAGTCTTAAGATCTTTAGACTAGCTAGAAGTTTGATTTCATAGTTGTGATGATCGAGGAATTAAATGATTTGGAGATGATGGTTGTGGAAGAGCTTATGGGATCCCTTTAAGCATATGAACAAAGAATATTGAAGAAAAGTCAAGGAAGAACTTTGGAGCAAACACTCCAAGCTAAATTATCATTCAAGAAGAATAAATCATACAGAAAAGGTCTTTAACAAAGAAGGTCTTCTACATAGAGAGGAAGAGGTGGTCGTACTTCTAACTTCAATGAGCACACTCAAAATCAGAATGATGGAAATGAAGATAATTAAAAAGAACATGGACATGGACATGGAAGAGGCCATGGTGGAAGCCGAGGTCAAGGCCGAGGACGAGGTAGAAATACTGGATGGAGGTGTGATAAAATTAAATCTCAATGTCGCATTTGCAAGAAGTATGGTCATCACTATAATGAATGTTGGTATAACACTAACACTGGAGAAGAAATAGTGAACTTTGTTAATAAAGAGTTGGACAATGAAGGGCCAGTATTGTTGATGGCATGTGATGGGCCAGAATTTATCTAGCTTGGTACATGGTTCCTAGACACAGGAGCATCAAATCATATGTGTGGGAGAAAGGAGTTTTTCATAAAGCTCGATGAAAGGCAAATGGGCAATATCACCTTCGAAGACCTCTCACAAAGGTCAATTAAAGAAAAAGGTGATATTATGTTTGAATAACAAAATAGAAAGAAGGTATGCATCTCATATGTTTATTATGTTCCCGATATCAAAAATAATCTTTTGAGCATCAGTCAATTATTGGAGAAAGGATATGATATACAGATGAAGGACTTGGCTCTTAGTGTTCATGATAAAAGTAATAATCTTATTACTCATGTCACAATGGCCAAGAGCAGAATGTTCCCACTAAAATTGAGCATCAATTAAGGGAATTGCTTTAAGGCAAGCACTATGGATAGTTCCATTCTTTGGCATCTTCGATACGGGCATCTGAATTTTGAGACATTAAAGCTACTTTCAAAAAATGACATAGTATTTGAATTGCCAAAAATTGACAGTTCCAACCATCTATGTGAAATATGTGTTGTTGGAAAGCAGCAGAGGAAGTCATTCAAAAAGTACAACATGAGGCGAGCATCTTCATAATTTGAACTTGTGCATTTTGATATTTGTGGACCCATCAAACCTAGCTCTAATGGTGGAAATAGGTATTTCTTGACTTTCACTCATGATTATAGTGGAAAAACTTAGGTATATATGTTGAAAGAGAAGAAAGAAGTTTTTACCAAATTTAAGCAATTCAAAATTTTAGTTGAAAAACAAAGTGGATATCAGATAAAATGTCTATGAACTAATCGAGGTGGTGAATACACCTCATTGGAGTTTAAAAATTTTTACAGGGAAAATGGTATTATTCACCAACTCACAATGTCCCAAACACCACAGCAAAATGATGTTTTAGAAAGAAAATTTTGAACTATTCTAAATATGATTCAATATATGTTGAAAGAGAAAAATATCCTAAAAGAATTTTGGGGAGATGTTATTACTTGTATTGTATATTTATTAAATAGGTTTCCTACTAAAAGAATTGGAGACATCACCCCAAAGGAAGCTTGGAGTTTACATAAACCAAGAGTGGATCATCTTCATATTTTTGGGAGTGTAGCATTTGCAAAAGTACAAGAAGAGAAGCGGACAAAACTTGAAGATAAAAGTCAGAAGTGTATTCTCCTGAGCTATTATGAGAATGCTAGCGAGTACAAACTATACAATCCCATAACTCAAAAGCTTATGGTATCAAGAGATGTGAAATTTGATGAAGAACAAATATGAAATTGGAACAACAACAATAGTGACTGTTAGGATCGGTTGGTTCGCTAGAGGGGGGGTGAATAGCGTTTCTCGATTTTTCTTGTTCTTTCTCTGCACAGAGATTAGCGGAAGCAAAAATATAAAAGAGAAAACAAGAGATCAACGCTAACCCGATTTGTTTACTTGGTCTCCACCTCCGCAGAGGTGACTAATCCAAGGATCCACACGCACGCACACACCCGATGCACTATGAATCTTCTCCTTCTCGAAAACCTCGAAGGCGGAGAAACCTTTACAACTCTTTTGATATCCTCAAATATGATATGAATTAGTGTTTGTGAGGAGAGGAAGAAAGCAGAGAATAGAGAACAAACAAGTTCTCAGAAGAAGCACAAAAGAATGAAAGAATAGCAAAATTCTTGAGTTGTTCTCGCGCAGGCTTCTTTTATAATCTCTGCAACATCAGTCGACTGCTGGCAGGGCCAGTCGACTGATGCCTTCAATCGGCAACAAAATCTCGCATTAAAGCGCATTAAATGCTTTCCAATTTTCTGCAACATTCAAATCACAGTCGACTGTTCCAAGACCAGTCGACTAGCAACAGTCGACTCACCATAACACCAGTCGACTGCCCAGTCGACTCCTGTCTTCCTCTGGCTCGACTGATTTCTCTGTGTCCGTTTGATTTATGAGCAGTCGACTGCTGGCAGGGCCAGTCGACTGATGATGTCACGCCTCGGGAGGCCGTCCGAAAAATTTCGACAGCATCTCCCCAGTAACCATGACAATTTCCTGAATACATAATGGCATAAAGGCCGACACGACCAAGAATATAATTCAACATAAATAAATCCAAGACTACTACCACACCAAAGGCCCATACGACCACATACACATATCCAACACATACAATTAAAATCCGAAAACCACACCTCCGAGTACAAACCAAACATCACACATCAAAAGCAATACATAATTACACATCCATGTAAAATCCGAAAACCATACAAAGTACTCACAATCAAAAAGAAACACACAAAGGAATCTGCACGTCACCCTGTTGTGAGATGGGGGCAGTTCGGCCAATCTCCAAGCTCCAAGGAAAACCTATCTGGTACCTGGGGAGACAGAAAGGTATCAAATGGATAATAGCATAGGTGTCAAAAGGTATCCAATTTCAACATGATACTACAGGAGCAAGGCCAGTAGAAACATCATGTATGTCATACAAATGCAGCAGTTATATAACAAGTGCATAATCATATCATAACAAATGTACTAGCTATAAATGCAGCAACCAATACTAAATGCATGCATAGTCAGAGCTATCTAGTTAGTCCTGGTAGCACTCCACCTGTGCAGTGCTATAATGTTCTCACTCAACCTGTGCAGTGAGGTAGCACCCAACCTGTGCAGTGCTAAAATGTTCTCACTCAACCTGTGCAGTGAGGTAGCACCCAACCTGTGCAGTGCTAAAATGTTCTCACTCAACCTGTGCAGTGAGGTAGCACCCAACCTGTGCAGTGCTAAAATCCTCTCACTCAACCTGTGCAGTGAGAGTTAACAATAACAACATGTTATTTGCATAGTTCAACTGCTAACTACCATAATATCAAAGCATGTGCAATATCAATCATGATAAATTCAACATAGATAAACAACACTTAAGAACACTATATTGATGGTAGTGGGATCATATTAAGGACAAAGGTAAGTATCAAGCTATGAATCAAACAATGACTATAGTAGAGATATCAACAAGGTAATCATGCACGATGAAAGATATATACAGGAGTACCCACAAACAGATGTAAGAATGTGATCGATAGACAAATCAACAACAGTAGAAAAGAAAATATAGATTGAAAAGAGAATAGATCTGTATTGACCAAATACAGAGATTACCCACCTGATTGGCGAATCGTCGAATTAAGAATTCTTTCGAATAACAGGATCTACAAGCCAAAGTCCTGTAATTTAAAATAATCATCTTCTCAATATTATATTCACTTTTCGACAAAGTAAACTCTAATCAGCTCTAAGATCGATCTAACTCAATTACTACCCAATTAATATGATCTAATTATTAAACTGTTTAATAATTCAGTTGACCACGTATGAATTACACGATCATTAATCAATTAATTTGATTAATAACTAAGTATTACTTTACTTAAGTAATTTAATCAATTCTCAAATTTCATTTACAGTGTTACCAGTAAAGCAAATAAATCTCTTAATTATTAATTAGCCATTAAGTCTTAAATAGATTAATAACTTAAATCAACCTCATTAACCATCTAATTAAATTTTCATCAATTACTACAACAATCAATAAACCTAACTAATTATTAAATAAGTAATTATCTATTTGTTCAATTAAACAGATTACCTCTAAATAAATTAACTGCTCAGTAATGATCTAACTTAACAAATTAGTTATTAAACTAATTAATCAAACAGCTAATTATTAGTTATTAACTAATTAACAATTTACTAAACTGATTAATAATCCAATTACACTAGATTATTTATCTTAATTAACCCAATATCCTTTGTTTAATCACACAAGCTTTTAATGAATTACCTACTCATAAATTTTCTACTTGATAAATTTGTTAAATCAAATACCCTAAACTAATTAATCAAGCAATTTATCAACTACTTGTACCGTAATCAACTAATTAATCAAGCAATTAACAACCCAATAAATCCTGGTACCGAAATCTTTATTGGTGGCCAAATCCTCGGTGGCAGCCGGCGGTGATGGCGTCAGTGGCACGCAGAGGAAAAAAAACACGGCGACAAAGGGAGACGGACGACGGCTGAAAGCGGCGGCGGAGCGGTGGCAGGGCAGAGGAGGGAACCACGGCGGCTGGGCGCTGGTCTTCCTACGCGGCGGGCGGCGGCGCTCGGGCTGTGCAGTTGGGCGAGGGAGGCGGCGGCAAGGCAGCAGCAGAGGAGAGGAGGAATAGGGTTAGGTTTCTGCCGCCCTCCTCTTATAACCCTCGCTTGCGCGAGAAACCCGGTAGCGGATGGCGGCGGCTCCGTTGCGCGAGACGCGGGCGAGGCGTGGACGCGGTCGCGCGGGCGTGGACGCGATCGCGCGGGCGTGGACGCGGTCGCGCGGGCGCGGGCGAGGGTTCGGAAGAGAAACGGGCGGCGGGGTTATATTGAGGAGTGCACAGTATTTTTAAAACGGCTTTAGGAATAGGTTTAACTGGTTTAAATTTATTAAATTGAACCAGATTAATCTTTTGGTTCGCTTGGTTCGTCAACCAAACGATCTTCGATTTGGTTCAAATCAATTTTGTTGGATTCGTCTTTGCAAGAGGAATCTATTCATCTATTTTATTTTATCAAAAATTCTCTTCCTTATCGAACCAAACCAAGTTGTTTAATTTGATTCTAACTGGTCCACTAAAATAAAATGAATAACAAGTTAAAATATATATAAATACTAAAATAAAATAACTAAAAATCTATTGGTATCTCACAGATGAAGTTGAAAAATCACATTTCAGCTTCTCTTGACCTAGACCTCGGCCTTCAAACATCTTCCACAGCCTCATGCCTTCCCTGCACTAGCTTGAGATGCTTCCATCAGCTTCGTCATGTCAAGTCCTTGCCAAGACTACCCACTTGTACTTTTCCTTGCCAAGACTTCCCACTTGGATTTTTCTTTGCCAAGACTTCCCACTTGGACTTTTCTTTGCCAAGACTACCCACTTGGACTTTTCCTTGCCAAGACTACCCACTTGGACTTTTGCTTTGCCAAGACTACCCACTTGGACTTTTCCTTGCCAAGACTTCTCACTTGGACTTTTGCTTGCCAAGACTACCCACTTGGATTTTTGCTTGCCAAGACTACGCTTGGACTTTTCTGCAAACTTGCATCACACATGTTAGATCACAAGTATTGCCTAACTTCAAACATAGTTTAGCCAAACATTGAAACTCAATGCACTTGGGGCAAAGATTGCACCAACAGTGACGACATGAAGCAAATCTCATTTGTAGAAGAAAAAGACAAACAAGGAGAGAGTGAAGAAGTATCATCACCCCAACAAGTTGATACTCAGTCAAAAAGTGATAATCCAAACAGTCCGATTGAGAAAATGATGAAGAGCATCCAAGACATATATGACTCCAGCCGAGTGATTGATACTGATGTTGATTTTAATAACTTATGTATATTTGTAGAATATAATCCTATAACTTGTGAAGAAGCCTCCAAAGATGCAAAATAGAGAAAAGCAATGGAAGAAGAGATTCATACTATAAAGAAGAATAATACATGGGAGCTCACTGCACTTCCTCAAAGACATAAAGCTATTAGAGTCAAATGAGTGTTCAAAATAAAGACAAATGCAAGAGGAGAAGTTGAAAGGTATAAAGCAAGGTTGGTTGCTAAAAGATACAAGCAAAAGTACAGGATTTAATACGAAGAAGTCTTTGCACCAGTAGCCCATCTTGAAACAGTAAGACTACTCATCTCTCTTTCAGCTCAAAAAAGATGGAAGATATATCAGATGGATGCAAAATCTACCTTTTTAAATAGAAATCTTGAAGAAGAGATCTATATCGAACAACCACCGAGTTTAATCATCAAAGGGCAAGAAGAAAAAGTATACAAATTACATAAGACTCTTTATGGACTCAAGCAAGCCCCTAGAGCTTGGAACTCAAGAATTGATGAATACTTTATAAAAGAAGGTTTCACAAAGTGCTCCTATGAGCATTCTTTATACCTGAAGAATAATTCATATGGAGATATCATGCTGGTATGTCTTTATGTGGATGATTTAATTTTTATAGGTAATAATATCTCCATGATTAGAGAATTCAAGCAATCAATAGAGAAGGAGTTTAAGATGACAGATTTGGGATTGATGAGATACTTCCTTGACTTTGAAGTACAACAAAGAGAAGAGGGAATCTTTGTATCACAGGAAAAATATGTCGCAAAGATTCTAAAGAAATTCTCAATGGAAGATTGTCATGCTATGGATATGCCTGTTGAGTATGACATCAGAATGACTAAAGATAAAGAAGGCAAACTTGTGAATCCGACTTATTACAAGAGACTTGTGGGCTACCTCAGATACCAGATATATACAAGACCTGATATATTATTTGGAGTTAGTTTGGTAAGCAGGTATATAGAAACTCGAGAAACTTCTCACTTATATGTAGCGTAGAGAATTCTTAGATATATAAAAGGAACAATTGATTATAGACTTCTCTATTCATCAACGAAAGATATAGAGTTTTTTGGTTTCAGTGATATTGTTGGGCTAAAAGTTATGATGATCGCAAGAGCACTGTTGGATACGTGTTCTATCTTGGTAATGCTGCTTTCACTTGGTCTTCAAAGAAACAATCAATTGTTGCTCTATCAACTTGTGAAGTGGAGTATATTGTTGCAGCCTCTTGTGTTTGTCATGCTATTTAGCTAAAGAGATTACTTCAGGATCTTAGATTGCAACAAAAAGCTACAATTAAGATCTATGTAGGCAACAAATCAGTAATTGCCTTAGCCAAAAATCTAGGCGTAACAATCTGGGCACTATCTCCGAGAGAGGCTCGGTTAAATAGACATGTCTGTGAAGATGCGGACTACCCGCACCTGGATAAAAAAGACCCTATGAAGCTTTATTGATCCTTGGGATTGGCTTTGGGAGGTTTGCGCATCTCGTTGGGCGTGGAGAAGCATTGGGAACCCTAATATCTTTCTTAGGAGCAGTTTCTTTTCCCGTCCCCTCGCCCCAGCATAGCGCTTCGCTTCTGGTTCTTCGGATTCTCCCTTCTTCATTGATCTGGGGGAAAGGGTGTTGGGAATCCTATGCGATAAAAATAAAATCGCAACAGAAATTAGGATCCCTCAAGCGATCCAAGCAAAAGATTTGTGCAAGTTAAAATTATAAAAAAAATTTATCTAATAGAATTCACCTTTGATGCGTGTCATTCACTTATCCCGCTCGTCCAAAGGTCGTCAGATCTCTAGCACGTTCAAGTGTCCGTGCCTCTATGTGTATCGACACGAATACTCACTTTTGGAGAAAGGTGATTGTGCTAGCAACCTTTGTGGATTTCGGCCAAGGGAGGGAAGAGGAGTTTCGGCCAAGTGAGGGAAGATGGAATAAAAATGAACAACCCAAAAGTTTTACAAAAGAAAACTCTTTTATACTCATGCCATGAATATCAAGGATTTTTAGACTTTTGGTATTCCTTATCAATGTATGATTAATCCTATTAATCAAGCATGATAACTCTCATGCATGTAACCTCCTCCTCTTCATTGCATGATTAATCCACATTAATCATACATGATGAATTAAAATCCAATTTGATTCAATTTGAGTCTAACTCAAATTCAACTCATGCATGATAACTTCCATGCATGTAACTTTCTCTTCTTAATTGCATGATTAATCCATATTAATCATGCATGATGAATCAAAATTCATCTTGATTTAATTTGAGTTTAACTCAAATTCAACCAACTTGAGTCTAACTCAAGTCTAGGCCATCCATTGAGCTTAATTGTTCTTTTAGTCAAACTAAAATGAACTCATTTCCAAATAGAGTATTATTTGTGTGTGACCCAATAAATTCTTATAACATTGACAATATCTCTAAAACTCATTTTAGAAATATAAGCAATGAGCAGCATCTAGTAATGTATCATTGCTACCAAAGTGACAAGAATGTTAAGATCCGACATAGCCTCCGTAACTATGATAATGTATAACCATGTCCTTCTATCCTCGATATCTAGATTGATCAATGAGGCATAAATCGTGTCATCCTCTTATCAATCTTTATATTTCTTGATCCCCAAGTAGACTCACTCAAGTAAATAAGCTCAATATCTCATATTGACTCACTTGAGCATAGTCATGCATCTCGTGGTCCTACTCTATCAAGAGGCCATAAGATATCACTCCTGTTATATGGGAGGAATAGATCTCATCTACATCACTCACATCCCTCTGCATAATTTGTTACATATTCAGTGATCGCCTTTATGGTCCACCCTATTACGAGTGACGTTTGACGATACCAAAGTACATAACTCCTTATGTAGGGAACCGTAGTGAATTCAGGTCTAAGGACTATTCATACCAATAGTCATATGAGAAAGTTTATAACACTCATATAACGATCCATGAAACTTTCTCATGGCGGGTTAATTCAGTATACATTCTCTAATGTATATCCATGTGTCAACTCGATATCTCATATTCATAACTTATGAAATCAAGTCATCCAGTTGACCTACATGCTAGTCTCAGTGCATTAACATCGTCCCTTAATATTAATGTTTGACTAGGAATGATTAAGAGTAGTGTTCTCTATATCATCTTACTATCGATTCAAACAATCGATATGATATAGATTAGAACTAGCTACCCAATGACATTATTATACTTAGTTATTTGACACAAATATAAAGTAAGTATAATAATCAAAAAGTTTATCTTTATTAATAATATAATATGATACAAAAAGTCCCTAGTCGATCATCACATAATTAGCTCTAAAGCTACTACTAATAAAGGGAACCGTCTACTAGTTGGGAAGCTAGATGTCAAGGTTGTGGCTTGATGAGGATAACTAAGCTGACACGCCGGAGTTGGCTGCTGACACAACTAGGTGATGCCTTATCGCACCGCAGGCGCACGTGCGATAGCGTTCGTGGTGGTGCTTCAAGATTCCAATGTACTACGTCCAAGATCAGAATGAGCTTGCCGGCGGCATCATGAAAGATCCAAGCATATTGATATTGGCTTTTATTTAATAAGGGAGTATATTAAGTCAAAAAAATAAAATTGTTCTATGTGAAGTCAAGTGATCAAGTAGCTGCAGATATATTTATAAAGCCTCTAAAAGTGAAAACTTTTCAATACTTAAGAAATTTATTAAGAGTTCAAGAAAGAACAAGTTTAAGGGGGGCAGATGTTGGCATGTAAACTTATTTCAAAGCCAAAGACAAGTTGACTTCTTTCACATACAAGGAAGTAGTCAAAATCAATTTGATTTCATGTGGCTCTTCATCAACTAGATAAAGTTCACTTATGTTACTAAGTTCAATGAAACTCTTTATGTCAAGAATTATTAGTATAGAAAAAAAACTAAATCCATATGAGTTGTGATGTGATATTTTAATTATAGAATGATGTAGAAGTATGAGTCTAAGTGTATAAATAGGGATTTTGTATGATAATCAATAAATACAATAAAAAAATCTCTTTTTCATTCTCTTTTCATACTCTCTCATAAAAATTCTCTTATATTCTTATTTCCTCATCCATCAAAATTCCAACAAAAAGATATATAGTCAAAATCTTTACCCGGCAAGCCTACGCAACATTGCTGAATTTTCAAAGGGAACATTAGATGGATGGCTTCGATCCTTTTAGCCGCCGTACGACATCTCAGCTACTTCTCGACGTGGAAAATCTGAAGCCAACCAAATATCTTAACCTGTAGCCCATTAATGCCTATAAATGAAGGTATTTCCACTCTTGAACGAGTGTGGGAAGCACGAACTCAGACTCTTTCCAAATGGCTTCTTCTTCCTCCTCTTCAGCTCATCTGATCCTGTTTCTGTTCTTATCCTTCATTGCTTCTCCTTCAGAAGCTTATAATTACCCTCCCATAGTAAACGGCCTCTCCTTCTCCTTTTACAAGTCGACCTGCCCCAACGTAGAGCCCCTCGTCAGGAACTTCCTAAAACAAGCTTTCAAGAATAACATCGGCCTAGCAGCTGCGCTCCTCCGCCTTCACTTCCATGACTGCTTTGTCCAGGTCCTTAGCTTGGATATAATTAATAATTTTGCTTTCTTAATTAATTATTTTCTTATTGAAAATGCAAATTAAATATTTTTGTTTCGATCGATAATTTGAATTATATTGTGCTGCAGGGTTGTGACGGGTCAATTCTGCTTGATGGTTCTGCTGGCGGGCCGAGCGAGAAAGATGCTCCCCCTAACTTGACACTCCGACCGGCGGCCTTCAAAGCCATCAATGATATCCAAGCTCTTGTAACCAAGGCTTGTGGCTCGGTCGTCTCTTGTGCTGACATTGCTGCTCTATCCGCTCGTGACTCCGTCTATTTGGTATATATATATATATGAACTAATTATTTTTGAAAAAAAATTAAGACAACTATTTTTTCTTTTAAAAAGAAAAACTAATTGAAGATAGGATTCCCTACGCAACCTTAGTTGAAAGCTTTTCATGAGTGCGGTATTATTCTTAATAAACTTCTTCTTAGTGGTTTGTGCTTTTTATCCTTTTATCATGTAAAGATAGAACCACTTGGCAATTTCTCAAAATATTGAAGCATGAGTGTTTTTTCTAAGTCACGTGAATATGATGGGCAATTAATGTTTTGTTATTGTTAATGTTTTGTCATTTTTATTTTCTTTTTGAAAAAAAAATTCAAGAAAATTAAAAAGATATCCGAAGTGCTAGTTAACTGTCCTCCTCCTCCTTTATTTTTCTTTTGACTTCGATCGCATGCTCCTTGACTAATTAATGTGTGTTTTGATGCAGTCGGGTGGGCCAGAGTACCTTGTTCCCCTCGGCCGACGTGACGGTTTGACCTTCGCCACCATGGAGACAGTTCTCAAATTTCTGCCATCCCCAAACTCCAACGTCACCTTCCTCATCGACTCCCTCGCCCTGCTCGACCTGAACACCATCGACCTCGTCACCCTCTCCGGCGGCCACAGCATCGGCGTCGCACACTGCTCCTCCTTCCAGAGACGCCTCTTCCCTTCGCAAGACGCCATCCTCAGCCCCACCTTCGCCAGCAACCTCTACCTGACGTGCCCCGTCGAGGACACCATCAACACCACCGTCAACGACATCCGCACACCAGACCTTTTCGACAACAAGTACTACGTGGACCTGGTGCACCGGGAGGGGCTGTTCACCTCGGACCAAGGTCTGTACGAGGATTCCAGGACGAAGCCCATCGTCACGAGCTTCGCGAAGAACCAGGCTCTGTTCTTTGAAAGCTTCGTGTACTCGATGACCAAAATGGGGGAGCTAAGCGTCTTGACCGGGAACAAAGGCGAGATCCGCCGGAATTGCTCCGCCATCAACTCAGGCAAGAACTTCTTAGGCTCGGTGGTGGATGGGGATGAGAGCAAGGCGTTCTAAGTAGGCATGAAGTTTATAATCTAAGAAATAAAGGCGTTGCACGTACCTACTGTGAGGATGCATGCGTGCTTTTGATTAGCACGTTTTAATACTTGTCCACTTTGAAAAGTTAAAGTCAGTATCGTATATAATATAATCCGATTAATAAATGCTTTATATAATAATGAATATTATGTCCAAATTAAGTCGGAAAAAAAAAACAAGGTTAACTACTCGAAGTTGGTCTCTCTCCATTAATTCCAGGGTCAAAAAGCTATGAACAGTTGGCATAGACACGCAACAGAGGCATTTATATAATATCATATCATCATCAAACTAATCAATGACTTCCAGAAATTACTCTAACACTACTGGATTAAGGGTCCCACTGCATGCCAGTGTAACCCACTGTCAATATGAGTGTCATGTTCTATTTATATTGAAAATTTTCATGCTAAGTATCATGTCTCCTGGACTAATTAGATAGCAATAAGATGAACTAGGAATTTCTCTGAAACTCTGGAGTGCTGAAAATCAAGTGAGACAATACATGGCAAAAGTGCATTCAAGGGTGTCTAGCTTTATCAATTTCCAGCTGAATAAAAAGGACAAAATTGAAGGAATTTCGCACCCGCTAGCTAGTCTGATTCTCATTCAAGCTATATAAGCCATGCACATCGACCCAACTCACACGAGAGCTTACTGACGACCATCTTCACTTAGTGGATTAAATTACGTCCAACTCAAGCTGATCAGTAAAATCCATCCCCCATATCCAACTCTATCTCAATTAACCAAGTTACACCTTGACCTTGACCCAATCAAAGTTCAACATTGCTCAGGACCAATTTGAGCTAGCCTTACTCCAGCTACCCCAAACAGAAGTGAAAAGCAATCCAAATTACTTTGGTCCAAAGTGTATCTTATTGGAGGAATTCTGTCTATCAAAATCAGTCCAATTAAGTTTGGTCAGTGAGCTCGTCACTATAAGTGGACTGTTCAAATCAGTGGGATATCAATATAATAACGTAGTATAAAAGTTAATCTTTATGTAGGTCGAACCCTCGGTTCTTACTTCACGAGCAATAATCTATTAGTGGATCACTTTCGAAATCACAATAAATTTTTGAAAATAGATATATTATTTTTAAAGAAAAGCACAAAATTAAAAATTATTGAAAATTTTAATGTTTCATTCTTACTTTGTATTAATACTATCAATGATGATTTCTATTAGTAATTAAATAGAGTTCATAAATATTTTTTAAAATAATTTTCTTTCATGATCTATGGACCAAATATATATAACTTATACATTAGTTTTTCCCATGATTGATCTATACAAGGTCCATGTAATTTGATGATATTTAACTCATGTAGATGCAAGCACTTTAAACTTAATTCATCATCCTAACATCTCATTTGTATCAAATGTTGTCTTAGTACACACATAAGTTATCTTTTAGTTTTGATAATATGTATAATAATTCTTCTTATGTTATATGATCATGCATATCAATCTAGACACTCTTTATTTGACCATCTTATCTAGGTTATCAAATAAAATCATTTGGCCTTAATTACAAGGAACTCAAATCAATACATATGAATGAGCATAACATACATTATTTAGTTATCTTTTAAAAGAAATTTAATATATTTGGAATGATGCATGTATGACATAAGATAGTATGTATCAATGAAGTATCATGGCAAGATTTAAAGAATTATACACTACAATAAATTTGATTTTTCGCAGCGCGCAATTAAGCTATCTGCAGCGCACATCGTGTGCTGCATAACTCTAAGCTGTTGAAAGTTACAGTACATCCGCAGCGCGCGGGTTGCGCGCTGCGGAAAGGTGCATCCGTAGCACGCGGGCAGCGCGCTGCGGAAAGATGCACCATTCCGCAGCGCGCGGCCCGGGTGCTGCGGATGCACCTTTTCGCAGCACGCAGCCCGCGCGCTGCGGATAATTATATTTTTAAAATACAATATACCTACTATATACACAAATATATAATATAAATATAAATAATTATAGTTTTCTCAAAGTTCTATCATTTATAATCCAACATACACATAGATAACATTACATTCACAATTATAAATTCAGAGCTCAAATATATCAAAGATAACCATCTACATTTAGTTAGACAAAACAATCCAAGTTCATGTTCATCTTTACTACAAACAGTATATGGATTCGTCCAAATCAGTTAGACAAAACTATAAATATTGATGCCCAAACTATTGTGCTTCCTATTGCATCCTAAAGAAAAAAGCATTTCTTCGTTTGGTCAAATTAGCTCCACCTTCTCCACAAAAACTCTATCAATCCAAACTTTCCAATAAGATCCACCAAGAGGGACGTGATGTACTTTTGCTTTTGGATCCGTGGATGCAATTCGACCTTCTGCAACAGCTCCATCAACAGACCAATGAAGCAGCTTACATTTAGCATTAACACTGATATCTCCAGCAGTCATCTTCTTTAGTTTTGACTATATCACAATAAACAATAATTAATGATTAAACAAATTTTATAATAGAGCATGCTATAAATAATAAACGAAAGTATAATATTGTGTTAAGATAGTTACCTGAACTGCAATATTGTTATCGCCACTAATATAATTTTCAACACCACTTCCAATGCCACCACTAGCAACCTAATTTGACAAACACAATAAGCTTATCTTATAATATCAAATGTAGTATGATAAAATATACATATATATAACAATATTAGAATTGATCAGATTGTTCCGTAACTACACAATACTAATTAGATTCCATAAATACAGTTGAGATAAAAACATAAACATCAATCAGATTTCATAAATATCAATCATGCATTTAAAACAGAAATACCAATCAGCAATTCATCAGAACAAATACAATATAATTTTGGATTAAATGAATGACACTCTGACTATCACAATGAAGATCGGTGGCTGGCGGTTGAGGAATGCCAAGATCAGAAAGAAGTCGTCGAATCCAAAGAAGTTCAGAAGTAGAATCAGCAAGCGCACGATACTCTCACCAGCGCTGGAACGAGAAACGACAGTCTGTTTCTTGCTTCGCCAAGAAATAAGAGAATCACCCAAGAAGAAACAATAACCAGTGATGAAGCGTCGGTCAGTGGGATCGCCTGCCCAATCAGCATCAGAGTAACTAGTGAGTACCAATGATGAATCAGCAGAGAAGTGAAGACCATGTAGGAGAGTGTCCTTAACATAGCGGAGAATACGTAATACAGCAGAGTGATGAGCTGTACAGGGACTAGTCATGAACTGACTAATGATGTGAACTGCATGAGCTATGTCAGGACGAGTGACTGTCAGATATATCAGGGAGTCCACTAACTGGCGATAGAGCGTGGGGTCCTCAAGAGATGCACCATCGAGAGGAGTGAGACGACAGTCTGCCTCAAGTGAGTCGAGACAGTCTTGCTGTCAGTCAGGCCAGCACGGGAGATGAGGTCAGAAGCATACTTTGCCTGGGACAAGTAGATACCATCTGCCGTGTCGGAAATCTCAAGACCTAGAAAGTAACGCAGCTTACCAAGACTCTTCATATCAAAATGCTGATGAAGATAGGTCTGCAAATCAGATATTCCAGAAGCATCGTCTCTAGTGATCACCATATCATCAACATATAATAATAGAATAATAATCCCGGATGAGGAGCGACGAATGAATAAAGCAGAGTCATAGGGAGAGGCAGTAAACCCATACTGAATAAGTGCTGAGCTGAACTTAGCGAACCAAGCTCGTGGTGCTTGCTTCAGACCATAAAGAGCACGACGTAGCTTACATACCTTCCCCGAAATGTCCGAACCCGGCGGCGGACTCATATAAACCTCCTCAGAAAGATCTCCATGAAGAAAGCATTCTTCACATCCAACTGGTGAAGAGACCATCGACGAGCAGCAACAATAGCCAAAAGACAACGTAGAAAAGTCAAACGGGCAACAGGAGCAAATGTCTCTTCATAGTCAATGTCGTACTCCTGTAAGAAACCTCTGGCCACTAGACGAGCTTTGTAGCACTCAACAGATCCATCAGAATTTGTTTTGATCTTGTAAACTCATTTGCAGTTAATAGGTTTCTTGCCA